>NW_027397093.1:14716125-14907691 GCF_003265705.2 Callorhinus ursinus | reverse complement strand
ACACACACACACACACACACACACACACACACACACACACACAATCTGGTTTACACTTGTATTTTCTCAGTAAATCCTGTTTTCTCTGCCAAAGACACCAGCCTGACTCCAGGAGGGTTCTTCTCCAATAATACAAGCAAGGGCCTGTTAGGAATCTACTGAGAAGTGAGGAAGTCACATTTGTGCCAAAGCTGTTAAGAGGTCATGCCTCAGAAGACAGAAGAACCATGTGGGCTCTGACCAAAGCGAGGACATGGCCCCAGCATTGCTTCATAGAGATTACAAATAAAACACGCGATTTTTTGAGTCATAACAGTTACACCAAGGGTAGATTTCCACAGCCAGGCTTCCAGGTGGCTGTCAGAATGAGGGGGCCACTAGAGTGTGGCTCACCCTGAACGTCCTCTCGCCACCTTGGGGAGGGGAGGGGCAGACAGCCACACTCACGGGTCAGGGAAGAGGGGGGCTGGCTGAGAGTTGCCATTCCATGGCCAGCCCTCCAGGAGATGCACACCGAATAACCAAAAAAGACTGATTTCTGAAGGAAGACAAAGCCTGAAGAGGGAGCTGTCCTTTCATGCCCCAGGAGGGAGCCGCTCTGGGCAGACAGACTCATTCAGGTGGCACATACACACTCACAGGGAAAACCAAGGCCCTGGAACTTGGACACCCTCCTGGGAGCAAGTCACTTGTGGTTCCCTCAACACCCTGACAAGAGTCCGCTCCCCACCTGTGTCTGGACCCTGGCTTTCTCATCTCACCACCAAAGACCAGGCTGGCCCTGGAGGACAGCGACTCAGCCCAGCTCCACCCAGTACCCGCTAAGCAGTCCTGAACAAGACCAGGCCCAAGTCTCCTCCCCTGAGGTGGAAGCCCTCCAGATGCTGGCTTTGACCCAGTGCTCCTTGGAGGGCTCCTCTCTAGGCGCAAGGGCGAGGGCAGGGCGGCCTGAGAGTCTGGGGTGCTAGAGTGGTCATACACACCTATACACACCAGCCTGAGCAGGCCTCCCGATATCTTACCTACAACCCGGCAGTAGGATTTTACCCGCTGGCCTTCGAACACAAGGCACGAACTAGCCGCCACACCTAAAAAGCCCTTTCCCAAACTGTCTGACCCTCTGTCCTGTGCCCGTCCCTCTGAGGGATCATCAGCTCCCCAGGGCCTCTCCCCTTCCCACCCTGACTGTACATCCAAAGGTCAGAGGGGCTCTTCCTGGAGGGGAAAGGCGGGTGTGTTTACTGGGGTAGGGGTGGGGGGAAAGGAAAGCGACCGACATCAGCCACTGGAAGCAGCTCCGTGTGGACTTCAGGCTTCCTGGCCTTCCCCAGCCCGGCCAGACTTAGTTCAGGACCACTGGCCTTTGTCCCCTTGGAACCTGGGGCTGCGTGGGGAGAGAAGCGGACCTCCGAGCGCACCCCGGAATCGGCAGGCACTCGGGTAAGCCCAGGTACTGACCCCCCACAAACGGGGGCTTTCCTCCTGCCCGGTAACACTAGTTTCCACCCAGCGGTGACCCTCGAGCCGTCCCAGGGTGGGGGCGTGAGGGAGGGGCCGCCCGTCTTACCCGGGATGACTTCGCGAAAGTTTCGAGGGGCGGATGGGGAGGGGGCGAGTTTGCCCTACCGTCGCCGTGACTAAACCTCCCAGTTTTCGTGTGCTGGGGGAACTGGGGTGAGGCAGGCCTGGGCTCGGTTACCCCGCACGAGCGCCCTCCCCCACGAGGACCCAACGCCGGCGCACCGACCTCCGGCGCCGTCCGCCGCGTCTTCCAGGCCCGGCGAGCCCCCTCCAGGCGTATGCGGGGCCGAGCGGGCGCAGGGACGCGGGGCCCCTAGACCCCGCCCCGTGCGCCACCCCGCCGGGCCGCCCCCGCCGCGTGCCCGGGGCTCCTCCCGCCGGACGTGGGCGTGGCTCGGCGCGCGCCCGCCCCCCGGCACCGCTCCCGGCACCCCGAGAAGGCGCCCGGGGCACTGCGGCCGCGCACCCGACCGCCCCCCCCCGGCACCGTCCCCCGGAGGGCGCCCCGGACACTGCGGTCGCGCACCCGATCGCCCCGCCCCCGGCACCGTCCCCCGGAGGGCGTCCCGGGCACTGCGGCCGCGCACCTGCCCCCGGCCGTCCCCGCCCGCGAGAGCCCTAGCAACCAGGAACGCCTTCCGGGTGCCTCCGGCTTCGGCCGCCTTTCGGCCAGGCCCCTCGGAAGCTGCGGGAGCTCGGCGCGGCTCCGGGGCACTGGCGGAGCCACCTTGGGCGGCGGATCACCAGCCTCCGGCTGCACGCATGTAAATGCCAATCCGGGAGACCGCGCCGGGCACGCCGCTGTAAGCCGGCACTGTGCCTGGTGCGGGGGAGGGCCAAGAGGGCAGGATGGAGAGCCAAACAGGCGCGGGTCGCGGTGTCCAGTCCGGGGTAAACACACAAAACTCGTATCGCTAACCGCAGTACCAAAGACCGGGGTTGCGCAAAGGAAGCGTGCCAAGGCCTCTCGCCAAGGATGAGAAGGGGTGGGCCCGGGGGAGGGGAGAGGCAGCTGTGCTCTGGGTATGCAAAGACCCAGAGGCAGGACAAAGAGCTGAGAAGGGGCGTTGCAGAGGCGGCCACGGGACAGAGTGGCCTCGAGTGGACAGGGTGTGCAGACCCCCAGGCCCTGGTGGAGATTGGCTGTGTCATCCCCAGGGCAGTGGGATGCCACTGCAGGGCTTTAGGCAGAAGAGTGACAGATCTGACCTATGTTCTCTAGCGAAAGGATGGGGGAGTGGCAGGGCTGCCTGAAATTGGGGAACTAGTTAGGAGGGCAGTCCTGGAGACAAAGGAGCTTGACTGGGATCTGGAGAGAAGCGGACTGGTGCAAGCTACAGCCCACAACCTGGCAGTAGGATGTAGCCAATTTGGTGATGGATGAGCCATCTTCATCTATTTAATGCAAATATTAGCACCTACCCTAAGAGTTGTGGAAAAGATCCCATGAGATCATCTATGTGAAGTGTTTAGCTTGGTGCCTGGCCCACAGCAGCAAGCCCCACACGGCAGCCCTTTCTTATAGCTGTTTCATGTGGGCATATCATAGCCTGCCCAAGGCTACACGGTGTGTTGGCAACTTCGGGGTCCCAGCCCAATGCTCTTTCGAGTACTGCCCTCCATCTTCCCGGTTTTCACAAATATTCACATTAGCAGTGTGAACTGTTCTGTACCTTTTCCAAAATCTGTGGCCAAGGACCTTGTCTCCCCTGGTATACCCCTGGTGAGGGGAGGGTTGTGATCAATGTCACCTAGAAGACGTTGGTGCCCAGAACCATCCTGAGCTGGAGGGAAGCTGGTGTCCTCCGGTGAGCGCCCTACTCACATTATTAGCCCACACAGTCCAGGCTTCTTTGGAATCCTTGCCTTTCCTATCCTGGCTGGCACCCTGCCCGCTGAATTTGGGCCGAAGAAGGGGATTCAGTCAGAGATATGGGAGTCTCTACCTCCTTCTCTCAGCCCCTGGGGCCCCAGGGAAGCAACCCCGCAGAGGGCTCATGCCTTCAAGGAACCTTCAGAGAACCACAGCGTGGATGCCCCAAGCCTTACATTTGTCCTGGCCTTTGCAAACTTCCAAATAGCTTTTATCTCCTCTTTTCCCTCCTGACACCCCTAGGGAAAAGTAGGGCTGAGGTTTAAACTCTGACACCAAGGAGGACAACAAGCATATTTGACCCACTTTTGGGGGCAGAGATGCTTTGCTGGACTGTGGATCCCCAGCATCTGGCATCAACCCCAGCACCTGGCTCCCTAGGAGTTTACTAATGTTTGTGTAAATGAGTGATTTTTTTAACAATTGAGGTATAATTCGCAAACCATAAAATTCCCTCTTTTAAAGTGTACAGTTCAGTGGTGTTACACTGTGCAACCATCACCACTCTCTAACTCCGGGACATTTCGTCATTCCAAAAAGATACCCCATACTCAATTCCCCAGGCCATTCACCCCACACCACTCCTCTCTTCCCACCCAATAGGGCCCAGAGCCGTGGGACTGAAAATCAGGGCTCCCTGCCTAACGGAAGACTTTTGTCTTTGAATTTGCAAGGGCCAGAAGTGGTAGGAAGGTATGGTTTGGGTGCCGAACCCTGGCAGGCGTATGGAACTTTAGTGATTAGTAGGAATGGTGGGCAGATTGTTTAACATCACAGAACCTAAGAGAAGGAAGCATTGCTGGCTCTCAGCCACGATGAGCCCACGTTTCCTGACAGACCACAGGTGGCTTTACAGCCAGGTCAGGGCTGGGGGGAGCTCCAAGGTACTGGGGTCAATTCAGGGGCCAGGAGAAACTGAGGCAGTACCCCCACTCGAGGAAGAAGCAACCCTTCAGTCTGGCGAGCCTGGTAAGCACCTTCCTTTGCCTCCTGTACTTCCAGCTACATGCATAAGCCTCAAAGGACAGGGGGAATCTCCCTGTTTCCTCTTTTCTCCCCCCAAATGTGGTTTGCTTATAGTGCTTCCATCTAGGGAAAGACTATATTCACGAGGATAGGTTCTACTACTGGGCCAAGTAGACCCTCGAATCGAAGGGCTCAAATACAACAGGAGGGCATTTCTTGCTGGGTATCAGTACCAGGCCAGTGGATTGGTTCATGAAGCTGCCCCCTGCACACAGCCATCCCGGAACTAGCCCGCCAGAGGCCATCTTTAACAAGTGGCTTCCAATGTCTCTTTTAGAGGTTGCCTCCATTCCATCAAGGGGAGGGGGTGAGAGCGCAGAGGTTGTTATAGCCAGGCCTGGAAGGGCTACCCCTCCCTTCTGCTCTCACTCCGGGAGCTGGAACTCATGGACACAGCCACTGAGAGAGGGGCCAGGAAATGCAGTCTAGCACATACCCGGGAGGAAGAGGGACGCTGGTAAGCTGGGTCCCAGCCTCCCTGGTTTTCTCCCTGCGCCTCTGCTTGTCTCTTCTTGGCCCCCTGGCAGGCTCCTGCTCTGCCTCTGTCCTGTCAACACTGGCGGCCCCAGGCCCTTCCCTGCTCCTGCACCCACAGCTTCAGGTGGCAGCACCCACAGCCTCATGGGCAAAGCAAACAGCTGTGCGGGGCTCCTGCCAGCCCAGGAACCCACCTCTGCAGGCGCGGCCCCAGCCGTAGCAAGGCATGAGAAGATGATGGGCCCAATCAGACATCTGGTCTCTGGGGCATTTTTTTTTTTAAGATTTTATTTATTTATTTGAGAGAGAGAGAATGAGAGAGAGCACGAGAGGGAAGAGGGTCAGAGGGAGAAGCAGACTCCCCGCCGAGCAGGGAGCCCGATGCGGGACTCAATCTCAGGACTCTAGGATCATGACCTGAGCCGAAGGCAGTCGCTTAACCAACTGAGCCACCCAGGCACCCTCTGGGGCATTTCTTGAGGGAATTTGAAAACGGGGCATGTGATAAGGAGAGCTAGAGATCAAAGGGCATGGACAGAAGGGCCAGAATGTGGTTTGCCACGTGTGGTTACATGCACACTGTGCTTACAAGGAAGGAAAGACCCTGCATGCAGAGGAGGCCAGAAGAGGGGGAATGAAGCAGAGAGGATGCCGAGTCCTCAGGCATCCCTAGTGGCCCCTAGAGCCTCCCCAGGTCAAGGAGGTTTCTGGCACCTGTCCACGAGGTTCTGAACACTAAACCTGTTTTTATTTAGGTAACAGAAGTGAGTCTTTGTTCCTAAGATCCAGCTTGGCAGGGTCCGCCAGCTCTCCACAGAGGTCATTCTATGGTGTGGGCGTCCTAGTGGGAAGCATCTGCCCAGCCAGGGACATTTCCCACCGCGCCCCTTGCTTCTGGGTGGGGCCAAGTTCTTGCAGAAGGCTGAAGGACCGTGAACAGGAGTGATATGCATCACTTCTGGTCTGATGCAGTTAAGAAGCAAGGGTGGCTTCCTTCCCTCTTCCTAATTAATATGGGAAACGAAGGCAGAAGAAAAATGGTTAAATTTCCTTACTACCTACAGCCCATTGACAAGTCCTTGAAATAGGCAGAGTGACCTTCCTCTAGGGACTCAACTGCCTCGATGTTAATACTTTGCTAAGGGCAAAAGGCAAGCCTATCCCAACCGCCCCCCAACCAGCCCTAGATCCTGTAAGTCTACTTTAACATATAAAAATTCCTTTAGAAATTTCCTTTATCTCTAAACCCCCCAGATACGTGTTGGCAATCAACCCCCCCCCCCCCCGCAGGTATATGGCCCATGGATATACATCTGAAGGGCCTCGTGACTCAGGTTTTATCAGACAGTAATAAAAGACTTTTTCCTAACAATAGCTAGCCCTCTCAAGGTCCTGGAAACCTTGCTTCAAAATTCCTTAGAGACTCACACTATCCCTAACCCCCTCCCAACCTGAAAGTATATAATGGGCCACTCCTCATGACCCCAGTACAGCTATTTCTGCCCACGGATCCTGTTCCCGTGCTGTAATAAAACCACCTTTTTGTACCAAAGACGTGTCAAGAATTCTTTCTTGGCCATCAGCTTTGAACCCTAACGTCTTTCCTACATCACCAATGAAGTAAAAAAAAAAAAAAAAAAAAAAATCACTGGGTAGGCTTGTGGGGAGTGGTGACGGTGGCCCGCGCGAGAAGAGCAGCAGAGGCAACCCAAGGGGGTCAGAAGATTGGCCACATACAGGGGATGGAGCAAACTAAATAAACTGAGGATAATGGCCTGTGTTTCTCACCGACAGGAGGTAGAACAAATAGGAAGACGGGAAAGTGAGAATGAACCTCGTGGCAGTTAATACAAATCCATACTCTTGGTGGTGACTCAAGGCTTACCACATACAGAGACAGAAACAAATATAGATGTAGGGTCTCCTGAGAGGGCCCAGGAGCAGCTACAGCTCAGAACAATAAGCACACCTTGTACCTAGATCTTGGCTTTCAGAACACCATTTTCCGGTAATCAGAACCCTGGAGAAATGTCTGGTTCCAGGAAAAGTATAAGGCAAGCCCAGAACATTTTTGTTTTGAAGGCGGTGCTCAAAGAATGATGGGGAGATGCCAAAAGAAGGAACAGAGAAGCTAGTTTGAAGGAGCTCCCACCAGCCAACAGACAATTTTGGCCTCAAAGTAAATAGACAAAAGCAATAGACAATTTCAGCATCGAAATAAATAATGACAATAATAGATTATAATCCATTGAAGAAAATATGAATCCATGAGTCCAAACAGATACAATTAAACAAATGGAAGTTTCAGAAAGCTCTTACAACATAATGCCAGCTAATAAATGTAGGAGGAATAATGAAAATAAAGAATGACCATTTCACAATGATTAAAGTTATCCAACCAAGAGACATAATGGGTGATAAACATCGTGGGTGAAAGTGGGATAAAGAACAGTGTATTTATATTGCCTCAAAGTGATTCCACACAAAATATTTACTAATTACAAAGGGGGGGAGAAACCCACCTTTATAGCGGAGAAACCTAGCACCATCTTACTCAAACGATCAACATTATCATCTGTAATAGGACAAAGAAACATCATGTACCACCCAGTAGGTCACAATAAAAAGGCGACATCATTAATGTGATATCCCTGCCGAAGATGCATATCCTGAATCTAATCAGGAGGAAGCTTGGACAAACTCAGGCTAAGACACATTTTCTGTTACCTTTAGGAAGGTCAAGGACATCAGACTCCAGGAAAGACTGAGGAACTGCTCCAAGCAAAGGGGGATCAGAGCCATGGTGAGTGGGTGTAACTCAGGACCCCAAATCGGACCTTTCTGTTACAAAGACCATCACAGGGGCATTTGTCAAAAGTGGAATGGGGTGTCTGGGGTAAGGGTGTCTGGGGATTCTTGCAATTTTTCTCTATGTTGAAATTATTTCAAAATAAAATTATTTTTTGAAAAGCAGGAATGGGGGCGCCTGGGTGGCTTAGTTGGTTAAGCATCTGCCTTTGGCTCAGATCATGATCTCAGGGTCCTGGAATCGAGCCCCGAGTTGGGTTCCCTCTTCAGCGAAGAGTAGGCTTCTCCCTCTCCCTCTCCCCCCTGCTCATGCTCTCTCAAATAAACAAAATCCTCTAAAAATAAAAAATAAAAAGCAGGACTATCTCCTCTGTCTCTTCCCCCACCCACCCGCCAGTTGCAAAAGACGTGGCAGAGGACTCTGCGGTCCCAGATCCAGTGACGGAACCACCAGAGGGAAGCAGCCTCGGTCCCTCGCCCACTCCTGCACGAGAGCCCCACTTCCCTTCCTGGTCGGTCGGTCTGCTACTTTGGACTTGACATAAACTTCCATTGTCCGCAGCCGCTGAGCTGGGGGAGGGGGGATCCTTTCCTGCTTTATCCTGACTCACCCACTTACTCAACAACCCGCTGTACTTCTCCACTTGAGGTCTCACACACACCCCAAGGAAACATCTTGCCCCAAAACTCCTTAGCCAATATCGTCCTCGTCAGAAACGCAGGTGCATCTGCCCTTTCTCTCGGCCTTGCCCCGCCTCCTGTGCCATCACGGGGCCTTCTCCATGCCCACCCATCCTGCTTCAGCTGTCTTCTCCCCAGCCTGGCCCCATGGGGCCGGTCCCTCAGCCCGCCGTCCTGCTGCTTTCGAATTCCCCTCCACTTAGCACTGCCAGAGTGCACATGGGCTCACACTTCCTCGTCCCGGTTCCTACTGCTCTCCACCTGGAACACCCTGCCTGTTTCCAGGCCATTCAGTACATACCTACTCTCCTCTCAGGGTTTAGCTCCTAAGACACCTTGAGGAGGCCTTGCCTGATCCCCCCTCCCCACGGCCTTAGGACACAGCCTTCCCTCTGAATGGACAGAGCCGCCCTGCCCGTCGCACTCATGGGCTGACACACCAGTCTCCCCAGAATGCCGAGCTCCTTGGTACCCACTGGAAGAAATGTTCCCCTCCCACTCCCAGCCGCCTGCCTCAGCCCTGACCCCCTGCTGCCCGCCATTACTTTACTATGGGGTTTCTCTAGAGCTAGCTTTGCCCTCTGGACCATTCCGAAGCTGTAAAGGGGAGAACATTCGTCACAGGAGTGTTTGGTCACCGAGTTGGCACTCAACAGATAGATGTTGGAAACAAAGGACTCCCAGCAATTCTCTCAGCTTAGAATTAGTCCCCCAGTCGCAACCCCGCCATGACATTCAACCTGTCAATGACCTCGCAGGGTCATTTTTCAAGGGTGGACACGAGTATGCAGTGCGTGTTCTTGACTTGCAGGGCTGGTCTTAGCTCCTTGGGGCTGCCGTGGTCTCATTCATAACCTTGAACTCCCCAACCCATGCCCAGGGCCTAGTACAGGCGTGGACACAGCTGGATGCTCTGGAAGCACTTACCGCCAGGCCAAGACCACCACCTTCTGGGGGCTGCGAGCCCCACGCAGTGCTGACCGGCACCATGACCTGAGGCCAGGCCCAGTCTGGCACGAGAGTATCCCACGGGCTCACGCCCCCCCACCGAGAAAGCAGGACAGAAAAGGTATATTTCTGTGCCTGGTGGTTTCCTATTCCCAATTCAACTTTTGAAACAGAGAAGAAAAAAGAACCTGATATATAGAAGTAGAGTTTCTCCTAGACATTCTCTTTATTCCCAACCCCCAACGAGACACATTCTACCCAGTGAGATCCCTGAGGCCCATTTTATGGGTTGGAAAGTAAAGGCACTGTGTCAGAGTGCTCCTGGAGGTCATCGACACCCGACTTATGAAGACCCACAAATCCTAACCTTCAGGGACTCCACCTAGAGATGTAACAACCAGAAAGACATCCTTTTCGTCTTGTCTTTGGTCTTCAGAGCAGGCCTCTCTGCTGAGGGTTTCTGAGGAAGCTCCTGCCCCATGAAGCAGTTGCTCCGTGGCCGGTGGCCATCAGGAGACAGGGGACAGATGCAAAGCCAGGGCTGGGCCTGCCTTCCAGCCTGCCCTGGCTGTCAGGACCAGGGCTATTGTGCACTGACACGGGGCTCCCCAGAAGGAGAAATAACATAGCTGAGTTTAGTGCCGGTGGGCAGACAGAGTTGAGGGCTCAAAAGAGCATCCCGAAACAGGCTGCCAGGTTGGAGACCCATGGGGCCGAAGGGAAGTCTGGTCCGACTGCAGAGCCGAACAAGGTGGGGCTGAAGGGGTGGCGGCCCAGCCGGGGTGTGCCCTGTCTGGATCCTGAGGCTGCTACCCTCAGCGCTTTGCTGTGGCGTAATATGGTGGTTCTTCTCTCCAGAGGATTGATGCAGCCTCAGAGCTTGCTCCGCGGGGCCTCTGGCAGGGGCCGTTGCAGCCGCCATACCACCCTCACGGGCTCCGTGGCACTGTCCAGCTCACGGAGGCCGCCCAGGTCACCCGTCTGCCTGTACCACTGCAGAGCCGGCTGCAGCACCGTGATGGGAATGCTGAAGTTCAGGTGAGGGTAGGTGGCCCCTGTGTCATTGTCCCGGGTGTTGCTGGCCACGATGCCTGTTGAGGAGTCAAAGAGGAAAGGGGGTATGAGCCAGGGGACAGATGGATGGGGGCTGAGGCCCATCTCCAGCCCGGAGGCCCTAGGACCGCTGGGGGCTTAAAGCCCCCTCCTAGCGTCAGACGCCCAGCTTCCCTCCTGGCCTCTGGCCCCCCTGCCCCCCTGTGCCCCTTCCCGCATCTACATTCCCCTTCACGCCGTCACTACCTAATACACAGTGTCTCACTGGCTTTGCTACTGTCCTCTCCAACCAACCAGTGTCGGCTCCGTGGGCTCTGCCCACCCAGGCTCCCCAGTACCCGCATAACAGTGCGTGGCCCAGGGCAGCGCTCACCCAAGTCCTTGCTGCCTGAATGAATAAACGAATACTGCTGCATGTGGGCGTCTGCGCGTGCATGTGTGCGCACAGGGATGTGCTTTTTTAGACAGTTTCAGACTTACAGGAGCCTTGCCAAAATAGTAGAGGTCCCTGCCTGCCCTTCGTCCAGCTTCTCCTCATGTCACCGTAAAACAATGATCAAAACCAGGATAGTAACCTTGGAGCAACGCCAGTGACTGCAATACAGGACGCATTCAGATGTGGTCAGTGATTCCATGATGCTTTCTCTGTTGTCGGATCCCATCCAGGGCTGTCGTGTCTCCCCGAGTGTTCTCCAGGCTGCACCGGTTCCAGTCTTGCCCTATCGTTCATGGCCTTGACGCTTGGAAGAGCACAGGTCCGCTGTTCTCTAGGATGTCCCTCAGACTGGGGTCACCCGATGTTTTCTCACGGTAAGCGTGAGGTTCGGCGTGCTTGAGAATAGCAACCTGTGCCCTTCTCCAGGCGGCCTATCAGGAGGTGGATGATGTCTGTAAGCGTTTGTGATGCTAGTGAACCTTGACCGCTCGGCTACCGTGCTATCTGCCAGTCTGCTCTGTTGTGGGCTTACTACTTTCCTCCTTGTAAGTATGAACTCTTTTAGGATCGTGCAAAGATCTGATTTCTACTTTCCATTCATCGGTGGCTCCTGTCCACAGCAATTCCTTCTGTGGTTTTCCACTTCCCTCATGTCTTCTGCACTTAGAAACTGGAATTCTCCCGTAAGGAGCAGCCACCACTTGTCTCCGTTTCAGAGCGTCCTCGGTTACTTACGTCGGTATGGACTCGGCCGTTCTGTGTTATCACGGGTACTCTGCAGCTCAGCCCGTCCTCCTAGGAGCTCCTCCAAGTCACCGCTGCGTTCTCTGCTCATTTGCTGCGCTTGCCATTTTGTTGTTGGCATTTCCTTCCCCTTGGGCACCACGAGGTGCTCGGGGTTCGTCCCAAATGTTCCCTGCCCAAGCCCCGGAATGAGTCACTTCCTGGTGCCTCTTATTAGAGAAACCATGATCTGGGCTCTCGGTGTGCTCACTGCAAGTGGGGTGTCACTGCCTCTGGCCTCTCTCAGCGCACAGAGCTAGATTTTATACACACACACATCTATACTTATCTCTACACCCACTTCTCTGTATATGCACATACTGGCTCTAAGCGTATTACCAATGAATCACTAACTGCCCTCCAGCGGTTAGGAGAAGAAAGCAGTTGCCCTAAGAAACTTGGGAACACAGGGTTTTGCTGGGACATGGGAAGGCTCCAGACAAAGAGAACCATACACACTTAAACACTATACTCTAGTTGGTAAATCTGAGCCTCGCAAGGGTGTGAGGTAGGGATTCTGCAAATACTTTATTTGTGTCCCACAGTTGAAGAAATAAGGGAATTCCACTCCTGCCAGCAAGAGCAAGGCAAGGTTTCTCACCATGTCAGAAGTAAGGGAAGGGGACGCATCGCGTAAGCCGTGGCGGGGAGTGCAGTTGGAGGTATCCACGTGCACTCACAGTTGGCTTATTTTTTTTTTAATGGACAGACTGTTTTTATTTTTTTTAACCAGAATTAGTTACCAAAACCTTCAAATGGAAAGATTTAACAACCACATATTTAAAAAAAAGGGGGGGGGTCACAGTTGCTAGTGAACAGCTGAGGAATCGGGCAGTGTTAGGCGCACAATCCTTTGTCAGGAGGCACCACCGTGCTGGAGCGGGGTGCTGTTCACCCCGGGTCACCCCTGACCCGCTACTTCCTACTGTCTTCACGCCCTCATTCATTCACTTGGACTGTGACTCTTGGACTGATCCAACTGCTGAGTTTCACAGATCCAATGAGATTAGGTGACTTACCTGTGGTGGCGTGCTGGCAGAGAAGGAACGGGGACACAGATCTCTCCCCTCCCTGCTCAGCGTCTGTCTCTCTCCACTCTAAGAGCACAAGTACCCAAAAACCTTGGCTCACTACCTCTTGGGCATCAGGCCCACCATCTTCCCAGGCCCAGGGTGGCTCCTGGGGTGGGATGCCCAGCACTCACTAGATGGGGCCGAGGCTCTGGCAAGGGGAATGCTTGGAGAGGGCCACGGAGCTGCTTACCCAGGAGGTTTCCTGTGCGGGGGGAGAAGAGGGGTCCGCCACTGGAGCCACCATGCACGGCACATGTGGTCTGGAGCATCACCGCTGTGTCATCCACCCGCACCACAGCTGACAGGATGCCTGAGGTCACCGAGGGCCCGCAAGCCTGGCCAAAGACCCCGAAGCCCACCACACTGACAGCTTCGCCTGCCCAGGAAGAAAGGAGGGTGAAGGTGGGGAGTCACCTCTGTCTGACAGGACTCACACACTCCCCAACCTGCTCCCTGCCCTCTCCGAAGTTCCAAACCTTCTCTGCCCTTCAGGCTCCTGCCTCCAGGAAGTCTGACCCAGGTCCCCACAGGAAGAGGCCAGGACGTCCACTGAGCTCCCAGCACCTGCTCACCACTTGTTCTTGGCATCAGGCTGTTCTCCGGCCCTCATTTCCCTGCTGGACCGGGGAGTTACTTTTCAGGGTCCCTGGCACCCAGCCCCGTGCTCAATAAATGTTTGTGTCAGTTAAGTGTCTGCCTTTGGCTCGGGTCATGATCCCAGGGTCCTGAGATCGAGCCCCACATCAGGCTCCTTGCTCCGTGGGGAGCCTGCTTCTCCCTCTGCCTGCAGCTCCCCCTGACAAATAAATAAATAAAATCTTTTTTAAAAATGAAAATAATAAATGTTTGTGACATTAACACCCATCTCCTCCTTGGACTAAGAAGTTTCTTGGTGAAAAAAGGTGGTAATGATGACGACCAACTACCTGCCAGTAACTTCCTTTAGCAAGTGCTCTGAATGTACAGGGCTAAACGCTTTGTTGGCAACGTCTCACCCACTCCTCATAATGCCCAGGAGTAGAGAGCATTATTCCCATTTTACAGATGTGGAAATTGAGGCAGAGAATATGGAGTTGCCTGTCCAGGGACACAGGGCTAGCAAGTGGCAGAAGAGATGCCAACTGAGAGAGCTCACGGTGTGCATCCCCACAGTGAGACCTGTGGCACTCCCAAGGCAGCATGCCATGCCACCGGAGCTTCCAAAGTCTAACACTGCTCTGGCCAGCCTGCAGTGTTACAAGGAGCCACCAACCCACACTCAGTCCCTCCACATTACACCACTGCAGGGCCTCAGGGAAAAAGGTGTGCCTTAGCCTTCACCAGGGATCCCACCTGCAACCTCCGCCCCTCCCCAGGACCTGGGGCATGCTGGGCACAGCAGGGAAGCCTCCAAGAGCAACCCCAGCCAAAGTGCTGAAACCAGGCTGACTCCACCCCAGCCTCATGCCACCCTGACTCATGACTCCAGCAGGGCTGGGGCAGGGAGCCCGCCTAGAGGACTGGCCCCCTGATCTAGAGGGTTAAGAGTGCTCAGCACTGACTTTGCCTCCTGAGCTCCCCCCCAGACCAGAGGGCCCCTTGCCCTTTACCTTCATGGAAATGCTCAGCCGGCACCGGCAGGGGGACACCGTGTAGGTCCTTCTCCAGGCTCACTACCGCTACGTCATAGGGGGAGGTCTCCTGGGTGGCAAACGCCACACGTCCCCAGATCGTGGCACTCCTAGGAGCAAGGGAAACAAAGTGACGGGCTAGCTTTCTGACCCTTTAGCGCTGGGAGGAAGCAAGGGGATGAGAGTGACTGTAGAAGCCACGGACTTGGGGGTTGACGGCTCTGGCATCAGCCCTGACACGTGCCAGGCAGGCATCTCTGGGCACGCCCTCGGCCATCCTGTGGTACTTCCAAACATGCTTCATACTTCTGTGTAAGCCCCCGGCGCCTCCCCATATTCCTAATGCCTGGCACCTGGGGAGCACTGTGGGCCAGGGCAGGTGTTAATGCTCTATGCACACCCCTTTCGTTCTCATCGGAGCCTTAAGAACCAGGCACTGGTGTTACCGCCATTTTAAATGGTGCATGTGAGGGCCAGAGAGGTTGAGTAACTTCCTCAAGGTCACACAGTAAGTGGCAGAAGCCAGGGCACACATTCCCAGTGTTTTCTTTCACTGCCTCATTTCGGGCAAACAATCCTGCCAGTTGGTGAGGCAGACGTAGGATTTCGATCCTGTGTCCCTGTGTTACATAAAGGCCAGCACTTCTATGGCTCTCACTGTACGCCAGGCTCTGTTCCAAGACTTTACAGGTCCACTCAGGGAGGGGGAGCAGAGACTGGCTTGCCCAGGACCACACAGGGGCTCCCCGCTACACTCTGCAGGGACACCTTCCAACAGACCCCGTGGACTCCCTAGAAGCAAGTGTGTGTGTCCTTGGGCCGGGGGATTGGGCACCACACCTTCGGGAAATCCTCATTACCAGTCTTCCTTATAGAGCCACGGCCGTCCTGCTGGCTTCCAGGGAGACACCCCACAGCAACGCCAGGCTGGGTTAACACTGGAAATTCAGGAGAGGGATTTGGAAAGGCCTGGACTGCAAGGTTAGGCTGAGCCAGGCACAGAACCTCAGGCATTAACACCAAGGTGCAATAACCCCTCTGCTCCTAAGTTGAGCACCTGGAACTACCGCAGAAACAAAACGGGTACTAGAAACCCAAGCCAGGAAGCCAAGGCTTTTGTCCCCGCTGCCGGGCAAATGGAAGAAAAGGGGCCAAGAGTGCTTTCCCTGCAGAGACGTAAGTGACCAAAGTCCCAACCTGGCTGCCAGGATCACCCAGAGATCATTCCAGTACATCTGTGTGCTCGGCCCCACTCCCACGTTCTAATTAGGTGGAATTCCACACGTGTCATTTTTATCGGGATGGGAAGTTCCGCTTAAGGTCTAAGAGAGCAATCAAGTAAGAGTAAGAGGCCCCTCTCCTGACCCCAGGAAGGCAGCATTCTGGGCCTCTGAGACCCCACTACCGCTCTCAGGGGAGAGAGAACAGGGCGGCGAAGTCTCCATTCAAGGGGCCTAGTGGAGTGTGGGTGCAGGGCTAGGAGACAGAGCAGTCAAAGTTCAAAAGGAATTCAGGCTGGGAGGGGGTGTTCAAAGACGCCCAGTCAGGGATGCTGGGACTCGCCACAGTGCCCCAGTCCAGAGTCGCTTGGCATCTTGCCCAAGCCCCACGCACCCCCTGCCAGGAAGGGTGCCCCGTATCCCCTACACTGGGGTTGAATGCCGAGGATGAGGGGACTGACTCAGATCTCTATCCGCACTACACCATCAAAGCATCAGCATGACGCCAGAAGGCCTCCATTTTCCTCGGTTACGATCTGAGAGCCTGGGGGCGGGAGGCGGGCAGAGTTGGGGCAACCTTGCGGGCCTTACTTGGGGGGCGTGGTGCGCACCAGGACCCTGGCCGCCTCCCGAGGGGCCACATGCCGGCAGGTCACCACGAGGCGGGGCCCCACGGCCACTCCGGAGCCCCAGACGGTGCCGCACTCCACCAGCACGGCCGCAGCTGCCCACGGGGGCCCGGGGTCTCGGAGGGGCAGGCCCCACACGGCGCCCATCTCCTGCGGCAGGAGGGCGGCCAGGGCGTGGGTGCCGGGGCCCAGGCGGCCGAGAGCGGCTCGGGCGGCGCGCAGGAGCGGGGCGGCGGCGCAGAGCAGCGTGAGGCCCACCCACTCGCGGGCCTTCCAGCAGAGGGGCGCGGCCACGAGTGCCACGAGCGCCCCCGCGGGCCGCGCCGCGAACACGCCGCCGCCCTCGGTGCCGGGCAGGCAGCGCGCGTCGGTGAGCAGCAGCGGGCCGGCTGCGTTGCTGAGCACGCCGCGGCTGAGGGTGTTGAGGAAGATGTCCGGGCAGAAGGCCCCGAACGGGGAGCCGCAGGCCAGCAGCGGCGCGCCCTTGGGCACGGCCCCGGGAGACGCCACGGCCACAACCGGCCCACGCTCCTCCCCTGCCGCCGCCTCCTCCTCCGGGTCGGGCCGCAAGCGCAGCAGCGCGAACCAGCCCAGCGCTCTCAGCTGATCCTCCTCCTCCTCCTCCGACACCTCGTCGTCCGGCGCCGCGCTCGCGAAGCGCCACTGCTCGGCCGCCTCGCCCCCGAAGAGGCGCGCGAAGTGGGCCCGGAAGGCCGGGCAGCTCAGCAGCAGCAGCAGCTCGGCGGGCCGCGGGGGCTGCAGGAGCCGCCCGCCGCCGGGTCGGGCCGGCGGGCCGGGCTCTGGGCCGGCGCACTGGGGCGTGCACAGGCCCGGACGGCCCCGCTCCGCGCGGCCTGCGAGGCTCGCGGCTGCCGGACCCCACTGCACGTGCAGGCGCAGGTCGTCACCGCAACTGTCGCCGGGCAGGAAGGCGGCGCCGGCCGCGGTCAGCGCCGCGCTCCCGGCCCGCAGGAAGGGGGTGAAGATGCCCCCGTGGCACAGCACCAGGTCCGGGTAGCGGCTCAGGATCACCCCGCTGCAGCTCCACGAGCCCGCCTCGGCCTGCCCGGCCCGGGAGGCGCTCACCACGCATCCCGCCTTCTCGGCCGCCCTCATGGAGGGCCCCCACTGCCGCGCCATGTCCTCCAGAACGGTGCACACGGGGTTTTCGGAGGAACGAGGGAGACAGCGAGGACCCCGGTCGGGACCCACGGGTCCCACGCAGCGCCACCCAAAGCTGGAAGCGAGAGGTGCAAACCCTGACTCAGGTCTTCCTCGTCGGGCCCGATTGGCTAAGCCCCAACTTGCCCGGCCCCATTGGCTGGGCTTGGGGCCGAGCCCTGATTGGCTGCCTAGGCTGACCCCATCCCTTTCCCCGCCCTCGTTGGTTCGGGCCACCTGTGCGACCTCGGCGCCGAAGCAGTCCGGGACGATAAGCTCAGGGAGAGGGGTGGCGTGTGGTTTTACCGAGAGACCGGGCTTGGGTAAGGCGGAGTCCCTTTTCTGTTCGTTGGGCTGCAGGAAAAGGAATAGAAATGAGGGCCGTCGTGGCTAGACTTGCCCAGGCAGTGATAGGACCTGAGTATCTAGATGTTCAAGTCTAAACCAGCGGTCTCTGACCCTTGGCATGATAAGGGCAAGGAAATCCTTGGCCCCTTGGCCGAGTTAGTAATTTGAAATTTTGTGAATTAACCCTACAGCAATCCACTAGGTGGCATGCAGCTCACAGGACTACACCTAGGACCTTTTGATGCCAAAGCCCAAGACAAAACTGATGAAAACTGGGTTTGTGCAAAATAAAATTGCCCTTTAAGACTGATGAACAGTAACCCGGAGTCAAAATTTTCAATTCTACAACCCTATACTTTGCAGTGTGCACATCTCATAACCATATATAACATTTGTAACCACACCTAGGTTTTTATCTAGGTCGGGGGCCACTTTTTCCGTGAAGGGCTAGAGCTTCAGTGGTTCAGGTTTTGCGGGCCATATGCTCTCTCAAATACCCAAGTGTGCAGTCGTAGCAGGGCAAAAGCTAAAGGAATGGATTGCTGTGCTCCAGTAAAACTTCCCTTTGGACGCTGAAATCTGAATTTTATGTCACAGGCAGCATTTTCCCCCCACACAGGCCATACAAACACAGGCAACAGCCCAGATTATTGTAGCGCATGTCAGCATTGACAAAAATTATTCAATTACTACTTAAATTACATAACCTTTCTGCCTCAATTTCCGAATAAAACTAATGCTGCTGTTCCAACAAACCTGCTGGAGAAAGTTAAATGATGACCCATCATAGTATGAGGTGGGGCTGAGATTAGCAGTCTTCCATAGCAGGCACGGCCTTCTTTTGGTTCTGTGACACAGAAGCTGTCTCGATCACAGGAAAATCTAATTATCCCAACTTCCTAGCAATTAAGAGTTTCTTTCTCTCTAGAGTCCCGTGATTCTCCCTTAATGACACTCAAGCCTCCAGCACGAACCGTTCGTTATGCATCAGGTTTTTCTGCTTACAGCACATTAAAGAGTCCCCAGTCACAGCCAGCAGCCAAGGTGAGACCCCTTGAGTGCTGGGCTCATTGACTCAGTCTGTACTTCTCATGTGCCACTCTAACTCAAACGACACAGACATTATTTATAAACAGAGAACCCATGGCGATAGAACCCAATTTTGTTTTAATCCAGCTCTGCTTGCTAACAGAGGAAAGGCATGCTCTCCCCAGGTTTATCCTTCACTGAGCCGCTGCATTTGGTACCTGGCAGTGAGAAAGTATGCTTTCCTAACAGTGAGAAATCCATTAAAGGGTAATACTCTCACTCACCCCTGGAGTGGGTTATCCACACTTACCCATAGAACCCATCACTTTAGTAACAGGGACATTAGTTTCAATCACAAGATGACTCTAACACTTTTAATGCTTGGTCAAAAAGGGACCTGTTGCATTTTGCTTCCCATTCTATTTGTCCCATTACTTTAGTTTTAGAATCTCATTTGGGTTTTCTAAAAACAAGGCTTCCTACAAACCTGGTAAATGTACAGGCACACATTTCATCCCTTTCCCTATTTTATCAAATGCAGCACACAACTGAAGCTCTCCAATTTTGTATAAAATGATGAATGGTAAACAGCTAAACTGGACCCATTCCTTGCTAGCTAGCATGTTAATAGATTTTGTTTAGAAAGTATACCACCAATCCTGGGATCACATGTTCGAAGCCTCTCAAATGGTACTAAATTTATTACTTTGAAATGTGTGAATTGGCCTAGCCTTTTTTTTTCTCCTGGTAGCAAAACTTGTCTCTCATATCCTTTGTATTTCTTCTCCTAGGAAGGAAACAACTTTTGCTTCCCCACCCCCACCACACACACAACAAACATCAGGAGATGTTCAAACTCAGAACCAACCAACGCAAATAAATGAAAAAATAAATGGCAGAAGATAGCAAGTTTGTTTTAACTTTTTATTAAAATGCTTAGGATACAGATTGACTTTCTTTTGTAAATGACTTTTAACTTTTCCTGAAATAGGACATATATGCACTCTGATAAAACAGAATGAAAAGTTTCAATTCATGGGAGTTCCTGTACAAAGCTCTGATCCTCACTGTTAAGAGCCAAGCTCCTCACAGCAGCTTCTTTTGCTATCTTTTTATAGAACAGTGTTTTCTGTGAAGAAATAGATGCCAGCTGACTTTTCAATTCCCTCTTTCTCCAGTGGCCAAAATAAACCACTTTCACAAAGAGCTGAGCTGTGTAGAATCCAGTTTTCTAGCTTGCTACGAAATGATTAGGGACAAAGAGGAAAACACAAAAACAAAAAAACAAGAAAACTAGCACTGCGTTCATACTTCTCAAGTCTCTGGATAAAGAAGTATGGGTTACCTTTAGCCAAAGGAAATTAAAAGTGTGCAAGTTAACTACCTAGTTCATTCACCATTAGCTAGATTTGTTCATTTAAGGCTTTCACCCCTTTCCAAACCAAAAATTTTGTTTTAATCCAGCTCTGCTTGCTAACAGAGGAAAGGCATGCTCTCCCCAGGTTTATCCTTTACTGAGCCGCTGCATTTGGTACCTGGCAGTGAGAAAGTATGCTTTCCTAATAGGTCAGTACTGAAGACTAACAGTGAGAAATCCATTAAAGGGTAATACTCTCACTCACCCCTGGAGTGGGTTATCCACACTTTCCCTACCCTCACATTAGACACAGAATTCCACTGAATTTAGTTCAAACCTTTGCATCTTCATCACAATTTTCAGTTTTGAGGAAACTACTTCTAATCTCTCCTTAAAGAAAAAGGAAGACATCCCCCCATTTTAAGAAAGGCTCTAATATTGGTTAAGATCATGAAAATCCAATTTTACACATGGCACTAAGAAAAAGGAATGCTATGAAAATGATCCTCATCACACTACTGGGCATGCTGAGGCTTTTTATACTGAGCTCTTAATGACAAGTGACGCTGGCTCAAAAAGAACAACACTACACAAAGTTCTTAGAGTTTCCCCAGCTTATTTCTGGAACGGAGAAAGGCAATTTCATACCAAAAAAAAAACCTATAAAAAGAGCTCATGAACAGTCCCATAAAAAGACCAAATCCTGCAAGTGAGAACTTTAAAGCCCACCAAATAAATCTTTCCTGGATCCAAACAAATGCTACAAATCCCAGATTTTTAAGTTCTCAACTCACAGAATTAAAAGCCCTTCAGCTGTTAACTGTCCTGTGTGACTCACCTATTCAGAAAATTTTCCCCTAGAATCTGTGCAAAAGTAACCGACGCATGCCTGCAGTGTAGGACAACATGGGGGATGTTCTCTTTTATGAGGCAAAAGTCAACTGAAAATTAAAGAGGTGCTATGGAGAGAAACAGTTTCGTAACAGTATAAAAGCAAAGACTGTCTGAAATCTGTAGCTTTGAAAGTAAAAATAATAAAATAACCGCTCTATATTGAACTCCTCCCACAGTGAACCAACCATCTGCTCTACACACCACCGTGAGGAATGACCCTGGCTGACCACAGTGGAAGCCTGCCGCCACCGCCAGGCCAGGCCCTGCCCTCCCATGCTCCACTGTGCACAGGTGGCGCCACCTACTACAAGGCAGTCAGAGAGATGGGGAGCTTCTCTCACTAACCTGCTAACTCAACAGGAGTAACTTCACTTGACTGAGCTCTGGCCTCCAACGTTTCTGTGCATAATTTTATGAAGAATCTAAATGCCATTCACTAGATCAAAAAGAAAAAAATAGAAAACTCTGGACCAAGTAAATTTTGAACTCAAAAAATTAGGAGGGACACCAATTACATTAACAACACTTTCTTTAAAAAATAGAATCGCTTTCTTTTGAAATCAACCACAGTGGTGAGACGTGTTTTTCTTTTCAGGTGCCCCAGGATGGCACACAGCTGTACCCAGCAAATCCTGCCAGCTTCCGAGTCCCGGGATGCTGCCCCGCACCAGCACATGGGGCAGCGTTACCTCCCGACAGTGTGGAGAAGAGCACATGTCACCACTGGGCGATGGGAGAGCTGACAGAGACTCTTGGCTTCTCAACGCCAGACACGGTTGAAGAGCTTTCCTTGTTCTATTAGAAAAGTTCATGAGGAAGCTGTGAATAGGATCAGTCCAGAGAAGTAAAACTCTTTTATTTTCACTGTCCAAACATCAGTCAATGTACTGGGAAAGCCAGCGGAAGCCCTCGCCGTAGCCTTGCCTCTTGAGCACACTGCACATGAACACTTCCATGGGGCGGGCATTCAGCTCCTTCAGGGTCACATTCCCCTACGGGAGGCAAAACCAATAAAGGCCTGTTAGCATCCACATGGTGGAAAAGCTTGAAAGGGTGATCACAAATCACTCTCTTTATTCCTCAAAAGCAAAGGAAGTAGGAATTAATTATAGAAACGTAGTCAAGGCCATGCAGGTAACTTCCCCAGAGCTTCATGCTTTCAGCACAGTTCTATTCCCAGATTCTCTCTGTAAAGAACCTTTACTTTGAACACACCATCATCTGGAAAGTTATGACAGCTAACCAAGAAAAAGGCCACTAGGACCCACAGAACCAGCATGCTCTTTGATGGAGAGAAGTCCAAGACTCTTTGGAAATAAGGACATTCTTGGGGCACCTGGGTGGCTCAGTCAGTTAAGCATCCAACTCTTGGTTTCGGCTCAGGTCATGACCTCAGGGGCATGAGATCGAGCCCTGTATAGGGCTCCTCACTCAGTGGGGAGTTGGCTCAAGATTCTCTCCCCCTCCACCCCTCCCCCCACCACACATGCCTGCTCTCTCAAATAAATCTTTAAAAAAAAAAAAAAAAAGAGGGGCGCCTGGGTGACTCAGTGGATTAAGCATCTGCCTTCAGCTCAGATCATGATCTCAGGGTCCTGGGATCGAGCCCCAAGTGGGACTCCCGTGCTCAGCGGGGAGTCAGCTTCTCCCTCTCCCTCTGACCCTCCCCTTGCTGTGCTCTCTCTCTCTCTCTCTCTGCATGCTCTCTCTCAAATAAACTCTTAAAGAAAAAAAAAAAGGACATTCTCATTAGCACAAGCATTCAGAAATCTATACTAATAACAAATTATATCAAGGAAATTAAGAATTCATGTTGTATAACGCTCATGCAGAAGAGGGAAACTAAATTAAAGCAAATGTTTCTAGAAAGAAATCGATAATCAAGAAGAGGTAAAACTAAGAAATAAGAAACCATATAAAAAAAGTCAGAAGGTTATCAGAGACCCCAGAACAGGGAAATTTTTAAAACTGACTATGCCAAAACTACAAGCTGAAAAAAACAGAATTCCTGCTTAACTACAGTTGATCTCGATTTTCTCTCTCATAAGCACTTCTGCATCAGAGTTCTCCTTCCAGCTGGAGACAGCATATAACCTACTGATCTGAGAGACTCAGGTTCTATTCCTGGTTTTATCACTGACTTGGCTGTGTAGATCTGAACAAATAACTCTCAGATTTTCCTCATCTTCAAAATGGGGATTACAGTCCTACGTCTCTCAGCAGAGAACACTGAGGATAATCCAGTGCTTGGGTTTCAGTGCTTGGAAAGTGATCATGAATGATCACTCTTCTTCATAACCTGAAATCTCCGGCCAAAAACAAGACTGATTTCTGGTTAAGAAGGCCTCCTTCAAAAAAGATTTCTCTGAATTAGAATCAAAAGAGAGTCAGAAAATTCTTAAACTGGTAAGTTTGCCTTTCCTACCAATTTCTTCATCCTCATATACCTGAGGAAAATTTCATCAGAAAACAGTGAAAGAATAGGCTCCTGCCTTCTGAATGACTACAAATCACCTATTGGTAAAACCAATCCTAGGCCCAGTTAAACTTTTGAAAGACAAGTAAAATCTAGATAGCAAAATATGAATGTCTCGACAGCTGTGAATTTCCTTAATAATATGTCCCCTGATGATTTTTCTCTTACCTTTCCTGTGGTCTGTCCATAAAGCCCAAATATCTCACGGAGTTTTTCTTCACTGATCGCATCTGTTCTGTCAATCTTGTTACCCAAGATAAGGATTGGCACATTGGATATTGTTTCATCAGTCATTAGAGCCTAAAGACAACATAAAAGAGCTAGGTGAGGAATCTATGAAGGCCCACCAGATCATGAAAACCACCCGGACTTTCACTTGTCTACAAAGTATCAAATGTAAAGAGAAATTCTGATCATCTTTATACCTGAGTGATGAACTAAAAGTCTTCACGTTATACAACACTCTTAATATTAGGTAAGAAACTCCTCAAAATTACCTTGACATTAGGTAAGAATCCCCTAACAACCTCAAAACAATTGCAACTTAAGGCTGTGTCTATTTACAGGGCAGCAGAACTGCCCCAACCTTAACTCTGAGATAAATCACTCAGCCACAGACCATCCTCAGGCTATCCACTGAGCAGAGTCCTAGAAGACTGAATGCTCTGGCTACAGAGCCTCAAAGATGGCGACAGGAAGTCCCCGCATATACAATGAGTGCCCAATGTGTGCAAAGCACTATCTCAGGCACTGATAGGGATACAAAGAGATAAGACATATCCCTGGCCTCGAGAAATCCTCACTCTATGTTCATACACATCTGTCAACAAAGCAAGGCAAGTGTATGATTGTCACAATGAATAGGGACAGAATATAAATACCAGAAGACATTCGGGGAAATCAAATGGCAGGGGAAATGGTGGACTTAAGGAAAGTCTTAGCAAAGTTGAGGAACCCAAACTAAGCTCTGAAAGAAGGGCAGGTTTTGGACAGGTGGAAAGGAGAAGGAAGAATATAAGCAATGCTTTACAGTAAGAAAAGAATTCAGAAAGCCACATGGAGAATTGCCTGTCTTTATATGTTGACACACAGTAAAATAGAATGGGAAGGCATGATCAACATTATGATGCCTGAGACGTTAGCTGCAGTAGATCCTAAAGACCCCAAATCCAGAAATTACTGAATAGAATCTGTGTGTAAGGGGGCATCTGGGGGGTTCAGTTGGTTAAGCGTCTGTTTTCGGCTCAGGTCATGATCTCAGGGTCCTGGGATAGAGCCCCATGTCGGGCTCCCTGCTTCTCCTTCTGCCCCTCCCACCCCCACTTTCAAATAAATAAAATCTTAAAAAACAATCGTGTAGAAGAACACATTGAATTCATACAAAGTATCTATGTGTGCTCAGATAAGAGACAGTGACCTAGCCCAGGATGGCAGCATCCAAGGAACAGTGCCGCAGGCACTGTGGAGAAAGAAGTGAAGAGACTGATGTCTAGATGATAAGACAGGTAAAGAGGGGCCTGAGCTGGCACAGATTTCAAGCCTGGGAATCCAGTGCCCACTGACAGGAAAAGCTTGGAAAGGAGAGTAGAGCTGAGGGGATAAAGGGGAACATACTTTCGACCATCTTAGGTTCCAGGGATTGTTAGATAAAATCAGAGTAAGGATGTCATTCATTGATTAAATACTAACCAGATGCCTACTGTATGTCTGATGCTTTGCTAAGTGCAAGGGTTTCAAAAAGAAACAAAGGTCGGTCCCTTCTAAGTTCACAGTCTGATGAAGAGACCTACAAGAAAACCAGTGAGGACCACAGACACTGATAAGGTGGCGAGTCTAAGTCCAAGAGGTCAGGGAAAGCTTCCTAAAAGAGGTCATGGCTGAACTCCGGGATCTCTGAAAGGACATTTTTTAATTTACCAGCAAAAGTGGGTGGGGGTCCGATGAGAAAGCCTACAGCAACTTGTGCATACTGAAGGAAGGACAAATTGTTCTCTATTGTTTGGAATGTAGTTCAAGGTAGGCAATAAAGAGAAAAGAAGCTGGAGAAATAAACAGAAGAAAGATCAGGGAAGACTTTATGCAAAGTCTTTGCTATGCAAAGGATTTGTGGATTTTATCCAGAAGGTGATAGAGATCTATTAAAGGATATCAAAGAGGCCAATGGTAAGTCTGAAAAGTTCCTTCTAGCATTACAGAATGTGGCAGGGTGGTACTGAAATCTACATTCACAGGATCTGGACCACATGTCCAGGTAGATGGTAGGGAATGGTTCCATTCTGGGAGACTGGAATTGGTAGGTGGAGTTCTTTAGTAGATAGCATTATGTATGAGGCTGGAGCTCAAGAGAGGTTTAAAAAAGAGAAATCCATATGGGAGTCACTGGCCTGTGGGTGGCAGATGAAGGAATGAGAGTAGGCTGAACTAGCCTAGGATAAAATACAGACCCTAGGGAACACCAAAATTTAAGCAGGGGAATGGGTGCTTGTGCAAGAATCTGAGAAGTATTAGCCAGAGAGAGCACACCAAACCCAAGAATGCAAATGGGAATTCAACGAAAAGAGAGAATGCCAATGCCAAGAGGTCAAGTAAGGGAAGGAATGCCCTATAAGCGATTCTACGTAAGACCAGAGCTATAGATTCAAGAAACATACTCACAAACTCACAAATAAACATGGCACAGGTTCAAATTGCCAGGAACAAGAATGCAGAGAGACAGTTACAAATCAAATAAAAAGAAGAGGTGCAGGGTGACCCAGTAAGGATTAACAAAGGCAATATGACAAGAACTGTAAAGGCAAGAAAATGCAATGTTGAGAAAGGAGAAAACATGACAGTATCAAATGCTGCCTGTGACCCAAACTGAAGACTGAGAATAGACTGCTAACTAAGGTCTACAAAGTCATTCAGTGCAAGGGTGGGCAGGCACAGAGTGGGAACCCAGATTCAAACACATAAAGAACCCTTCATCTCTCTCTTAAGGTTTCACTCTCCCAATGCTTCAAAAACAGGGACCATCCATGATATGGGAAGGAAAAAGGCGTTCATTATGCTGGGGCAACAGGCACATACTGGGGAGTGTGGGAGCAAACTGGACAGTCACCCTATGATAGATAAAAACAAAGTTAACTTTCTGGAGTTCAAGCTGAGTTTCCTCAGGACACTGAAAAGCAAGGGCTTAGATTTTAAAACACCTTCTTACTGTAACTAGGACTTTCATCAAATGGTAACTGGAATGCTGAAGTATTAGCGCTACTGACCTATATTCCTTAAAAGAAAGAGAGACCATAAAAAGAAAAAATATAATCGTACATTTAGCTCAACTTTGGATTCCATGAGGCGAGGATGATCTGCACAGTCGACCAGAAAGACAATCCCGTTAATTGCTGGGAGGTAATTTTTCCAAACCCGACGTGCTAAAAGACAAAGTTTATAGTTGCATTAATCAAAAAAAAAAAAAAAACATATTTTGAAAAATTTATCTTTTTTTTGCCCTAAAATGGGCAAACCTTGGATAGGTTTCAATAGCATTCAATTCCATATAGATTCCCCAAGTCCTAACCAGTATTAAATCAGAACAAAGGGTATACACTAATGGCGTATGAACTGAATCTGATTTTTTCAAATTAAAAAATCAAGGTTTTCTGCCTGATTTTCGGAAAAACTGCAACATCTGGCAATCCCACACATACCTACCTACATGTCACTAATCAGCTGGAACTGAGTGGTAGCGACCCCTTTAGATGAAGTCTGGGCTCTTCCATTTGGCAAAGTTTCCACCACTCCCTACTGTCTGACACCCAGTCACTTTTACTCAGTTAAATGACCTACCTCACCCCGAAAGCCAAATTCATCAAGATGCAAATTACCTGTCCATATACCATTAGTTCCAAGTCAGTTCCTAACTAACCAATGTGTACGTGTACTGAAACACCTGCTCCGTCCATCCTCAGGAGATTGGGCCTGACAGGTGGTTGAAGTTGCCAGGCAATTACCTCAGTCTCCCATATTTAACCCAGGAGGCCTTATAAATTTTATTTATTTTTTTGTTTATGCCATCAAGTGATAATGGTTTGGGAAGCAATACTTTAATTTCTAAGTCATTCATCTCTAGTTACTTTCACTGGGATGAGTAACAAAGCATCTCTACATCAAATAGTTAATAATGGTTACCTCTGAAGAGTGGGATGGGGAAGGAGAGGCTGGGGGAATTTCCACCTTTTACCTTCCATATTCATATGCTGAGTGTGTATTCAATTTGTTACATGGAGCTTGAACTACCTTTTTTTAAGTAATCTCTACACCCAATGTGGGGCTCAAACTCACGACCCTGAGATCAAGAGTTGTATGCTTTGCTGACTGAACCAGCCAGGCGCCATGAGCCTGGCCTACTTTTAGAAGTTAAAATTTTTAAGTTTTTTTTAAGAAAAGGAAATCTCCAAATATATAGCATTTTAGTAATTTGTGTAAAATGGTGGCAAGTTATTGTGATAAAGTAAGTCTGTTAAATAAATTTGCCTCAAACAAAACAAAACTACATGTAACACATTCCCCCCCTTCTTAATCTATCAAAACCTGAAAGCTAAATTTATCACACCAAATAATACATTAAGTCTCAGTTGAGGGGTTTAAAAACATCTTTCCTGCTGCATTCTCCAAATGGTCTCAGTTCAGTTCTTACAACTGTATTATCTCTGAATTTAAATTTGTAAACAGTTACAAATCCTTTTGAAAGAAGCAGAAAAGCCACCATACACCCATTCCTACCCAAATGAAAATACAAGCTCATTATAGAAAAAAAAGATACAAGATCATCTATAATCCTCCAGAGAAACACACCTACTGCTAATGTTTTCCTATATATTCATTCAATCTTTTTTCTATACAGGTATTTTATGTGATTGTGATCATACTACATATGATTTTTGTGGGATATAAATATTAAAGGACTGAAATAAATGTAATTATATAATGAAATCACTGACTATAAAATCATTTGGATCACTCAGATTTTTGGTTAAACTTACTTGGCTAAAAAATTAAAATTACCAATATTCTGTTCTTTTAACTACGCTTTTAAAAAGCTGTATTAGATTCAACCTAATATAATGAATGCTCCAAAAGGAGACTTCTCAACTCAATAACAAATGAATAAATCTCACAAAATTTCAATAGTTTCTTTTTCCTACTTTGCAGAATATTTATTTTCACATCTTAAATGTTTTACTCCTAAGCCTAAAGTCTTGCCAAATGTGAAGTAAGTGTCCATCAGAAAAAGATGCCCCATTGTATGTATCTCCAAAACCCACACAAGATACCTGATAGGAATCTAGGAACCAAATGGACATGGCCATCATAAGGCAAAATGTACTACAAGAACAATAAGGTAGAAGGAAATGTTCTACCAACCGCTCCACATGGATAGAGTATACAAAATAGATCAGAGTGGTCGCAAGTATATCACTGTATTATTTTTGCAATTTTTGACAAATTTGAACTTACTTACAAATAATAACAATTTTCTACATACTTACACTCCATTGACTAAGGGATATAAAAGAGACATGATTAAATTTGATATTGTACTAGATCTTGTTCAAGAGGAAAAGTGCTATGAAAGAGATTATGGAGACAACTGACAAAAAGAGAAATATACACTACAGAGTAGATAAAAATAAAACTTCCTAGGTTTGATAACTTAGTATGTGTTACATAGAGACTAATAAATTGGGGCAAAAGGTATAAAGGAGTGGAGTTCTCTGTATTTATGCAACTTTTGACAAGTTTGAAAGTACTTAATTTTAAGTGATAAGATCTCAATCATAATTTAATCACCATTTAAAAGGTAAAAATGTCACAATGCTTAAAAAAAAAAAGGGTATAAAAAGAACCATACGTCAATACCATTCTTCCACTGAATCATCTCTTACCTTGCTCATGCCCACCAAGATCAAAAGTTGTAAATGTCATTCCAGCAATTGTAAGCTCTTCTGATGCTGAAAAATTGTCAAAATAGAAAAAAGACATAAACTCTTCCATCCAACAAGGCCCAGCTCCCAGTACTGTAAGTTAATACAAACACAAAATTTAATGAAGCTTTTACCTTGGAAAGAAAAGGATACAAGGGTGAAAACATTTCTTAAATTATTCTAAAAAGCCAACTTTCTTTTTCTCCAAAGTGTCTACTGCTTCTTAGAAGTAGACATGGGAGATGTGTCCCCTTACAGAACTAGTGAGAACAGATACTGACAGAGTCCCAGAGGGTTAGATTTAGGGGTATATGACCTGAATGTCATACAGAGAATTTTTTTCAAGTGAGCTGTCTTTTGAGATCTCAAGAAATCAATCAACTGGGGATTCATCCCCAAACCGTGACACTGACCTTCAAATATCAAAAGGTCACCTGGTATTTTCAAACCTACTTGGATGTAATGTTGGAACATGTTGGCCCAATCGGTCATCTTTGAGCATGTGTAGAAGAGTGGTTTTGCCTGCATTGTCCAAACCCAAAAATACAAGTTTTCCAGATTTCTTGTAGAGTCCTAAAAAAGAAAAAAAATTTAACATAACTTTGCTTTCTACTTACCAAAGGCTGCTTGTATTTAGATTGTTGGAGGAAATGTACAAAGTCTGAAACCTATGATATATTTCAAGTAAATGGTTTACCTAGGAACTGGAGCACGCTGCTGAAGCCATTGTAGATCCACTCAAAGATGAAAGACATTATTAATGCTTACTACCTGTAGAAAATATGAAAGCAGCAAACATTAGCTTTCTGAATCCTAGTACAGCTCTGGAGAAGTTAACCCTTATTCGGTAGCCCTGATGCATGTTTATTGTCCCATGTTTTCAGGTGTAAGAAAATAAAGGAAGTCTCTGGGGTCCTCAGATCTGCACAAACTCCTGATTTTCTATCAGTTTTCAATCTATGATACTCCAAGGACTAGGAGTTAAAGATATACTTTCCTCTTTTCTCCTCCAGGCAGTTGCTCATTCACATTCCCTAGATACATGGCTGCTGTCTATACCAGTTAGCAAAACCTCTACGAAATCAGTCCCATCAATAATCTAGATCAAAACATCACATCAATACACTAAGCAGAAAATAAGAATGAAAGCATATTGACCCTTCCTTGTAAACAGCTCTAAAAAACAGTCACCAAAATCCTAATGGCTGACATAATTTGCCCTGCCCCACTTACCAATGACTATTATTTTTTTAAAGATCTATTTATTTATTTGAGAAAGAAAGAGAGCTCGCGGGAGCGGGGAGGGGCAGAGGGAGCGAGAGAATCTCAAGTAGACTCCCCACTGAGCAGGGAACCCCGAGCTCATGACCTGGAGCTGAACTAAGAGTCAGAAGCTTAATCGACTGTGTCACTCAAGCACCCCACTAATGCTATGTTTCTTAACAATATTTATTTAACCCCTCTTACTGATTTGTGTGTCGACTTATAAAAAGAAACGATATCACTATTATGGACAACCATGAAGAAATAAGAGAATCTTTTCATAATGTGAGTAACCAAGACCTAACCCATTTTACAAATAGGGATTTTCTTTAAAATAAGAATACTTGTTCAGGGCATAGAATTAGGTTCCTAGCCAAGTACACACACTAATTAGTACTAATATTAAGACCACTTTTCCTACTGTTTTCCATAAGCCTAGACAAAACAAAAGATGACCCAAAGCTACTAAAAGGTCTACATACACTGGTAATGAACAAGAGGACTCTGAAAGGAGTTAAGAGGGTAAGATCTAAAGCCAGTGGTGGTGTCAAAGTTTCTCAGGTTCAACATTTTCTGGTCACTGAACTTTTGCCTCAGTATCTCAGATTTGGTGCAGGGAAAAAAAAAAAAAAGATCCCCATCAGCAAGACTCTCAGGACTCAGTCCCCATCCCCCTTCACTCTCCATCAGCAAGAGCATGTGAACACAAGGCTACACTAGATGTGACCAACTGCTCTCAAATACAACTTTCATGAACTTTTGTTTTAAAAAGTAAACAAAAGTTTACTTTTGTTACTTTTACTAGTGACCTTAACAGGGTTACCCACAAAAACCCACCTATATTCTTTACTCAAAGAATGCTAGATAAAGAAGTTGAAAAGTTGAGGCAATACATGTTAATTTGAGGGCTCCTGGCTGGCTCAGTCAGAGGAACCTGTGACTCTTGATCTTAGGATCATGATTTTGAGCCCCACATTAAAGGCAGAGACTACTTAAATAAGTAACTAAATAAACTGAAACATATATATATATATATATATATATATATATGTATGTATTTTTTTCTATCCAGTGACTGAGTTTTGTTTTGTTTTTAAAGATTTTATTTTTTATTTGAGAGAGGAGAGAGAGCACAGAGGAAGAGGGAGAGGGAGAAGCAGACTCCCTGCTGAGCAGAGAGCCTGATGTGGGGCTTGATCCTAGGACCCTGGAGTCATGACCTGAGCCACAGTCAGACGCTTAACTGACTGAGCCACCCAGGTGCCCTGAATTTTTTTTTTTTTTTAAATCAGGCCTGGGCGGCTGGGTGGCTCAGTCAGTTAAGCGTCTGACTCTGGCTCAGGTCATAACTCCAGGGTCCTGGGATTGAGTCCTGAGAGTCCTGCATTGGACTCCCTGCTGCCCCTCCCTCTTGCTTGTGGGCATGTGCGCTCTGTCTCTCAATTAAATAAATAAAATCTTTAAAAAAAATAAGGCCTTACCTATAAACCTTAGGGACTGCTTAATGCTTATTTTCTATGGGTCTTTAACATGGAAGGCCAAATGAGGCTTGGGAGTTTGGGTGAAAGTAGAAGCTAAGGCAAAAGCTTTTCTAAAAAAAAATACTAACTATGGGGGTTTTTTTTGCCCTTTTCAGTAACATTAAAATATATTTTGGCAGGGGCGCCCAAGTGGCTCAGTCAGTTAAGCGTCTGCCTTCGACTTGGGTCATAATCCTGGGGTCCTGGGATGAAGCCCCTCATCGGGTTCCCTGCTCAGCAGTGAGTCTGTTTCTCCCTCTCCCTCTGCCGCTCCCCCTGCTTGTACTCTCTCTCTCTCTCTCAAATAAATAAATAAAATCTTAATATATATTTTGGAAGAGACCAAATTTAGCATGTTAAATAATGTGGTAACTTAGTCGGCACTTTAAGAAGTTTAATGACTTAAATACACTTACACAGCTCCTGTTTTTAGGTTTCCTCTGTAGATAAGTAAAAGAACAATGTGTCTCTTCTCTGCAGTTCCCCCAAACCAGTCATCTTTCCCTACTTTTCTCAGTCTACAACTTGGAGAAGTGAGGCTCACCTTTACAGAGAACCTCTCTTTAAGATCACTCCTACTCTGAACTCCTTTAAAAAACCCATTGTTACATATTCATGTGTACTACACAGGGTTACAACCAATACTTTTATAGACTCTTTGTGAAGTTTTACCACATCGTTTTAGAATTCTTCCAAACTCAATGAATTCTCCAATGGGAAAACCCCTCTTTAAGGAATTTTTCATGGTAACTGAATTAGTCTGATTTTTCCAATTTATCTCCCCTTGACATTCTTGCTCCCCTCCAAAATGATCTATGGAAAAGTGCTCGGAGAAACTCTTCAGGTGATGTTAAAAAAAATTATAAAAACCCTTAACAGACCCAAAGTGTTACACTGTATTGCTACAGTTAAGGAAATGGCTTCAGTGGCTCCTCCATCCTTGAGATCTTAGGATCTGTACCCCTCATGAGTAGTTTTACAGTTTTATACAGTGCCTGCACATACATCTCGTTTCAACCTCACACAAACCCTACTGGGCAGGAGTCCTTAGTTTTCAACAACAAGGCAAGGATGCTGATACTCCTAGGTCAGCTGGCTTAACCAAAACTGCTCAGCTAAAAAAGTGTCAGTGCCAAAACTGAAACCTTCCTTTTTAAATGCCAAAGCCAAAGCTCTTCCTGTTAATATTACATAAAATTCAAATCCAACTCACAAAACTGCTTTTAAAGAAACATAAAACTTCCTTAACCCACCAGCTAAACAGATAATCTTCTAAAGTTTTCTTCCTTACAACTTACCATGTCTTCTGAATGGTATTTTAATAACTAGCATTCTATTTATTTCCTATCCTTGATCCACTCTACCACCTTATGGCATCTTGTGGCAAATTAGCGTACTCTAAAATTTAAGAACTCTAAACTACCACAAATTAAGAACTCTGAACTACCACAAAAGCACTGCCAATGTACCCCAAACTAAAATTTGCAAATTTCAGGAATGACATCAGAATGAAGTAAATAAAAAAGAGAAGCACTAGCCAATACTGACCATTAGCCAGTAATACATGCATTACTCTCTCTACATACTCATTTCTTATGCATATCATTACAACTTTGAGACACCATTCCTGGGACACATCTGGGATAGCAGGCTGCTGGTTTTTAGCTAAGAAACTATGCTTAGCTGCAGGGTAAATATCAAAGGTCAAGCAAGCCCCCAGGCAAAGCACCACAAGTACCCTGTCGCGACCTAAGCAGAAAGATCGAGGTAAAGGAGAAAAGACAAGAGCAAGGGAGATAGTAACAGAGACAATTTAGTGCCAACCCTCACAAGTGCACTCCTGACCTCTAGGCTAGAATCATGAAGAAAACACTAATCTATACCAAATGCACACGAACGAATTTTTCCACGCACTGAAGAGAGGGAGGAAAAGGGGAAGGTGGAAGAAGAAAATACGGGGTTCGACTCAGGGCATCTGACGATAACACAGAGCTGAAAGTCGGGGAGGGGGGGTCCGCACTGGACTGGGAGTCAAGAGATCCGGTTCGAACACTCCTCTTGCTATCGGCCGGGCCTTGGCCAATTCACTGCCTCGCGAACCTTATTATTCCCCAGGATGCAAACCAAGGATAGTCATCAAGGACTCCCACCCGCCCAAGGGCTGAGGCTCATCCGAGACGGGATATGAAACCGTTTCGCAAACCTGAGCACACAGTACAGACAAGAAAACTGTTATCCCGCCCCACAGCTGCGGGACCCCCGAAGGAATGCAGATCGACCCGATACCCCAAGGGCTGTCAGGGAACGAAGCAGACCGGCCAAGTCGGCCCGTCCCCACCCAGAACCAGCCCCGAGGCCCCACAGAACCGCCTGCGTGTCACTTCCCCCCCCCCCACACACAGCAACCCCGCCTGAGCCGGCCTCCGCCCCGACCCTCCCCGCCGTCCGCCCCAGCCCCACGGGTCCCTCGGCTCCTTCCTTCGCAGCAGCCCCCCGACTCACGGCCAAGGGGGCTCCTCCGGCGGCGGCGGGCGGCTTCGACCCTCCCTCACAGAACACAGCCCAGCAGCACCCGGGACCGCCAGCTATTCGCCGGATATACGTAACACCCCCTCCCCCGGGACTTCCGGGCGCGCGCTTGCCCCCGCCCCCTCGTAGCGTCACGGCGCTCTGAAACGCCGGAGCCACCTACCGACGACTCGGGCCGCGGGGGGCTGGGCCTCAGGCGCGCAGAGCGATCCCGGGGGCGGGCCAGACTTGGCTCCGCTTCCTCCGGTACGGAGAGCACGACGCGCGAGACGTGGCAGCGCCGGGACTCCGGGGGCAGGGCAGGAGCCTGGAGTTTCGCAATGCACCTAGACGCTCGGGATCGCCGCTTTTAGTCCAACTGCCGTCGCACACGATCCGGCAAAATCCGGAGCGGCGACAGGTGGCTAGGTAGGTTCTCGGACAGAAGAGTTGCCCCAACAGCCCTCCACCTAGGGTGGATCCCAGAAGGCCTTTGCTTCCAGTCACAGTTCTCTGGGGTAGCCTATGTTTTGGAAGAACAGCTAATATTCACTGAGCACTTACGTTCCAGGCAGTGCACTGAGTATTTTGCATGCATGCCTCCCCGTATTTGGCCTTGATAACAGCCCTTATGAAGCGGATACTGTTATTTTCCCCATTTTGCAAATGAGAGAACCAAGGTTCAGAATAGCCCAAGCTCATAGGCTAGGAAGTGGCAAAGCAGCACGTTGGCTTCTACTCTGCCGTCCTTCCCAAGCATTTTCTCATTTAATTCTGAAGACAGCCCTACGAGATTGGTATTATTACTCCAATTTTACAGATAGGAAAGCTAAGGCAAGTGATAAGATGAATGATGTTTTGGGATAGTAAGACCCAATATCATAAACATTTCAGTTCTCCTTAAGTACAATTACAAATTTAACACAATTCCCATAAAAGAAATAATAGGATTAATAGGTTTTGTGTGTTTTAAACTACCCTGTTTTGGGGTGTCTGGGTGGCTCAGTCGTTGGGCGTCTGCCTTCGGCTCAGGTCATGATCCCAGGAGGTCCTGGGATGGAGCCCCACATCGGGGCTCCCTGCTCAGCGGGGAGTCTTCTTGTCCCTTTGCCCCTCCCCCCTGCTCGAGCACTCTCTCTCTCATAAATAAATAAAATCTTTTTTTTTAAGATTTTATTTATTTATTTGACAGAGAGAGACACAGTGAGAGAGGGAACACAAGCAGGGGGAGAAGCAGGCTTCCCGCCTAGCAGGGAACCCGATGCGGGGCTCTATCCAGGGCTCTATCCCAGGACCCTGGGATGATGACCTGAGCCGAAGGCAGACGCTTAACGGCTGAGCCACCCAGGCGCCCCTAAATAAAATCTTTAAAGAAAGCACTTTGGTGCTAGTGCATGAAAAGCCAAACAAACCAATTAGAACAAAATACAGAAATAGACCCAAATATGTGCAGAAATAAGATTTAAGTGGCATCTGGCAACTGCAGTAATACTCAGAGGGAGCTGGATGGACAAGCTCACTACTTTCCCCCCTCTTTTAATCCTGTGAGTCTCTGCATTGAGTTTGAATCTTGTCCAGACATACAAAGCCATGCTCTGAGGCTTCTCCCCAGTTCTGGTTAAACCAGGAGAACTGTGTCCATAGGGCTTGGACCCTCAGTGTATGTACCCTGGAGGCATAGGGCTGCCCTAGCACAAGCTATTGCATTGGATTACTGGCCCTGATAGAAGGCTGGCTGTAAGAGGTCAGGGTGGGGGGGTCCCAAACCACAAGGGTGGCTTGGGGGGCTCAGGAGGAAGGAAGGAGCACAGAGGAAAATTATCAGGAGAGCTGCAAACTCTCCTTACCAAGTGGGCAGCCTTGAGCAAGTTGACAGATGCCCCAGGCCACAGGGTACCCAACTCTAAAATGAGTGAAAGAAGGATGTTGTACATGTAAGCAATTTTTCCAGAGTATGTTTTCAATAAATGTTTCAGTTATATGTTTAAAAATAAATAAAAGGGTTGGGACAATAGGTAGTCAAAAACAAAACAAAAACCTAGGGGCGCCTGGGTGGCTCAGTCAGTTAAGCATCCAACTCTTGATCTCAGCTCCGGTTTTAATCTCAGGGTCATGAGTTCAAGCCCCACGTTGGGCTCCATGCCCAGCATGGAGCCTACTTAAAAACAGACAAACAAAAATATTGCCTAAACACTTAAGCAAAACATTTAGTTGTAATTGACTGGAAGGCTGTTTGAGCCCAGCCTTGCTTTCAAACGTAACCACGTGTTTTCTTTTTGGGGTTTTCTATATTGGTGTGTCTGGTTGTTTTGGGTTTTTTTGTTTGTTTGTTTTTTGTCTGTTATGTCTTCATCAAGATAAGAAAGAAAACCTGTAATTCCTAACGAAAAAAAGATTGACACATTCAACTACAGAAAAATAGGAAAGTTTTCTATGACATATAGTGCTGATGGAACAGTGATGACACCATAAACCCAAAAGACAGCAAGTTGGGAAAAAATATGCATAATCACATCACAAGTGAAAGGTTAGTATGAAAAATACTAACTGTTGTTAGAAAGATAGGCAAGGAGGGGCACCTTGGTGGCTCTGTCGGTTGAGCGTTTGACTCTTGGTTTAGGCTCAGGTCATGATCTGGGGTTGCGGGATCAAGCCCTGCATCGGGCTCTGTACTTGGTTCGAGTCTGCTTGGAATTCTCCCTCTCTCCCTCTCCATCTGCCCCTCCCCCCGCTGACACACACACTCTCTCTCCAAAATAAATAAATCTCAAAAAAATTTTTAGAAATATAGCAAAGACTAGGACCAGACAATTCACAGGAAAGAAATATAAATGGGTCTTTTTAGGATAATAAACCAATAGAAACAGAGGAATTTTATGTAATTCTCCCCCACTCTGTTCTTACTCCCCTACACATGCTCAATACTATTAGGTAGATAGGACTCAGAAGCTAAAATAGAGATTGAAAGACATGTGTCAGTCATGGCTCTCCAGAGAAACAGAACCAGTAGTATAATATATATACACACATACATAAACATATATATATATGGATATGTGTGTATATGTGTATATATACACATATTGGCTGACATGGTTATGGAAGCCAAGATATCCCAGATCTGCCATCTGCAGGCTGGAGAACCAGGAAAGTTGGTGGTATGATTCAGTCCAAGCCTGAAGGCCTTGGAGTGAGAATTAGGGGGCTGCTGGTGTATGCCCTGGTGTCTGAAGGCCCTAGAACCAGGAGCTCTGATGTCTGAGGGTAGGAAAGGTGGATGACCCAGCCTCAAGAAGAGAGAAAGAGAATTTGCCCTTCCTTTGCATTTTTGGCCCATTTGAATCCTCAAGGGATTGGGTGATGCTCACCCACATTGGTGAGGACAGATCTCTTTACTCAGTCTACTGAATCAAATGCTGATCTCTTCCAGAAACACTCTCACAGACACACCCGGAAATATTTTACCACCTACCTGGGCATCCCTTAGTCCAGTCAAGTTGATACGTAAAATAAACCATCCCAGCATCTATTGGAACTGTCAACATGGAGGTAATGGGTGAGCCTGATAAATGCAGTTTTGGAGAATAGGTGCTAGACTGGAATGACTTAATGAGAGACGAGGAGAGGAAGAAATGGGGCAATGACCCTGGACAATGCCGTTAGAAACATGGCTGTGAAGGAGAGGAGAGACCGGGGATCCAAAAAGTCATAGATGATGAAAATTAATATTCTTTTCTGCTCAGTGGTAAAAACTGGAATACCATCTGTGTCAATATTTAAACATTGGTTCAAATCTTGAGAAAATAAACATTTGACTTTTGTCATCTGGATGATTTCATATAATGTTGATTAGAAAAATCATCCTGGAAAGCAGTCTTATTTTATTTTATGTTATTTTATTTTTATTTAGAGTGGGAAAGAAGGGGGGCAGAGGGAGAGAGAGAATATTAAGCGGGCTCAGCGCGGAGCCTGGATGCAAGGCTCAATCTCAGACCCTGAGATCATGACCTGAGCTGAAATCAAGAGTCAGACACTGCTGAAGTGAGCATGGAACCTCCCGCATCTTCAGCTTTCTGTGCCTGGTCCGTTTGGGCATCTCCATTTTCTGCAGGGTTATTCCCTTCCTCGCCAGGATTGGCTTTCCCTTTTTTCTCTTTGGGTCCCTTCTTTCCCTTCTTTGAAGGGCCTTTCCAGGTGTAGGTTCTGGCTTTGGAAGAGCAGGTTTAGAGTTGGAGGCATCAGGATGAACTCATGTTCAGCTTAATACAGATACAGACGGCTATACGTGGAAATATTTAGATTTTTGTATATACACAGGTCGGTATGCACACGTATTTCCTTGCTTTGTCAGCTGGGAGGACCCAGAAGCAACAGCAACTCAGCAGCAATGAGCACACCTAGCACCCAGATCTTGGCTTCTAATACCATTCTCCAATGAAAGGAACCAAGGTTCCTTGGAGAAATGGCTGATTCTAGGGCTGGGGCAGGGAATACACAAAAATAAAATTAAAAGGCAACCTCTAGAATGGGAGAAATATTTGCCAATCATGTATCTGATAAGGGATTAAAATATATAAAAAACTCATAGAACTCAATAGCAAAAAACCAATCTGCTTGAAAAATGGGCAGTGGATCTGAACAGACGTGATTCCAAAGAAGACATACAGATGGCCAACAGGTACATGAGAAGGTACAGCATCACTAGTCTTCAGGGAAATGTAAAACCACAATGAGATTAGTAGAATGGATTTTATCCATTTTTAGATGGATATTATCAAAAAGACAAGAGATAACAAGTGTTGGCGAGGATGTGGAGAAAAGGGCACCCTTGTGCACTGTTGGTGGGAATGAAAACAGTATGGAGGTTCCTCAAAAAATAAAAAATAGAACTATCATATGATCCAGCTCTTCCATTTCTGGTGTATCCAAAGAAGATAAAAACACAATCTTAAAGAGATATCTGCAATCCCATGTTCACTGCAGCATTATTCACAATATCCAAGATATGGAAACCACCTAAGTGCCCATCCGTTGTTGAATGGATAAAGAAGATGTGATATGTATACAAATGAAATATTCGTTCAGCCATGAGAAAGAAGGAAATCCTGCTATTTGTGACAACGTGGATGAATTGGAGACATTATGCTGAGTGAAATAAACCAGAAAAAGATAAATACTGTGTGATATCACTCATATATAGAATCCAAAAGAGCCAAACTCCTAGAAACAGAGTAGAGTGGTGGTTACCAGGGGCAGAGGGGTGGCGAAATAGGGAGATACTGGTCAAAGGGTATAAACTTCCAGTTATAAGATAAATACGTTCTGGGGATCTAAGGTAGAGCATGGTGATTATAGTTAATAACACTGTATTTTATACTTGAAAGTTACTAAGAGAGTAGATCTTAAATGTTCTCAGCACAAAAAAGAAATAGTGATCATGTGAGGTGACATGATGGAGGTGTGAGCTGACGCAGCGGTGGCAATCATTTTATAGTGCATAAGTGTATCTCATCAACATACCATACACCTGAAACTTACAGTGTTATCTGTCCATGTTCTCTCAACCAAACTGGGAAAAGAAAAAGACAGAGAAAAAAGGCTGAGAGAAAGAGAGAGAATAAGAGGGAGAGGAAGGGAGAAATATGTGATGGTATTTATGTATTTATGCTAAATGATTACTATTTATAGGGATTTATAAAAGAACATTTTTTGAAAATGGGCTCTGGAATCAGACTGCCTGGGTTTGAATCCCAGTTCCTCCACTTACTCATTCTGTAACTTCGGATAACTTAAGTAATCTTAAGATGCCTAAAATGGATAATGATAGTGTCTACCTCATTATAGTGTCTCTGGTGGCTAGTACAGATCCTGGCATATAGGATGTGTCTGATGAAGTTTGTTCAATAACTGACAGAGTGGATGAACTAATGACTTTTATGAAGATTAAATAAGATTATATAATTTTAGTTTGCTGGCACAATTCAAACATTCAATAAAAGTTGAATATTATCATCAACATCCTCTTCAGCCTTAAAATCCCTTCCTTTGCACGGGCTGTTCCCTCTGTCTGGAACACCTTTCCATCTCTTCTGTGCCTTGTTGCTCAAGACCCAGGTCAAGCAAACTCCCCCTAGTCAGCCTTTTCCAGGTGGCCCCTTCCCATATTGTCCCTCGACTTCTTTTCTACCATTAAAGCACCTCTGAGGTTGGTTTACATTGATTTTTGTTTTTTTCATGATGGCTTTATTGAGATATAATTCACATATCATAAAATTCACGCATTTGCAGTGTACAATTCAGTGATGTTCAGTATGTGCATAAAGTTGGGCAGTCACCACCCCAATTTTAGAATATTTTCACCATCCCCCAAAGACACCCCATACCCATTAGCCCCACTCCCCCTCACTCCAGCTTCTGGCAAGCCCTGGTGTACTTTCTGTCCCGATGGATTTTTCTATTCTAGACTTTCATGTAATGGACTCATACAAAATAGGGCCTTTGTGTCTGGCTTCTCTCACTCAGCACGTTTTCTAGGTTCATCCAAGTTGTAGCATGTGCCCGTAGTTCATTCCTTTTCGTGGCTGAATACCACCTACTTCGTGGTTATACCACATTTTACTTATCCACTCATCAGTTGATGGACGTTTGGGGTATTTACACTTTTTGGCTATTATGAATAATGCTGCTATGAACATATGTACAAATTTTGTATGGACACATCTCTCTCGGTATATGCCTAGATCTGGTAACACTATGTTGAACTTCTTGAGAAACTGCTTGTTTTCCAAGGTGGCTGCGCCATTTTGCATTCCCACCAGCAGTGTATGAGGACGTCCAATTTCTCCATGTCTACAATCATTTTTTTAGTGTACCACCGTACCAGGGAATTCTTGACGTCAAAGAGTGTAAAATTGTGGTTTTCTGTCACCCCAGCTCTCAGCCCAGTGCCAGTCACAGAGAGAAACTTTGTCCTCACCTCTTCCCTGCTCCATGGGACTATAGCAGCGTCATAAAGACATGATACCTTCCATGTTAAAATAGATGCTCAAGGTAGGAGTGGACTACTTTATTACACAAAATGCGGACACTGAGAAGTAAAAAGATCTGCCTGATGTCACACAGAGTCAGAGCCAGAACTCATGACTCAGGACTGGCGGCACGGAGCTCTTTCCTACAGTGCTCCATGAACTGCCTCTGAATTTACTCCAAGACCAGAGGAGAATCAACTTTGGCTCCAGGGATCTGGTGCCAAAGCCCTAGGATGGAAGCCACAGATAGCAAATTACCCTGCAATAGCATGTTTCTCTTCAAAATGCCTGGAAAGCCTACATTCAAAAACCACAGCATGTCTGTGTCTTTGAATAACCTTGTGATTATTCACCCTCCAGTACAATAGAAGCCGCATGACCCTGCACAGAGTCTGCGCTGTGGCTTTAGGGCCCCTGGGCACGGGCTGCGTCCCCAGGGGGTGCTGGAGCCTCCGTGTGGAAGGTCATGCATACTCCATGATGGTGCCCTCTCAGACCCTCTGTGGAAGCGGGCAGGCACCAGCTGCTGGCTATGAACTTGAGTTGTACAATGACGCTGTTGTTTCTGTTTGCAAAGGCATTCCGAGAAGCATCAGGTTGTTACTGAACTCCCACTATGGACTCAGTGCTGTGCTGGGTGACAAGGCATAAATATGGCCTCTGCCTGTGAGGAGCTGGCAGGCTGTTTAGGGATCCCAGCTCCGTGCTTGCAATGTATTTTAACGAGCTAAGAGGAGAGACAGGGATGCTAGGGAAGTAGACTTGAAGCAGGAATGTGGGACAGCAATGCCATCCGCCTCCGCAGGGAGGGAGCAGGGGGGCAGGCCAGGGCAGGATGGCCCAGGTGCATGGGGGCAGCAGTGAGAAGCCACACGCCCCACTGGAACATCCACACTACTGCTCTAAGGTGGAGGTGCGGGTGTCAGCTGAAGAGGCCTTCTGGGGCACTCAGGTCAAGCTCCTTATTTCCCAAGAATGGAAGTTGTGCATGGAAGGGGACCCAGCCCGTGAGTCTCTTGAGACCCCCTGACAAAGTGCAGCCAGTATTATGTGGCTTGCCAGGTGAAAGAGGAGACCAGCTTGGCACTGGGGAGAGCCATGGGGCTGGGATAGTGTCACATTCCAGCCCTTCGCAAAGGGCCGGGCCCAAGGCACTTAGAGACCTCAGGCAGGTCACATGGCCTCCCTAGTTCCATGTTGCAAGTAAATTAAATGTGATGAAGTACATAAAGCATATAGAACAGGGCCTGATACTTATTTAGTAAGTACTCACAAATGGGAGCTATTTAAAAAAAAAATTTTTTTTTTAAGTAATCCCTGCACCCAATGTGGGGCTCAAACTCACAACCCTGAGATCAAAAGACACATGCTCTATTGATTGAGCCTGCCGGGTGCCCCTCCAAATGGGAGCAATTTTTGTTGCTACTGTTGCTGTGGTAGTTGTTGGCTGATTTTCGCACGCTAATTATATTACAACTTGCCAAGAACTCTTTCACTAATTTAGGAGATTTATGACTAGAGCAGTGGTTTCAAACATCGAGGCATGTTAGAATTACCTGAGGGGAACTGGTTCAAAATTAGATTTCAGGGCCTAGCCCCTCCCAGTTCTAATTCAGTAGGAGATATATATATATATATATATATATATATATATATATATATATATAATAAAATATAAATAAAATGTTATCTATATCTATCATATATAATATGTATATTATATATAGTATGTCTTTAATTCTTTATTTTTTATAACTGTCTCAGGTGATTCAGTGCTGGTGGCTCAAGGACCACAGGGAGAGAGGCTGCCTTGCGGACCCTGCCTTTTCCACGCTTATCTCTACGTTCCCACCCCTTGAGATAATCCTTGTTAACTGTGGTTGGTTTTGTTTGTTCCCAGAAATTTTCTATGCCCTTACAAGCATATCCACTAATATATCTCTTTTCCCCCATGCTCACTTTGTGAAAAACACAAATAGGATCATAGGATAGAGCAGGGATTGGCAAATGTTTTCAGTAACATGTTGAACAGTAAATATTTTCGGCTTTGCTGGCCATATGGTCTCTGTCCCAACTACCAAACTGTCCATTGTAGCTTGAAGGCAGCCACAACAATTCGCAAATGAATGGGTGTGGCTGTGTTCCAGGGCAGCTTCAGTTGCCAGACAGGCAGCAGGCGGGATTTGGCCCACCAGCCACAGTTGGCTGCTACAGAGTACAACTATCACTTGGATATTTTGAATCTTTTCTGTATCAGCCCATGCAGTGACTTTATTCTTGAACTGCTACATGGTACTGAGAACATATTTAGCCACTTCTCAACTGGACAATTAGGTATTTTTCCAAGTTTTGCTGCACCAAACAAAGCTTCCATACCCTGTGCGCTTGGTTGACTATTCTTTTGTCAACTGGAATGAATTCTCAGAGCAGAATTGCTGACTCAAAGGGTAAGTGTGAGTTTAAAATTTTGACAGAGACTGCCAAATTGATCTCAGGCTCCTTTTTAAATTCAGATTGCCACATAACCTTGTGATTTTCATTGCTTAATCTTACTTCTGGTGAATATTTTCTGTTAGTTTAAAGGTTTTGTAATAACGAAAGGAAAGATTCCAAAGACCGACAGAGGGAACAATGAACTATGTGGTAACGGACTCCAGTTTATAATTCTTTAATAAATACTTGCCTACCATGAAGCGATTTGCACAGCATTCTTGTCCATGTAAAAGCAAATTCCCTTCTGCCCAGACTCCCAGAAAGCAGTAGGGACAGCTCTTTCTCAATGTAAAGAACATTCTGTGCAAAAGCACAATTTAAGCCCTTGCAGAGCAAGTATGTGGATCAGATAGGACATAACTGCTTTACAGCTACAGCACACGCACGCCTAGGCTCCATGATGGTAAAAATGAATTGCATTTCCAGTGGGAGTTCTCAATCAGACCCTTTTACACAGCTGGGCCAATGTTTCAGGTTCTCTTGCCTGGAAAAACGCACTGATCACACTCACTGTTGTTGAGATTACAGTTATGAACAATCAGCCTCCACCGAGCCTCTCCTATGACCCTGGCACCAGGGAAGTCCTTCACCTACATTCCTTCCACCCGGTGTGGATGGCTTCATGACCATCTTACAGATGGAAAAACTAAAGCTCACCCCGTAGGTTAAGTAATTTAACTATGGTGATAGAGTCAGATTTGACTTCCAAGTCCACGGGAAAAAATACAATCATTTACTGCATTGAAACGTAGCAAAAACTTTGATGACTGATTCCTAACTATTGTACCAATTCTTAGGAAGTCCTGCACATTGTATAATCTTTCATTACAAAATCTATTTCTCATCCTGACAAATAAATCACCTTCAGAAATCACATACGACTGTGACTGAGGCAACGTTTAAAAACAGACTTACAAAGGGAGTAAGAGAAATATTCTAAAATCTGAATGCTGACATTTCTGATTCTGGTCCAGACAAGATGGCATAGACCCATTTTTGCCTGCTCTTCATGGCTAAGCACAGCTACAAACCCTGGAAATGGCAAGAGACAACCAAAGGAAAACTCTGATTTTGATCAAGTGGCAAGCTGGTTTGGGACCAGGACCAGAGAGGAGAACAGTGGCAGGGGCATATGTGTCCTACCACCCATGGGAGAGTCCTTCCCAACCCTTGACCTAGCAATGGAAGGCAGGCCAGGTAGGTTCATTCCTCCCCCTTAGAGAATGGGAGTCTGTCTGGTGGCATGACACCAGCTGGCAAGGGGGATCACTGGGAGTCCAGCCAGGAATAAGCCACCAGGGAGGTATTCTCCTTCCACACAGACTCCCCCTTTCTCCCTAGAGGTGGGTGGGCAGGCTGAGCCCACGGGAGAAACCTAGCTATTGCAGGGGACTAGTCCAGGAAGCCTCTTTATCTCTGCAGCCTACAGCAAGACTCTCCTCCCCCACCCAGGGCACTAGCTTAGTAGGGTGGACTGGGAGGACCAGTTGGGGGAGCCACACACCCTCCCGCCAAGAGATGCCCACCAGCACCTTGAGGCAGCACCTGCAGGAACCAACAGAAGCCCCAAAGGCACTAGAGAAAACCAAACATACCAGAGTAACAGTGCGAAGTGCTGAAAATTAAACCGCCATTGAAACCACGGTCCACAAAGTAAGCCGAGCCCCATGCACCAGCCCTCAGTGGGGATGCCTGCTAAAATACAGGATTTACACAGGACCATAATACACAAAATGTCTAGGACACAACTAATCCATCATACTGTGAACGAAGAAAATCACAAGTTGAGTGAAAAAAGATAATGGACGCCAACACGGTGATGAATCTTGACAAGGATTTTAAAGCAGCCATCTTAAAACTGCAGTTAAGACTGTCGATTAGAAATTCCCTTGAAATAAGTTAAAAAATAGAAAACCTTGGCAAAGAAATAGAAATTATAAGAAAGAACTGAATGGAAACTATAGAACTAAAAATACAGTAACTTGTTCCATAATAACACCACCTGCTGGGTAGGTTCACTGTCAACGTGGAGATGACAGAGGACAGGGTCCATGAACTCTAGGACACAACAACACAACTCACCCAGTCTGAAACAGACAGAAGATAGACTGGAGAAACAAAACAAAGCCTACGGACCCACGGACAACACGGGATGTGTTCTTAGCACTGTTCAGTGTTTTGGGGCGCCCGGGTGGCTCAGTCAGTTAGGCGTCTGCCTTTGGCTCAGGTCATGATCTCAAGGTCCTGGGATGGAGCCCTGCATCAGGCTCCCTGCTCAGCGGGGAGTCTGCATCTCCCTCTCCCTCTGCCCCTCCCCCCACCTGTGCTCTCTCACTCTCTCAAAGAAATAAAACCTTTTTTTTTAATTTTTTATTTTTTTTTAAAGATTTTATTTATTTCTTTGAGAGATAATGATACAGAGAGAGAGCATGAGAGGGTCAGAGGGAGAAGCAGACTCCCCGCTGAGCAGGGAGCCCGATGCAGGACTTGATCCTGGGACTCCAGGATCATGACCTGAGCCTAAGGCAGTCGCCCAACCAACTGAGCTACGCAGGCGCCCCTCTTTTTTTTTTTTTTTTTTTAAGATTTTACTTATTTGAGAGGGAGAGAGAGAACGAGAGAGAGGAGAGCATGAGCTAGGAATTAGTAAGAATATAGCATCAAGGGGTGCCTGGGTGGCTCAGTCAGTTAAGCGAATGCTGTCGGCTCAGGTCATGATCCCAGGGTCCTGGGATCGAGCCCCGCATCGGGCTCCCTGCTCGGCGGGAAGCCTGCTTCTCCCTCTCCCACTCCCCCTGCTTGTGTTCCCTCTCTCGCTGTGTCTCTCTCTGTCAAATAAATAAATAAAATCTTTAGAAAAAAAAAAGAATATAGCATCAAGACTTCTTTAAACATAAGGTATTTCATTCTCAGGTTCCTAAAAATAAAGTCAGTTTTAGTCTAATAATTAGGAAATTGAATTATAAGATCATTGATAGAAAACAAACACCAAACAGCACCCATGCCCACTTGGTAACGTCAGGCTTCAGAGTAAAGTAAAAATACTATAAATGAAGTTCCAGCAAAATAATTTTATTTTCTAACACATAGTAAACATATACATCCAACATGCACTCGTCTTGCACATTTATTCACAAATGACTTCCAAATCACAACTGCTTTGATATTGAAACATGTACTAACAGTTATCTTAGTTGAGATATGAAAAATGCTTTTAGATGCAGAACATTCTGAATATATTGGTCGCAGCAGAATTTGCTTTAGTTAGATTAGTTCTATGAATTTAAAGCTTTGAAAAGCTACTACTTTTGCATCTAATACTCCAGATGAATAAGATGCAGCAATATCAGCTTGTATTCCACAGAATATTCATTAGTTTTTCTGGTGATGGAACCACTTATCCACTGCATTCAGAGAAAAGAAAACCAAATTAGAATCTCTATTAAGAATCAAAATTAAAAATAATAAAAAAAGAATCAAAATACACCCAAAATATAACAAAGAATACCATACTTGCTTTAATGTATCCTACCATAGATTACCTTAAAACAAACTTACGCCTGAAGTTTCACTACAGCAAAAACAGGTAATTTATCACAGTGTTTTCTTCTGGGCTTTCTCACTCTTGATACTAATCAATAAATATGTGGTTCTCACCAAAGAACCTTACAGAGAATTCTCAATGTAAAGGGGGAGAAAGCTGTTTTCTGGGTGCAGCAGCTGGTGGCCAGAGGGGGGATCCAGAGCCCCACATGCTCCAACATCCATGAGGCATCTACCCGGAACCCAGAGGAGAACAGCGGGTCATGGTTTGGAAACTGCTGTGATGGGGGTTGGCGTGAAGGGTGGCGTTAACAGCCATCTTTCTTCCCGCATGCATTATGGAACTCTAAAAATGTTTCTTCTTCCCTTCCTTCTCTTTCTCTGTGGATGTGGTGTGTAAGATAAATCTGTAGATACAGATAGAATTTTCCCACACATACACAAAATGTTTAGTGTAATTTTACTAGAATATAGATCTTACCATCTGTTGGTACTGTGCAGGCAGATTCGCATGGTGGTGGTAACTAAAATAAAATATTAAAATGTATTAGTCTAATTCCAGAAAAAAAATTAAAAAAGTATACCAACACAAAAATCTAAAAGAATATGAACAGATAGTAACTTCCCCAATTTTTAGGTTCTAAAAATAATTTATAATATATAGGAACAAGGCAAGGTTCACTCTACTGCCAAAAAACAAATTCAGGCCCTTAGCTTTTGATTGCACACAGGAGGATAAATAAAAAGAAATGTTGTTTGAAATAAGTGATTGATGCATATATAATGAAATTTATATATACACACACATATACATAAAAAGTAGGCAGAGTGTTCTCACTGAAAAGTTATGACTGTTAACCAGTGGTTTTTCCCTTCTAATTTTTCTCATTCACCTCAACTTTGTCGGGATTCATATTATAAAGATAAATCTAAATGTACTGGCTTCATGGTTAAATTTTTTTTCCTTGGACTACACCCCACTTACAAGGCAATAAAAAGTCAGACTTCATATTCTTTTCCTTATTTAATATAGTAAATGAGAATAATTTAAGATTATCTATTTCAGTCTTTTGGTTAACCCAAATCAAATAATTAAAAATAATACAAAGCCAAAATTACTTCTTTCATGAATAGTTTACTACCTCACGAGGAAGTCTTTTCCAGGGTTATGAACCACTCCTGCATGGTGCCTGAAAACTGACCATTTTCTTAGTCCTTGCTAAAACGAAGTCAAGTAAGTTCCCATTAATTCTTTTGGAAGAAGGGCTTATGATAGGCACACAGGATTTGGATTAGTCGCTACCTTCTGGAATCATTTTGATTGTTACAATTGTACTATTTTCCCATTTAGAGTTGACTAGGACCCTTCTCAGCTTCTCCCTTCAGTCAAATGTCCACTTGTGTGTGTTCATGGTTTATAATTTCAAGACTTCACACAATAATATGCATAGGGGAACTCCAATATCTGTTGAAAGAAGTACTTTCCCTCCCCATTGGCATCATTTTTTTTTTTAGCCACCAAGTATGTTCTTTTTCAAGGAAAACTTTTACATACAGCATCCACAATAGCTTTGGCAGCATCGGGATCACACTTGAAGGGGCTCTCAGAAACTGTAGTATTCATGCTATTAAATAAAACAAAAGTAGTCATGAGTCATAGTAACAAAACTTGTCTCTTCAGAGTTAAAAAGCAACAGAGATGGTAGGCCAGATGAGATTCAAGTTTGGTTTACTTGAATCTCAAGTTCACTCAAGTTGTAGGATACAAAATCAATATATACAAAAATCTGTATTTTCCATACACTAATAATAAACTATCAGAAAGAAAAATGAAAGAAAATAATAACATTTACAGTTACATCAAAAAGAATAAAATACCTAGGAATAAATTTTTTTAAAGTAATCTCCATGTCCAACGTGGGGCTCAAATTCACGACCCTGAGATGAAGAGTCGCATGCTCTGATTGAGCCAGCCAGGCACCCCAATTTGGGTGGGAAAGATGTGTACACTGAAAAGTATAAGACACTAATAAAAAGAGACTGAGGAAGACACAAATAAATGGAAAGAGTCCATGGTCATGGACTGGAAGAATTAATATGGTCAAAATATCCATACTACCCAAAGCAATCCACAGATTCCATGCAATCCCTATCAAAATTCAGTGGCATTTTTTCACAGAAACAGGACAAACCTAAAATTTGTGTGAAGTCACAAAAGACCCTGAATAGCCAAAACAATTTTGAGAAATAAGAGCAAAGCTGGAGGCCTCATACTTCCTGATTTCATGCCACAGTAATCAGAACAGTATGGTATTGGCATAAAAACAGATACAGATCAAAGGAACAAGATAGGCCAGAAATAAAACCCATTCATATAAGGTCAATTAATTTACGATAAAGAAGCCAAGAATATACAATGAGAAAAGGACAGTCTCTTCAATAAACGGTGTTGGAAAAACTGGACAGCCACACGCAAAAGAATGAAACTGGACCACTATCTTATACAGTACACAAATATTAAATCAAAATAGGTGAGACTTGAATAAAAGACCTGAAACCATAAAACTCCTAGAAGAAAACATAGGCAGTAAGCTCCTTGACATCAGTCTTGGGGATAAATTTTTGGATTTATCCAAAAGGCAAAGGCAAAAGCAAAAATAAACAAGTGGGACCATATCAAACTAAAAAGCTTCGGCGGAGCAAAGGGAACCATCAATAAAATGAAAAGGCAACCTACTAAATGGGAGAAAATATCTGCAAAGCATATATCTGATAAGGGGTTAAGATCTAAAATATATAAAGAACTCATACAACAATAGCAAACAAACAATCTGATTAAAAAATGGGTAAGAGGACTGGATAGGAAATTCTCCAAAAAAGACATCCAGATGACCAACAGGTACATGAAAAGGTGATCAACAGCGCTCATCAACAGGGAAATGCAAATCAAAACGACAGTGAGATGTCCCCTCACACCTGTTAGAATGGCTAGTATCAACAAGGTAAGAAATAACAAATGTCAGTAGGATGTAGAAAACAATGAAGCCCTTGTGCACTGTTGGTGGAAATGCAAACTGGAGTAGCCACTACAGAAAACAGTAGGAAGGGTCCTCAAAAAATTAAAAAAAGAACTACACCCTATGATCCAGCAATTCTACTCCAAGTATTTACCTGAAGAAAGCGAAAACATGAAATAGAAAACATATATGCACCCTCATGTTCACTGCAGCCTGATTTACAACAAGACATGGACACAACCTAAAGGTCCACCAAGGAATGAATGGATGAAGAAATGTAGTAAATGTAGTATATATACACAATGGAATATTAGCCATAAAAGAGAATGAAATCTTGCCATTTGTGACAACATAGCTGGAACCTGAGGGCATTATGCTAAATGAAGTAAGTCACACAGAAAAGGCGATGTATCGTATGATCTCACTTATATGTGGAATCTAAAAAAACAAAAAACAAAACCAAGTTCATGGATATAGAGAACATACTGGTGGTTACCTGAGGTGAGGTGAAGGGTGGATGGTGAAGGCGGTCAAAGGTACCAATTTTCAGTTACAACTAAGTCATGTGTATGTAATGTACAAGCATGGTAACTATAATTAATAATACCATATTGCATATTTGGAAAGTAGCTAGGAAAGTGGATCTTTAAAGTTCTGATATCAAGAAAAAAATGTTGTAATTATGTGTGGTGATGGGTGTTAATTGGACTTATGGTGATCATTTTGCAATATATACAAATATCGAATCATTACACTATATACCTGAAACTAACATAATATTATGTCAATTATACCCCAATGGAAAATAATTTTTTGAAAGTTGAAGATGGTAGACCAGATGAAATTCAAGTTTGATTCAGTGGAAAGCTTTCTCACCTGTATTAAATATTCTCTTTATTTTGCCAAGGTATAATTATTCTTGTTGCCAATTTTATTCAAGTACCTAAACAAGTTCAAATTTAGAAATCTAAGGACTGAATGCCCTGTAATTCTCACTGAAATAACTAAGAAATGCAAATTAAAATGAGAAACATATCTTTCCAAATTAGACAAAAGCAAAAAATCCCATCAGTTCCTGTCAGTGCTGGTGAAGCATCTGAGATAAATGGCCTAGCGGGAGCAACACTTAGTTCTTGGAGAAACATTTCTGGAAAATACACTGATAAACTGTCTCCAAACCTTTTAAAAAGTCCATGTGCTTTAATAGAGAAGTTCTACCTCTCAGAATTCAAACAGATTTAAACAATGATCTATAAATGTTCAATATACGCCATCTCACCATTGATAAGAATGAAAAGCTGAAAGTAACCCAAAATGTCCAGCAATGGGGATGATTAAAAATGGTGTATCTAGGAGGTGGGATATTATACAGAGATGGAATATTACATAATATTATAAAAATATTTTTAATGATATGAGGAAATACTTATAGTGTTAAATGTTTAAAAAAATCATCAAACATGGGGCACCTAGTAGCTCAGTAGGTTAAGCATCTGCCTTTGGCTCAGGTCATGAACCCAGGGTCAATGCATGTTAAGTAACAGATAACTGCAGATATTTCCTTGTTCATTTTAGATTATTTCTCATCATACCCATGTTATACTAGTACTATAATAATGAATATATAGGAAATTTTGAACTTATGGATAAACAAAAACAAAGCCTATATTTTTAAAAAATCCTCCTTATCAGGATCAAGCCCTGAGTTGGGCTCTCTGCTCAGCGGGGAGCCTGCTTCTCCCCCTCCCTCTGCCTGCCATTCCCCCTGCTTGTGCTCTCTCTCTCTGTCAAATAAATAAATAAAAATCATTTTAAAAAATTAAAAATCATAAAACAAATTATACATGCAATATAATCCTAATTATTTTTTAAAGTATTACACATACAAGAACTGTAAAAAAAAAAACACACACACTCTAAATGTTAATAGGAATATCTACGGAAAAACTGATAAGGAGGATTTTTTAAAAATATAGGCTTTGTTTTTGTTTATCCATAAGTTCAAAATTTCCTATATATTCATTATTATAGTACTAGTATAACATGGGTATGATGAGAAATAATCTAAAATGAACAAGGAAATATCTGCAGTTATCTGTTACTTAACATGCATTGAGGTCATTTCTATAGAAATAAGACACCACAAAAATTGAGAACTTAAAAGCAATGTCTTATGATTGTGCATTTTCACACAAATGTATAACTGCTCACTTTTTCTTCTGTTTGTGAAAAGACAGTGTTTTCACTTTATAGGACATTATCCTGACTCACAGAACAGAAGATCCCTGAGAATTATTTTTATACATTAGGGTTTTCCCATACTCAGAAAAAAATCTTACTGCCAACTTTTGACATTTAAAAAAATGAATATGATACACATACACACACACACATATATATAGTTAGAAAATTCAGAAAGTCGTAAAATGAAAGCCTTCCTCTCCTCTCCAGATGGTTGTCCTCAAAGGCAATTATAATTTATAGTTCTTCCCCCCCTCCCAAAAAAATTTAGATATAAATACATAGATGCTGGTATTATGTGTGTGTGTAGGGGGGGGTTTATCTTGCATAAATAGGATCATATTAAATATACTACTAGGAACTTTGCTTTTCTCCCTTTATTTTGGGTATCATTCCATATCAATTATACAGATATTCTTTTAATGTGCCATATACTGGCACATGTTCTAGTATATAGATATACTTAACCATTACATTTTTTCCTAATATTTTGCTATTATAAATGACATAATGAACATCCTTATACATGGATCTTGGCGAATTATGGATATATTCCTAGCAGTGGTGGTGTGAAGAAATACATGCAATTTTAATTTTTCTATTGGATCCTGTCAAATTGCCCTTCACAAAGGTATACCCATTTATACACTCAACAGCTACATATGTATGTTCTTGGTATCCCTAGCTATCATCTGAGTTTCTTTTAATTTTTGCAAATGTAATGGGTGATATCATTATCTTGCTGAATCGCATTTTAAATTATGAGACTATAGAGCTTCCTTTATGTAAATTTCCTTCTCCTACCTTTTTTCTCCATCTATTGTTGTTTATCTTACCAACTTGAACAAGCTATTTATATATTAAAGAATTTAGCTCTTCATTGTATTTTGTTTAAAAAAAAAAAGAACTGGGAAAAATTGTCTCCTGATACATAAAAATATCACAAGTAAACCTTTCTTGTATGGATTTTGAGTTTGTGCTCTGTTTAGAAAGGCCTTCCCTGCTAATAAAGAAATTCACTTAGGGGCGCCTGGGTGGCTCAGTCAGTTAAGCGGGCCACTTTTGGCTCAGGAGATGGATCTCAGGGTCCTAGGATGGAGCCCCTTGTCGGGCTTCCCTGCTCAGGGGGGAGCCTGCTTCTCCCTCTGCTCATGCTCTCTCTCAAATAAATAAAATCTTTAAAAAAAAAAAAAGTTAAAGAAATTCACTTCTACTTTTTCTAGAATTTTTCACATCAAAATTTATGTGTCTGGCATTAAATACTGCTGTAAGACAAAGGCTGTAAACTCAACCACCAACAGGCTGCACCCAATTAACATAAGGGTGTAGAGAAGCTAACTGTAAGAAAATGTGCTGAGCTGCTTCTGAGGGGCGCTCCTAGGGCACCTGCCTGGTCACAGCACCTCTTAAAAACAAAACAGAACAGCCAGAACATGGTGATGGTTGCCAGGGTGCATCTCTGGTAAGGAGTATATGGAGCAAGGTAGGGATCTAGCCTGTTTTCTTCCTAAACAGCCAGTGGGTCCAAAACCATTCATCTGTAATACTTTGTTATAAACTAATACATGTTTGGGCCTACCAAACTCTAAAGGACTGAGTGATTTGACTTTCTCCTTCAATATCAAACTTTCAGGAAAACAGTATTGTACATTTTCACACAAATGTATAACTGCTCACTTTTTCTTCTGTTTGTTTCCCAACTGAGTGCAGAGCCTGATGCAGGGCTCGATCTCACCACCCCAACATCATGACCTGAGCAGAAATCCAGAGTTGGCCATTTAACCGAGTGAGCCACCCAGGCAACCCCCCTGCATCTCTGTTACATGCTTGGCAAATATTTAACTGCTCGATAAATGTAAGCTATAATTATTAGCAGTAATAAATTTTGTGTCCATGGTAGATACTGGTTAAGCTGCAATGCATCTTCTATATTTATATCAGAGAAAAATTCTTGCACTCAAAATTATTTTACTCACTACATTCTGAGCACCCCGATGTTACGAAGCCTTTCCAATTACCCTCACAAAGCTCTGATCTCACTGCCCCCTTTATAGTTTTAGTTTGTACTTGTTCAGAGTATCTTATGAGTACTTTTCAGATGCTTACATATCTACCTTCCCACTCCCTTTAGGACTGACTGACAAAACCCGTTCTCTCTTTTCTAAGGGAATGTAATGATACAGTGTGCTTATGTCATTAAAACCTTTGGAGCAAACTGGTCTGCTTTTTGCGTTAAACATGCAGAGAAGAGTTACTGCTTACCAACTGATTCCCTTTCCGTCGGTTTTCTTTGTCACTAATGCTCTCCAATGGTCATGAGTGCTTTTAATAATATCAATTGCAAAATCCTATAATTTGAAGAGATATGCATTACAATGACAGATAAGTGTTCTTTCCTTATTATCAACATTTTCCCAAAGACTGATTTGTCTTTTCTGAATTCACTTCCTTGTGTCAAAAACGGAAGAGAAAATTTAAATGAATAAATCAATATCAAGGCTGTCTTACTTATGTCTTTAAACATTTGTTTTATGATTGTATAGTCTTTAAATGGTAACAATATAGTTAAATTAAAAAAAAAAACAAAAAACCCAATCTAGTTAAATTAGTTTCAATACAAACAGGCTTAAAGCTACACTTCTAAATGACGCATTACCTTATCTTTAAATCCTGCATTGAAAGCAAACTGGTTTTCTGGTTTTCCGTCAGGAACCTTGTACCTTCTAAACCAGTCCACAGTAGCTTCCAGGTAGCCAGGTTTCAGCCGCTTGACATCATTAATATCTAAGAAGAGAATAAGCAGATTGTAAGATGCATATGTAATTATTCATGCAATAAAAATCTCAAGTACATACCTTGAGAGAGCTATGGAATGGATTATCAAAAAAGTAAAAGATAACAGAGCTAACCACCTTGTTGAAAAGAGAGCACATACACATGAAAAGGAAATCATCTATGACTTTATTAAGGGAAGAATCAATACAATAATTTCTATTAGAAGAGGGGAGGGAGAAATGACTGGGGGCTACCTGATGAAAGAACTAGTTTGGCAAGGTTCGATAAAGTCTATGAGAAGGGCAGAAGATTCTAAAAAAGACAGCCTGAGGCTATATTCAGAGGTACACACCCCAATTACCAAAGACAAGAAAAATGGATTACACTGAAATCCATTGATGGGTGATATATTAAACAAGACTAGACTTCTCACGCTCTATAGGATAGGCATTCTATATCACAATGCTCTAGTTCTGGCCAACAGAAAAGTGTCCTGTTTAAAAAAAACGTTTCAGGGCATCTGGGTGGCTCAGTCAGTTAAGTGTCTGACCTTTTTTTTTAAAGATTTTATTTATTTATTTGACAGAGAGCGAGCGCACAAGTAGGCAGAGCAGCAGGCAAAGGGAGAAGCAGGCTCCCCCACTGAGCAGGGAGCCCAACACGGGGCTCGATCCCAGGACCCCGGGATCATGACCTGCACCGAAGGCAGACACCCAACCGACTGAGCTATTCAGGCACCTCAATTGTCTGACTCTCTTTTTTTTTTTTTTTTTAAGTTGTTTGACTCTTGATTTCGGCTCTGGTCATGGTCTCAGGGTCATGGGATTCAGCCCCTCGTAGGGCTCTGCGCTCAGCAAGGGAGTCTGCTTGAGATTCTCTCTCTCCCCTGCCCCGCCTCCCACTCGTGCTGGCTGTCATGTGCGCTCTCTCAAAATAAATAGATAAAATCTTTTTAAAATTTGTTTAAAAAATTAAAATTTAAAAACTTTTCAAGGTTTCTGTATAGCCATCAACAATGCCTAGCCTCAAAGTCCTCAAGCTAAACTTCAAATAACCAAACTGCTGTTCAATGCAAGCAAACAGAAGAAACAAGGGTTAAAAAAACAATCAAGAAAAGTACTACTGGAAGGAGGAGTACATTCAACAACAGAAGCGCATTTAAATTTTATAGACTTTGCTTAAGTCTAATTTATAATCTGTGCAGTTAAAGAATATCATGCATTCTGTTATCATAGTACCACCAAAAGTACTGAAAGTTTACGAAGTGAACTGGGAAATGTTTAAACACTGATAAATTTCAAGGAACTTATAATTAACACAAAACGTGTCACCTGATGCCAAAATTTGAAAATCCAGAAATCTGAAATGCAAGTGTGGGCATTTGCCAACACCAACAACCAACTCTCTAGTTCTCCAGGTACCAACAGCAACTGGGTGTCCAATTCAATCCACCTGACAACCTCTACCTGGGGCCAGCTTTCAGTTCCCACAAGTGAAAGGGCTCAGTCCCACAAGACTGACCCCACTTCAGACACCAGTGGTTTCGAGGGCTCACAGGACTCCCTCCTCAGGTTTAATTTGCTAGAATGACTCCCAGAACTCAGGAAAACCCTTTACTTAGGTTTACTGGTTTATTATAAAGTATACAACTCAGGAACAGCCAAATGGAAGACATGCACAGGGCAGGTGTTGGGGGCTGGGGGGGGGGGTGTGGGTGCAGAGCTTCCAGGCGCGCTCAGGGTGGGTGTGCCATTCTCTCAGCACCTCCCACGTGTTCACCAACTCAGAAGTGCTCCAAATGTCATCATTCCAGAGGCTTGGAGAGCTCAATCTCCAGTCTCCCCTCCCAGTCCCAGAGTCCGGTGGGTGGGGCTGAAAATTCCTACCCTCTAATCACTTGGTCTTTGATGACCAGCCCCAATCTGAGGCCAGCTAGGAGCCCCACCTAAGTCATTAGCAGAAACTCAGGTTTGAAGAGAAAGGCTCATAATGAATAACAAAATACACTCAGACACACTCAGGAAATCAGGAAATTCCAGGAAGTTCTTTGCCAGGAACTAGAGACAAAGACCAAATTTATTTTTGTATTCTACCATAGCCTGGAAAACTATGGGAGCTGATCAACTCTCTAATTGTGAACAGGACCTTGAAAGGTATGCTGGATCTAGACTGGGGAACCCTGAACACCAGACCCAGAAAAGAAAAGATAGGAAAAAAAGAACCCAGTCAACTTTTGTTCCTCATCTTGCATGCTGTGTACACAAAGACAAAGCCAGTGGTCTGCAGAGCTACAGAGCGGTCTGCCTCCTGAAGCCACATCAAAATCCTACCAAAGACAGCACCAGTTCCGTGCCGTTCCCTCCTGGGTTTGGCTTTCCTAATCAGCCAGGCAGCACTGGTAGTGTAGCGTGCATGAACCCCAGGCTCACATTCACCGGTTCCCATAAAGCAACAAGGCGATCTGGCTACCGTGGGCCCCACAATGACAAAGAGGATCAACGTGTCCAACCTGGTTGCTGCAGTCCTCTTCCAGGGCTCTGTGTGTATCTCTCCCAAAGTTGTGGCCAGTCAAAAGTTCTCTCCATCTAGGAACTCCAGTAATGGATGGCAGACAGACACTGTCTTTTGTGGGAAAGCTGCATATTACTTGCACCACGGGGCCAGCCACCCAGAGAAGGTTTTCAGGCTTCTAATAGCCTCTACTGCAGGGAAATGATACCCTAGCAAAATGCCGCTGACATGATGACAGGTGTGGCTTCCCTAACTGTGGCCAGAGCATGTCACTTAGTGCCTGTGCTCTTATGTAAGCAGCACACGGGAAAATGGACACATTGATCACGAGAATCATTGTCGAGGGGTATAAACAAATAGAATGAATGCATTCTCACTGTACAATATTTTAACAATACGGAACTATCTGAAACAAAAAGTCAGTTTCTCTTTATCCTTCTCTCTTTCTGCCTCTCTCTGACTCTTCTGCTATCACATCTCCTTCTGGCTATAGCTGAGAAAGGTTCTCTGCCTTCAAGGACTCATGAGATTAAACGGGACCCATCTGGATAATACAGGATACTCACTCCATCTCAGGGACCTAACCTTAATCATATCTGAAAATCCATCTGCCTTGTAAAGTAACCTATTCAGAGTTTCTGTGGATTAGGAGGTAGACAACTTTGGAAGGGGTGTGGCTTTCTTCTGCTACTATAAAATTCTACAGGTTTTGAAAAATGCATAGTATCATATATCCACCATTACAGTGTCACCATTCGCGGTGAGCAGAGGACTGTCCCCAAAGATGTCCATATCCTAATTCCCAAAACCTGTGAGTATGTCATGTTACATGGAAGAGGGAATGAAGGTTGCAGATGGAATTAAGGTTACTAATCAGCTGATCTTGAAACTGGGAGATAATGCTGGGTTATCTAGCTGGACTTAATCTTCAAGGTCTTTATGTGGAAGAGGAGGGCAGAAGAGTCAGGGAGAAGACGTGATAAAGACTTGCCTTGGAATTGCTGCCTTTTAAGTGGGGACATGAATCAAGGAATGTGGGCAGCCTTTAGAAGCTAGAAAATGCAAGGAAAAAATATTTCTTAGAGCCTCCAGAAGGAACACAATCCTGCTGACACCTTGATTTTAGTCCAGTGAGACCCATTTCAGACAGGCAAAAGAAGACCAAGTCAATAACTAAAATGGATTCGATCATTAACTAGAGTCATGATTAATATAAAAATAGTCATGATAACAAGAGTTACAAGGTATAAACATTTCTTTTTCAAAAAGGACTCAATCAAATTATAGCACTAACCCATACATTTATGGCCAACTGATTCTCAATAATAATGCCAACACAATTCAATGGGGGAAAAGAATAGTCTTTTCAACAAATGGTGCTGGGACAAGTAGATGTCCATATCCGAAAGAATGATGCTGACCTCCCACTTCATACCATATACAAAAATTAACATAAAACAGACCAAGGCCCTAAATGTGAGAGCTAAATTTATAAAACTCTTAGAAAGAAACGTTAAGTGTAAACCTTTGTGACCTTTGGACTAGAGGTAATGGTTTCTTAGATATGACACCAAAAGTAGAAGAAACAGAAGAAAAATTGATAAATTAGACTACGCAAAAATGGAAAACTTGAGTGCTTTCATTAAGAAAATTAAAGGACAATCTACAAAATGGAAGAAAATATAGGTAAATCATGTATCTTAAAGGTCTGGACAATCTACAAAATGGAAGAAAATACAGGTAAATCATGTATCTTGAAGGTCTAGTATCCAGAATACATAAAGAACTCCTACAACCCAACAATAAAACATACCACTACAATGGCTATAAAAAAAAAAAAGGTAACAAGTGGGCAAGGAAGTAGAGAAATCGGAACACTGATGGCCGGTGGCAGGACTGTAAAATGGTGCAGCTGCTTCGGAAGAGTTTGGCCATTCCAGAAAAGGCTAAACATGAGAGTCCCCATATGACTCAGCAGCTCCACTCTTAAGTATCTGTATCTGAGAGGATTAAAAGCATATGTCCACATAAACTTGTTCAGGAATGTTCATAGCAGCAGCATTATTCCTAATAGCGAAAAACAACCCAAATGTCCATCAACAGATGAATGGATAAACAAAATGTGGCATAGATCCATGCAATGGATAGAATTCATCCATCCAATAAAAAGGAAGGATGGCTGATACGTGCTATAACATGGATGCACCTAGGCATTATGCTAAGTAAAAGAAACCAGACACAAAAAGCCCCATGTATATGAAATTCCACGTTTATGAAATATCCAGGATAGGGAAATCCATGGAGACAGACAGCAGATTAATGGTTGCCAGGGCCTGGGAAGAGCAGGGACTAGGGAGTGACCACTTAGAGGTAGTGTTTTCCTTTGGAGTGATGAAATGTCCTGAAACTAGACAGTGGTGATGGTCACGCAACCTTGTGAATGTACTAAATGCCACCAAACTGTACACTTTAAAATTGTTAAAATGGTGAATTTTGTGTTAAGTGGGGGTGGGGAATACGTGTTACGAGGTAAATGAGCCCTGAAAACATGATGCTACGTGAAAGAAGCCAGACAGACACATTATCATAGGATCCCACTAGTGCGAAATGTTCAGAACAGGCAAGTCCATAAAGACACACAATAGATTCATGGTTGCCAGGGACAGCGGGAAGTGGGAACAGGCAGTGACTGCTAATGGCTATGGGGCTTCCTCTTAGGGTGGGGAACATGTTCTGGAATGAGATAGTGGTGACAGTTGCACAACTGAGTGAATATATGAGAAATCAGAGAATTGTATACTTTAAAACAGCAAATTTTATGGTATGCAGATCCTATCTCAATAAAGAATATTTTTAAATAAATCAATAGAGCAAGTGAATGCCAGTATGTATAGAAGAAAGAGAGAAAACAGTCAACACAAACTACCAGTTTTTTTCTTTCCTGGAATGAAGGAGAAAGTTTATTTACTAGGAAGTTCACTATGTGAAGTAATGCTTTGGTCGAATGTTCTGCTTCTCCATTCTTGAACAGTTTGAAGGCATGGGATTATTCCTTATTGCTTACTGAAGGCAATTCTGTCATTATAGGTTAAGTTTGGTGGTGCATAAGATTTAGATATAGATCAGATCTTCAGATTTCCTTACCATTGTAATTGGCTGCATCAGGATCATCCACATTAATGGCAATGACTTTCCAGTCAGTTTCCCCTTCATCGATCATAGCCAGTATGCCCAGAACTTTCACCCTAATTATTTCACCTCTTGCACATACCTGAGAGTCAATAACCACAGTTAGGACAATACTACAGAATGAACCTTTGGAAGAAAAGTTTTACTTGGCAGATAACAGGAAATACGGAAAATGCCAAGTTTCTGCAAACTTACCTTAAGATTGTTCCTTTGAGCAATTTTTAAAAAAAGCTAAGCAAGCAAATCCCTGCCAGTCCCATCAAAATTGAAAATAGGTACCCTTATTACTTATAGGCCCTAAGAAAAGCAGTAGCATGGTTCAGGATAATTCATATTTTTTGAACTGTCACTGATTGTGCCAAAGAATAAATCCTCCATAATGTTTCAAACTCATATTTAAATGTATACAAATGCTTAGATGAACTAGAAGCTTTTAATTTATCAAAGAAACATCATTATTTTGCTAATACTCATATATTTTATTCACAGTACTTTTTAAAGGATGAACTTTATATACCTCATGACTATCATCTTGACACTACAGAAAAATATTTCAGAGCCCATTACCTTACTTCCAATTTCACACACATCAATGGGGTCATTGTCACCACAACAGCCAGTGTGTTTGTCATTGTGTCCTGGGTCTTCCCAAGTCTAAAGAGTAATAACAATAATAAGGCTGAGAGTATATCACTCCTACACATACTACTGACAACGTGGATTGTGTTTGACATTAAAAGGTCACATCCCATAAATCTTTCTGCAAAAATATGAATCTTCAGCTATTTTCTTCTCATCTTTAAGAAATTCTTTATTCACATCTAAGAATCTTCACTAGACACAATAATTGTAATTAAATGCTGGGGTTCTATTATGCTAAATATGCTATGTTACATACATTAAACTAACTTTAAGCTTTAAAACAGAGAATGATCTTCTTTCTTTTTTTAAAGTTTATTTATTTATTTATTTTATTTTTAGTAATCTCTACACCCAATGTGGGGGGCTTGAACTCCCTACCCTGAGATCAAGAGTCCCGTGCTCTACCGAGCCAGCCACACTACCAATAATGATCCTGCACAAAACAAACAAAAACCAACCACCTAATAGCTGAGACAACATGCAAACACAAATGCAAAACCAAATATTTATGTAAAAAATACATTAAAAGTAAAGTGTGTTTGATGAACTCTTCATGCTCACTATCTCCTACTAACTAGATTTTCCTTAGAATGAATTTCCAAAACAAAGGTAGGTAGACAATAGTACTAACATGGAAATGAAATATTCTGGTGGCAAAAGTGTCGTCATTGCCCAGGAGCCAAGACTGAAAAGTTTAATCAGGATTTTCTGGAGCTTTCAATTGCTGGCTTTATTTCCTGAGTCCTTGTAAAGCACCTCACAAAGGAACAGCTGGCCTGTGCTCAACTGCAAGTTTAAAATGTAGCTAATGTTCTAGTTCTCACCCCCCCCCCCCCCCGCCCTCCGCCGTCTAGAACTTAATTGTCAGATTTGTTTGCCTACTCAGCTGGAGTAAAGGCAAAAACATCAAAGTGAAGGGGCATAAAGGAAGACTGGATGCAACAAAGCGGACTCCAACCTCCAGAAGAATAAGTCTTTCAGCAGTGTTTTCCCAAAGGGATAATATTTTGAGGCTAACTACTAAATCAACTGAAGTACAAAGTGAAGTGCTATAATTAAGGCAGACAAACGACTCTGTGATTACCTAACAAGCTCGAGGAGTTTGATATATGTTTTGGTAACTTACAGATTGTTTTACAGTAGAGCCCACTCAATAGACTTAATGGTTAATAAAAACAATTTATCAATAGGGAAAAAAGTAAAATTGAATTTTTTCATGTAAAAATCTTAAGTACCACAGGCATTAGCCTGCTAAACCAGAATTAAATACCCATCATTTACTCATAATAGACATGATTCTAGTGACTCTTCATTCAAATACTAAATAAGAACCTACTATACACACTGGCATGGTGCTGGGGATAAACTGGTAAACAATGCGGACATCCTCCCTCCTCAAAGTGTTGGCTGCTTAGGAAAACAGAACCCCACTTACTACTTTACCACAAAAAAGACTGGCATTAAGAAGAAATCAGGACTCCCAACATAAAAGCTTACATGTGTTAGGTTCAATAGCCATAAGAGCTAAGTGCTAGTAATATCTTGGGGAGATAGGTGTCGGCAAGGAAGAAGGGCAAGTTAGGCGAGCTGGCAAATGGCAGACTTGGGAAGTGGTGCCAAAAATCAGTGCTTTCAACCACTAGGCTATACAGTCTCTCCATAATAGGTTTGCCACTCATTCTGCAAAGGAACCATGCGTGTGGTTTATAACCAGACCATATAGAAAAATAAAGATTTCAGAAAAGAACAAACTTTCAAATGTGAATTTAAACACTGTAAACATTTATCTTTTAGTTTATCTTGAAGATAAGTTGCTCAAGGCAGTATTAAATTAATTACTCTTATGTTGTTAAAATCTACTATAGCAAAAACTTTCTGCATGTGTTTAAATGTTTTTCACTAATAGTAGTAGGTTAATTTTTTATAAGATGAAAAGTACATTCTGAGCAGTCACACAGAGACATACCTGGGGGATGGCACCATAGTTCCAGATATATCCTTTATAAGGGAACAAATTTGCAACATAACGGAGTTTTCCTTTTTTCACATCTTGTTTAATTGGGTTTAAAGGGTCCTTCGTAGCTATCTGAAATAAAAAATTTCAAATCATTTTATATTTGGATATAAAATACTATTCAAATAAGAATTTGAGGAAATGAGTTATGGAATGCACATCCCCTAATTCCACTTTAATGACTTACTTTAACTCCAACATTTTTATGATTTGATTAAAAGTTTTTACATAATCAGCCTTTAAGTGGAAAACTTATTTGAGGTATATAGAAGGGAAAAAACCAAACAAAAAAACATTTACTTATTCCAGAAAGCAAAAACTAAAATTACCTGGAATAAATCCTAACATTGATAAATGTTTGAAGGTTTTTATTAAAGGGCAAAATAAATATTATCCAACTTAAACTTTCCTTTAAAACCTTAAAATTATTCAAATATTTGAGTATATAATATATACAAAATGTGGTTACTGTCAAAAAGCTTAATTAAGTGATATAAAGTATGTAACAAACATCTACAACAAAAAGCCAAACCTATTAGGTATCATCAGAAAGAAATTAACAAAATGCAACAGAAATTTCAATAAAATCACAGGTGGCTGGGGTTACTAAAGAAAGCCCGTTGACTCTGTGGAGGAGTCAATGATGGACTTAAGGGGAACAAGACAGGAGAAAAAGGTAATTCTAGGCTTCCAGAATGCCAGAAGCAAAGGTATGGGGAAGGAAAGTCCGTAGCATATTTGCAAACTGTAAATGTTTGAGTTGGAGCCCAAATGGGAGATTGGCAGGCAACAGGAGATCCAACTGGAAAACAGACTGGACTAGCAAGAAAACCTTCAACTTCAGCTGTTGAACTCTTGAGCAAATCAGTGTGGCTACGTCAAAATTAATATCCTAAATCTAATTATCAATGTAAGGGGAAACGTACCTCCATTTTTGCATTAGACCAGCGTGGTACTTCAACTACCATGTGGAACACATCCTGAAAAAAAAAAAGAATGCAGATGGTCACAGGATGGTCAGGTTCTCCTCCTTCAGTGAGCATGCCCTAGTTCTTCCAAAGTTAAACTGTTCATTGGATAGGACCTTTGAAGTCAATGGGCTTTCAACAAAATTCATCAAAAAAATCAGACCGACTAATAAATGAAGAGATAAAGCGAATACGCAAAATAACTGCAGAATCAAGGTGGTGGTGTAATTCTTTCAACTTTTTTGTATGTTTCAGTAAACGTAATCAATTTTTCATAATAAAATGTTGGGGGGTGGGTAAGAATGTTCCTATAAAGAAAGGAAACAGTTTTTAAACATAACAGAACTTGTATCTCTGAGGAAGGCCATCTTCAAAGCAATCATCTCTAAAGACTATTCACTTCCTCGGGATGCTGCAATTGCTCAAGATGTTTTTGGAACTCTGACTTCAGAGGCAGTTTGTAAGACAAACCCCAAGTCCATTTAATTACTTTGTCATACTTTAGTTTTAGTCTCATACAAAATCAATCAGCTTGATTATGTAACCACATTATTCTCCCAACTTGGCTGTTTTTAAAAAATCAAGTACTCCTCAAAAAGACAAGAAGTTTGACATTGAAGAGCACATAAGTTCCAAAAATATTTTAACTCATGGCAGTTCTACTGTAATTATTTTACAGCCTTAAACTGAGCTCTAAATGGTCAGAAAATTATTTTCACCAAGGAATAAAACTTTAAATGCGGTTTTTCAGTTTATAGCCTCCACAAAAGGCATACATGAAACCAAATCAGCAATTATTCTTTTATAAAATGTATATTTTTAAAAGTGGACTTCAAATGAAAATCACTTAGTTACACACTTCTTAGGACTACTTCTCTGCTACTTTGCATCAAAAACAGGGACTGAGGGGTGCCTGGGTGGCTCAGTCGTTAAGCGTCTGCCTTTGGCTCAAGTCATGATCCCAGGGTCCTGGATCAAGCCCCAGGTCGGGCTCCTGAGTGAGCCCCAGGGAGCCTGCTTCTCCCTGTCCCTCTGCCTGCCTCTCCCCCTGCTTGTGCTCGCTCTCTCTCTCTCTCTCTGTCAAATAAAATAAATAAATAAAATCTTAAAAAAAAAAAGAAAACAGGGACTGATAAGTTGCAAGGGAGTAAGTTAAAGGTTTCAAGCCAATAATTACCCTGCTGTTCCTTTTAACCAAACAGAAAAGCTACAGAGTTCACAGTCTAAAACTTCTGTCACTTATTTAAGTTCATGGTCAAACTGGGGGAGACTAAATCGTTTCACAAGTTTCTGTTCCAAGACTCTTAACACCTACTTGATATAACATAAAACCGACAAAAAAAGGAGATATTTAAATCCAGGACTGAGCTAAGTGCTCTATCCCTGTAAAGTAATAACTGTGTGGTTTAGAAAAAGTAACACATTGTTCATGGGTAGACCCAATCCTTGATTAAATTTCATTCTACCCACTATATGTTTTCAAGAACTTCACGTCTATCTTGTACCACTCCTCAGGTATTAAAATGGAAGATCTCTGTGTTTGCGAACGAGGCAGGGCGTTGTTTTCAGCAGCAATATCCTAAAGGTTCACAAGGTGGTGCTGTTACCACGTGAAAGAGTAAGAAGCAAAAACAAGGAGACTGGTTTATTTTTTTTAAAGAAAACATTACCAAATGAATAAATTACCGCAAGAAAAAAAGTAGCAAATAGAGCTAAAATATAGGAATTCGAAATTTGGTAACTATATTGAACATTTTAATTGAATTAAGTAAGTATGTACAGATCCTTAACAACCACATTACCTAATATTACAAACCTACCTAACTATAATGGGAAGCTAGCTAGCAGAGAAAGAAAAGAAAGAATGAACCAACATTACGAGAAAGAAAACATCTTTCCGAAAACGGTAAGATAACTCTACTGCAAACAGAAGAATTCCAAATGCCTGAAGGTTTAGTGCTTTTTAGGAATTAGCTAGGCCAAAAAACAGCAAGAAGTATCCTGTAAAGAGCCTCAGAGCCGATTCATTCATTTTCTTTCAACAAATAATGAATCCTTGAGTGCCACTGTTCTGTTACTTTTCCAGGCACTGAAGACTAGCGGTGAACAGAATAAAAGCTCTTTTTAACTCCCTAAAAGTTGGATCTCCCAATCGGGTTGTTTCTGTGTGGAGGCCTCAGGCTGGGGACAACTTGGGGGCGGTCACAAACCTGGGTGAGGGATCTTGTCTGTAAAATGAATGTTTAGCACATTTTCAAGTGTTTGGAGATGTCACAGTAACTACTTTTTTTTAAAGCAATGAGCTTATAGCTTTTAGTCATTCTCTGCAACAGAGGTGTTATTTAAGTATTTTGATATAAAACGGGAGCTTCATTCTTTAGCAGAAACTACCACTAAAGAATAGTTGATTTCTCCTAGATATTCAGGGAGTTGTTCAGGTGACCAGTGATCCTTAGGATTTTCAGGGCAATATAAGAAATCCAACCAATTACTCCATTGCTGGAAACACTTTTACTGTCAAATTATGCATTCTAATTGGAACTCCTGTGCACTGTTGGTAAAAATGTAAAATGGTATGGCCACTATAGAAAACAGCAGTTCCCCCAAAAATTAAAAATAGAATTACTGTATACCCATGTTATAGCAGCATTACTCACAATATCTAAAATGTAGAAGCAACCCAAAAAAGGGAAGAAAATTCTGACACGGGCTATAACCTGAATGAACACTTGAATGTGCTAAACATTCATTTTACAGACAAGATCCCTCACCCAGGTTTGTGGACCGCCCCCCGCCCAGCTGTCCCCAGCCTGAGGTCTCCACACAGAAACAACCCGATTTGGAGATCCAACTTTTAGGGAGTTAAAAGAGCTTTTATTCTGTTCACTGCTAATCTTGAAGACATGATAAGTGAAATAAGCCAGTCACAAAAGGACAAATATGATTCCACTTACATGAGGTATCTAAAGGAGTCAAATTCAGAGAGACAGAAAGTAGAAAGGTGGGGGGGAAAAAGTAGAAGGTAGCTGCCAGGGGGCTGGGGGAGGGGGGAGGATGGGGAGTTAGTGTTTAATGGGCACGGCGTTTCAGTTTTGCCAGCTGAAGAAGAGAGTGATGGAGATGAAGGGTGGCGTTGTTTGCACAACAACGTGAATGTACTCAACACCACTGAACTGTACACTCAGCAATGCTTAAGATGGTCAATCTTATGTTTATGGGGATTTTACAATTAATAATTGGAAAAAATTATGCATTCTTACATTGCCAATGTTTATGCATTTAAAATACTGAGACAAGGGGCACCTGGGTGGCTCAGTCGTCAAGCGTCTGCCTTCGGCTCAGGTCATGATCCCAGGGTCCTGGGACTGAGCCCCGTGTCGGGGTCCCTGCTCAGCGGGAAGCCTGCTTCTCCCTCTCCAACTCCCCCTGCTTGTGTTCCTGCTCTTGCTATCTCTCTCTCCATCAAATAAATAAATAAAATCTTTTAAAAAATAAAATAAAATACTGAGACAAGATTTTAGGATATTTAGTACCACCCAGTTACAAATTCATGCCTTTTTTCTCTAATCCCAAATGGTTTCAACTATGACTTAGCTCAATCCTGGGTCTGTGGTTTTATTATCCCCATTGTTAGGGCTTCTCAGAACTCTGTTCCCCACTTCTACTATGCTCTGATTCTAAATCCCTGCTCTGGTATCAAGCTCTCAGCTCCTTATTTATAGTTTCAGCAGAAGGAAGGAAGAAAGAGGTTAGTATTCCTAGTACGATTTTGACAAGCCTGTGGGAGGCAGAGGAAAGGTGAACCACAGCTTTAGCTCTGACTTCCCAAAGTCAGAGACATAACAGTCAGTCTTACTTCCCAGGTTTATAATCATTTCATCAATAAGAATGTCAATGTTAAAGGTGTCCAGACCCTGAGGAGATTAGAAAGCTTAAGGCTAAAATTAATTACATCACTCCATTAAATCAAAAAGATTTTATTTTTTTAAAAGACTTTATTTATTTGAGAGAGAGAGAGAGCGCACACAAGCTAGAGGGGCAGAGGGAGAAGGAGAAGCAGACTCCCTGCTGAGCAGGGAGCCTGATGTGGGTGAAGCGCGATCCCAGGACCCTGAGATCATGACCTAATCTGAAGGCAGACACTTAACCGACTGAGCCACCCAGGCGTCCCTAAAATCAAAAAGATTTTAAATAAAAGTATTTTAGGAATAGAAGAAATGTAACCTATATCATGATTAGTCTTTTAATTTCATTGATTAAACAGAAATATTACAGTAGTATGGTGATCACAGCTTACATCTCCAAACTGGTCAGTTTGCTTGTGGGTCAAATTAGTAGTCTAACGAGCTGTTTACTAATGAACAGGCTATAGCTATTTGGTAGGCTATTATTACTAAGGCAGTTAAGTATGTGTATATAGGGAACATGCTCTTAATTTAATTATATCCCATCACTGAATCTTAGTAGTAAAGTTAAATGTGTCTTTACTGGGAGACCTTTGAACACCCCATGACTTATCTGTTTCCAACACTGGATCTGAAGCCTACTGAACATGACATGCTATATTGCAAAATTATGTAAGTAGCTTAAATTAGCATTTCCAAGTTGACCCATCATGTGTTTCTCTGGATACCTTCAGGAGTCAAACAAATGCGAGACACAGGAAGAAATAGAAAATCACTCTGATTCCATCATCCTTTACTTTTATTTTTGTTTTGCAATAAAATTTGCAGAAAAACAGTGGTGGTAGAGAGGATTTTTTTCTAAATATATCTAGAGATTAGGCATCAAGCAAGAGGCTAATAAAAAACAAGGGCTGCTTGCCTTTTTTTTTTTTTTTTAGTATCTAGAATAGTTTTGGAGTATAAAATCCCTATCAGAAGAGCTCACATAATGAATAAGGAAATGTTCCAGCTCCATAAAGGTGCTTTTGAAAAGGTGTACCGGGGCGCCTGGGTGGCTCAGTTATTAAGCATCTGCCTTCGGCTCAGGTCGTGATCCCAGTGTCCTGGGATGGAGCTGATCGAGCCCCATGTTGGGCTCCCTGCTCAGCGGGGAGCTTGTTTCTCCCTCTCCCACTCCCCCTGCTTGTGTTCCCTCTCTGTCTCTCTCTGTCAAATAAATAAATCTTTAAAAAAAAAATGGTGTACCAGATTTCATCATTTCTAAGGATATAATACCTTATTAAGTGCTCACCAAGTGACAATGGCTCCTAACCATTAGTTTTAGGTTTTGGCTTCAAAGTCAGTTTTTTGATTACAAGATATATACTCTAAGCTATTAAATATAAATGGATTCCTCCTTGTGCACTGTTGGTGGGAATATAAATTAGTGCAGCCATTATGGAAAACTGTATGGCAGTTCCTCAAAACCCAAAAAATAGAACTACCATACGATCCAGCAATCCCATTTCTGGGTATACATCCAAAAGAAATTAATCATAATCTTAAAGAGCACTCCCATGTTCACTGTAGCATTATTCACAATAGCCAAGACACAGAAACAAATGTCCATCAACGGATATGGCATATATACATAAATACACACACACACACACACACACACAAATATTATTTAGCCTTAAAAAAGAAGGAAATCCTGCCACGTGTGATTACATGGATGAACATGGAGGACATTATGCTAACTGAAATAAATCAGAGAAAGACAAATACTGTTTGATCTCACTTATAAGTGGAATCTAAAAATGTCAAACTCATAAAAACGGAGTAGAATCATGGTTTGCCAGGGGCTAGAGGAAAAGGGGAAATGCTGATCAAAGGGTGCAAACATTCCATTATGAGATGATTAAGTTCTGGAGATCTTAAATGTACAGCATGGTTTAATGAAATTTGCTAAAAGAGTAATCTTAAGTATTCTTGCCACACACACAAAAAGTAAATATGTGAAGTGATGAAGAGGTCAATTTGCTTGATTGGGGGTAATCATTTCACAATGTACACATACATCAAAACATCACATTGTATACCATAAATACGTGATTATTTGTCAATCCTACCTCAATAAAGCTGAAAAAAATTTTAAAAATTTTTTAAAAGAAAAAGCAAATGGATTCCTAATTATTTCACTGACAAATGATAAAAGTCTATTTGAGGAGCTCCTGGGTGGCTCAGTTAAGCGTCTGCCTTCGGCTCAGGTGGTGATCCCAGGGTCCTGGGATCGAGCCCTGCATCGGGCTTGGGCTCCTTGTTTAGTGGGGAGCCTGCATCTCCTTCTCTCTCTGGATGCCAGTCCCCCTGCTTGTGCTCTGTCAAATAAATAAAATCTTAAAAAAAAAAAACTTAATTGACGTGTCATAACTAAGAATAAGCTCCTATCCACCCCCAATCAGATAAGCTTTAAGAGAACTAAATTTTAAAAACATATTATAACCATAATCTGTTCACTTTCTTCTCTTTATAAAATCAAGCAAAAAACGACGTGAATGGAACTGGAGGGTGTTATGCTGAGTGAAATAAGTCAATCAGAGAAAGACATGTATCATATGACCTCACTGATATGAGGAATTCTTAATCTCAGGAAACAAACTGAGGGTTGCTGGAGTGGTGGGGGGCGGGAGGGATGGGGTGGCTGGGTGATAGACATTGGGGAGGGTATGTGCTATGGTGAGCGCTGTGAATTGTGCAAGACTGTTGAATCACAGACCTGTACCTCTGAAACAAATAACGCAACATATGTTAAGAAAAAAGAAAAAGAAGAAGGTAGCAGGAGGGGATGAATGAAGGGGAGTAAGTTGGAGGGGGAGACGAACCATGAGAGAGGATGGACTCTGAAAAACAAACTGAGGGTTCTAGAGGGGAGGAGTGTGGGGGGATGGGTTAGCCTGGTGATGGGTATTAAAGCGGGCACATTCTGCGTGGAGCACTGGATGTTATGAATAAACAATGAATCATGGAACACGACATCAAGAACTAATGATGTAATGTATGGTGATTAACATAACAGTAAAAAATTTTTAAAAAATCAAGCAAAAGACTGCATTTCCAGCTGTCAAACTTTTCTATGATTTTCAATGACTAACAATTTTGACCACAGAACTTTTCCCAAGAAAAATGCATATTTACACTAAATCTTAGTGTCACAGAGTTCACAGAACCTCAGAAACCCATCCGTGGCCATTCCAGGGCCTGGAGGTCACCAGGAAATCCCTGGACTAGAAGACTGTAGAGCCTTTCCAAAGGAAGAAAGTTCTTATGCATTTCCTTTGAATTCTAAGCGTAAATAAATAAATAAAGCCTTTTCTTCTGCATTATCAAAGAGATATTTACTGTAGAAAATTTGGAAAATATAACACTTGATCTTAGCCAAAAGGCCAAGAAGCGATGAAAATTTGGAAAATATAAAAGGCACAAAGTAAAATCCACCCCACATACATAATCCCTCAAGGAAGTATAGCACGGTGGTTAAGACCACAGGTTTCTGAGGGGTGCCGGGGTGGCTCAGTCGATTAAACTGTCTGCCTTAGGCCCAGGTCAGGTCCAGGGCTCCCTGCTCAGCAGGGAGCCTGCTTCTCTCTCACCCTCTGTCCTCCTCACCCCACCGCATGCTCTCTCTCTCTCTCAAATAATTAAAAAAAAAAAAAAAGACCACAGGTTCTGAGCCAGAATGCCTGGGTTTCAAGCCCGCCACCACCACTTATGAATTCTAGTTGCTGATCCTGGACAATGGGGCTAATAAAAGAACCCAGCTCAGAGAATGACATGATGGCTAGATGATATAATCCACAAAAGGGCTTTAGCATAGTACCTAAGGTACAGGAAGGAGTCAACAAATAGTAACAATATATATTTTTAAAGATTTATTTATTTATTTATTTGAGAAAGAGAGAGAGCATGCTGCTGTGCTTGTGAGGGAGTAGAGGGAAAGGGAGACAAGGAGACACCCCCCTGAGCATGGAGCCCAGGGCGGGGCTCAATCCCAGGACCCTGAGATCATGATCGAAGCCGAAATCAAGAGTCGGATGGTCAACTGACTGAGCCACCCAGGTGCCCCAATAACAATATTTTTTGACCTTCATTTTTTTTTTTACAATGATTTTTTTTTTTTAAGATTTTATTTATTTGGGAGCGAGACAGCGAGAGAGACAGGAAGCAGAGTTAGGGGCAGAGGGAGAAGCAGGCTCTCCTGCTGAGCAGGGAACCCGATTCAGGGCTCAATCCCGGGACTCTGGGATCATGATGTGAGCTGAAGGCCGACACTTAACCAACTGAGCCACCCAGGCGCCTCTACAATGGTCTTAAATGAGTTTTCATCGATAAGCTATATACACAGAATCGTACGCAGAATGTAATCTAAAAACACCCACCAAGATTAACACTGCTCAGGAGTGAAGTAACCTGCTCAATATCGTAAGGTCAGTTAGTGGTAAAACCAGGACTAAAATAAAGATTCCTTACTCCCAATTCAGTGATTTTTACTCTATAAAATAGAGCTCTGAAAGGCTAAAGAAATAACCAGTCATTGTGCTCAACATCATCATCCTATTTGTTCGGTTATTGTTTACTGAGACTTTCCTATAAAGCCAGGCATTGTGGCTGTATGTTATATGCATATTTAATCACCCATCCCAACTTTATCTTTTTGACAAAGTTGACACACCACAGAGATTATGGTTAGAATATCTGTTTTCAAAATGTAGTCACCTGCAAGCTCATTTGAGGCGGGGAGAAATAGTTTACTCTCAGTTATGACATGCAGATTAAGTTAATTGTCATCAGTTTTCATCTGTTCCCAGTTCTAACTTTGGTTTAGAAAACATGAAACCAAAAGATAAACAAAACAAAAATCCAAAAAACCCATTCCATATACACACAAAGTTGGGGAAGTGTTTAAATTATTAATTCAGTGACATTTTAAAAATTCAAGGAACTGTCTATAAAAAGAAACAGAAAATTCAAAACAAAACAAACCCTGTTAAGGAAGTGAGTAATCGAAAAAGCATCCACTTGAGTGTATCCCCTCTAAAGATTTCAGGTACCATGAGATAGTATCTCTAAAAAGTTAAGAATGATATATAACTGCAGGGGCACCTGGCTGGCTCAATTGGTAGAGCATGCGACTCTTAATCTCGGGGTTGTGAGTTCAAGCCCCATGTTGGGTGTAGAGATTGCTTAAAAATAAAATCTTTTTTTTTTTAAGATTTTATTTCTTTATTTGACAGAGAGAGACACAGCGAGAGAGGGAACACAAGCAGGGGGAGTGGGAGAGGGAGAAGCAGGCTGGGGAGCCTGCTTCGGGGCTGAGCAGGGAGCCCGATTCGGGGCTCGATCCCTGGACCCTGGGATTATGACCTGAACCAAAGGCAGATGCTTAAAGACCAAGCCACCCAGGCCCCTCAAAATAAAATCTTTAAAAAGGAAAAAAAAGAGGGTGCCTGGGTGGCTCGGTCAGTTAAGTGTCTGCCTTCAGCTCAGGTCATGATCCCAGGGTCCTGGGATAGAGTCCCTTGTCGGGCTCCCTGCTCAGGGGGGAGCCTGCTTCTCCCTCTCCCTCTGCCGTACCCCCTGCTTATGCTCTCTTGCAGTCTCTCTTTCAAATAAATAAATAAAATCCTTTTAAAAAAAAGAATGATAGACGACTGCAAAAAATATTCTGTTAAATTTCTGAAGCATCAACCTATTTGATTATATGCTTGACTTTTTTTTTTGCAGAGGAAAAAAGCAACATAGTTCCATATTTATATATCCTCCCAATGGTCACCTGGAAAACAAACAGAAGCCTACATTGTTAGAACAAGTATTTAACATCAAAGTTTAAGATACAGAACAGAAAAATACCAAACTCCTAAGTGTAAATATCAAGTCATGACATTTGAGCATTTTAAGATTTAGATAAAGCTTCATCTACTCAGTGTTTCACACAGCTTACGCTATGCTCTGGATTTCAAAAACTTCTCTTATCTCAGAAGTTTTATGTCAGAAGATACTCTGAGCTACAGGTATTTTTATATGTGACCCAAAACAGACCTAGAGCAAATGACAAAATCCATCGGGTCCTTGCCCTTGCCTTCTTCCACTCAAAGGATTTGCAAATAATCCAAGCAGAGTGTTTGAGTCACAAGGATTCCCAGAACTGGCTGATTACCTAGTGGCATATATACTAAATCGAAAGCTGTCCACATTGAGAAGTTCTGACCTGGAGCAGAATCTAAACCTTTGGGCATTTTTCCTTAGTAGAGCTGACAGAGTCCTCATCATCACCCCTCAAATGACTGACCATAGTAGAGATAAAGTCAACAGCCACACACATAAAAATGTATTTACAGAAACTTAATCACACTGGAATTTAAAAAAAAAATGGAATTAATCAGATCTTTTATTTAGGCTATAATCCAAAATAATTTCTGTGTACCACACCCTTTTTTGTGTGTTGTATAAACTTCCTTAAAAACAAAACAAAAGAACTCTTTCCTGCTTCTCAGACAGGAATCTCAAGAGCTGAGGTTCACTGAGGTCTGGACCACTGGTGAAATCCAGAGTTGTTACAAGAGCTTGTGCTTTTGAGCCAGCCCAGAGTGGTACAAAGGCTGAGTCTTCATTTGAGTAATCCCAGATAATCGCCACAACCAGTCCCATACAAAACTTCAAGGAGTCGCAGAATAATCTGAGTGGAGATGTTTTACACGGCGCCAAAATGTAGTCTCCGTTTCCTATTTTGGAAAACTCGGCACCGCAACTGCTAGAAGCATCTGACTGTTGGCTAGAATATTGTCCAGTTACTTACAGCTATGGTTTGAATGTTTGTTCCCCCCCCCAAATTTATTTGTTGAATTCCTAACCCTCAATGGTGATTGTACAGTAGGTGGGACCTTTGGGAAGTGTTTAAGACATGAGGTTGGAACCCTCACGAATGGGGTTAGTGCCTTATGAAAGAGGCTCCAGAGACATCCCTAGCCCCTTCTGCCACATAAGTACATAGCTAGAAGTCCATGACCAGAAGGGGTCCCTCACCCAACCATGTTCGCACCCTGATGTCAGACCTCCAAGCTCCGGGACTTTGAGCAATAAATTTTTGCTGTTGATAAGCTATCCAATCTTCAGTATTTTGTTACAGCAGCCCAAACGGACCAAGACACTTAGAAACACAAAAAACCAGCTCTATGTCAAGAAAATATTTTTCTTCCCTAGCACATCTATATGTCAAGTTACCATCAATAAACTTTCAGTCATTATTTTATACCCCTTAACTACTCAAAATGGTGTGAGAGGTTACTGTAAAGACTTTGAGATATATATAGATATATATATTAATTATACACCAAACAGATAATCAAGCCAACCAAATGATGCCAATTCAAGAGGAAGGAAGGATCCTGCAGTTCATATCAACTGCCAGGAAATCAGATGTAACAAATTAGTTTCTGAATAAACACAACTTTGAGAATCCCACAGGAGAACACATACCTCTAATTAGAGGTCCCTCCTGTAACTGTGGCACGTAACTGGCCTCTGGCCATTCGCTCCACTGTCCCCAGTTGGAGGCCAGCTCAGACAGGCTCCTCAGAAGCAACACGTGAGTCTGGTCTAAACTAGACCCAAACGGAAACCCTGAAGTCTTGGAGGGGCCAGGGCACCTCCCCACCAGACACACCTGACAGGCGCATAGGCCAGGGCAGCTTAGGATGGTGTCCATCAAAATAAGTAGGAAAAGAAAAGGACAAATTTAATAAAATAACACCACCACCACCACAGCAAAAAAAAACACAATAGCCTGCCCCTCCAACTTCCCACTCAGGCTCTGGATGTTGCTGCCAATTCTCTGCTCCCTCCTCTACTGGCAGTGTGCGGCTTTGGGATCCCAGGCTCTCTAGCTGGGGTCTGGGTTGCAGTTTGTTCTAAGTGTGGAACGTCCGGGATCCCGGGGCTGAGCAGCAGCAGAAGGCTTCCGCTAGAGTGAGGGCTAGGCAGTCAGTGGCCCACCCTCTGGGGTGTGGGGGCCATGCTCGGCAGGGACCCCTAGCTCTGCAGAGTTTACTTTAAACTCCATCATCATGAGGTGATTAAAAAAAAAAAATCTCTATACCTAATGTGGGGCTCGAACTCACAACCTGAGATCAAGAGTTACATGCTCCACAGATTGAGCCAGCTGGATGCCCCAAAAAGAATTCTTAAAGGTATAAAAAAGCAGCAGACATTTGTCCTTGTGTTGGTTCCTAAATACAGTACAAACTTCTCCTATTGGGAAGGCGGCTAAAACAAGCTATGAATTAAAAAAATAGTAACTAGTTAAATTTGAACAAATAATGCACGCTCTTTGTAAAAAGATTAGAAAATATAAAAAGGCAAAAATGAAAATAAAAACAGAAAGAGTCACCAGCAATTCTACTTCCAAAGGATCACAAGGACTTTGGAATATATAGCTATAGACATTTTTCCCTAGCAATGTAAGATTCTTACCAATTTGTGGTAAACCTATCAATTTGTGAGGTTTCTTCAGTTTACTGGTGTGCATAAAAAGATCTCTCTTTTTAAAAGTCTGTAGACTTAGGGTGCCTGGGTGGCTCAGTTGGTTAAGTATCCGACTCTTGATTTTGGCTCAGGTCATGATCTCAGGGTCGTGAGATGGAGCCCCACATTGGGCTCCACACTAGGCGTGGAGTCTACTTAAGATTCTCTCTCTCACTCCGTCTCTTTCCGCCCTCTCCCGCTTGTACACCCGCTCTCTCTCTCTCAAAAAAAGTCTGTAGACTTAACCTTTATTAACACTATGAGTCTTAACTCTACCAATCCATTAAAAGTACTGAATTTCCCTGTAGTCACTGAATACTCTAGTTTATTCTTGCTGTTTAATATCCCACAACCCAAATTTTGTGCTGGCTACCTGGTTAATTTTATTTATTTATTTATTTAAAGATTTTATTTATTTATTTGACAGAGAGAGACACAGAGAGAGAGGGAACACAAGCAGGGTGAGTGGGAGAGGGAGAAGCAGGCTTCCTGCTGAGCAGGGAGCCCAATTCAGGGCTCGATCCCAGGACCCTGGGATCATGACCTGAGTCGAAGGTAGCCGCTTAACAACTGAGCCACCCAGGCGCCCCTACCTGGTTAATTTTAAAACCACTTATGAAGTACTAAGATTTTAGTTCCAAATACACATACAAAAAGACGAATGTGATTTCTTTCTTTAAACCAAGGCAACTTTATTATTAATTTTTTAAAGATTCATTTACTTAGAGAGAGAGAGAATCCGGAAGCAGGGTCCCCGCTGAGTGCAGACGCATGAGGAGGGGCTCGATCCTAGGATCCTGAGATCATGACCTGAGCGGAAACCAAGAGCCAGCTGCCTAATCAACTGAGCCACCCAGACGCCCCTAAACCAAGGCAGCTTTAAAACATTTGTGTCTCTTCCTCTACTCCTTCCCCAATTTATAGTTGCTTCTTTAGCTAAATAATCTGGATTTAAGACTGACTTCTTATTTAGTCAATGTACCTTTAACTCACAGCACGATAAGGTATTTTAAGCATTTATTAAGATATATATGAAAATTCATGTGGAACTAACTGATCTGAGTAAAGAGACTACATTTAAATGAGGACATCTTACCTTATCTGCATAAATTGGAACATCATGAAATGGAGATATATATTGTCCTTTTTCATTTTCTGCAAAATGAATTAGAAAAAGTTATTACTAATTTTTTTGTTAACTCTAATTCCAGATGCATTAAGTACACATTTTAAAAAATATTTAATTTTTTAGAGTAATTTTAGGTTTACAATACAATTGAAAAAAAGGTAGAGATTTCCCATATCCGCCCCCCGCTCCCTCATTTGCAGAGCTTCCCCCCATTATCGACACCGTTCACCAGAATAGTGACATAGCCATTTTTTATTCCCAAACCAGAAAAACTGGTTGTATACTTTACCTTCCTGACCCCTCCAAGATTGGGTTAAGTTTTCATCCTATGCTTTCCTTAGGTGTCTAACAGATACCTCTGCAATGAGGGCAGGGGCTGCCTTATATCATTTTGTATCCCCAGAGTCTAGCAGTGCCTGGTAAATAAAAGGGGATCAAATTGTTTTGGACTGATCTTACCTCAGTTAACGGTTTAAAGAACTAATGAAATAGTTGGGCTGGGGAGAAGGGGGGGACCAACTTGCTGAATTATAAAACCCTGTTGTCTTAAGTAATGTTCCAGGAAGACAGAGCCATCTTAGATTATTATATTTCTCAAGGATGATCTAGTTGCAACAACACTTTCACCGGTAATTTCTATATTCTAGAGACCTAACTGCCATATCCAAAAAGTAATTTCAGAACTTCCTTACTATTCTTTAAGAAACCTAAGGGTCAGTCCATACTATATCCCTTCACATTTAAAAACCAAGGTGGAATAGCAAAAACTGAGCAGTGACCATCCCCTGTCCCACTATGATCCCTTCAGAGTCAGCTGTGACTTTGCAATCATATCCACTATCAGTTTTTTTTTTAAGATTTTATCTATCTATTTGACAGAGAGAGAGAGAGAGAGCGCGCGCACGAGCGAGCACAAGCAGGGGGAGCAGCAGGAAGACGGAGAGGAAGAAGCAGGCTCCCCACAGAGCTCCCCATGTGGCTTGATCCCAGAACCCCCAGAATCACAACCACCGGAGCAGAAGGTAGACGCTTAACTAACCGAGCCACCCAGGTGCCCCTCCACTATCAGTTTTAAAGAGACTGACAAATATAACATTACAGAGGTAAAAAATCCTCTACTAAGGAAGAGTGCTAAGAAATCTATGATTTTAAAAAAAACCCTTAAGGGGCGCCTGGGTGGCTCAGTCATTGAGCGTCTGCCTTCGGCTCAGGTCATGATCCCAGGGTCCGTGCTCCGCGCTCCACGGGAAGCCTGCTTCTCCCTCTCCCACTCCCCCTGCTTGTGTTCCCTCTCTCGCTGTCTCTCTGTCAAATAAATAAATAAAACCTTTAAAAAAAATTTAAAAACCCTTAAAATTATGTTATTGCATAGTTGTTTCTAATTATTATTTCCTACGTCCCAGAGAGTTCTACCTGATAAAAAGTTACTTTAGCCAGTGCCAAAGTCAAGGAGTGGCTATGGTCTTCCATAATGGCCATCAAATACTACCATTACATAACCTAAGTAAAAACTGCTGTTTGAATACTGCTTGAAGACAATTCCCCAATCATCCCTCCACCTTCAAACTCTAGGGTCACCTCTCTAAATCCCTCCTACAGATAAATTCTGGAGCCAACGCTAAATCTAGGAAAAATAATTTAGTGAATTATTCGTCAAAAGTTCCCACACTGCCCTCATTTAACTCCGAAGTTAAAGAAAATGGGGAGTCCCATCCTTCCTGGGTTTTGCATGGTAACCTTCAGCTACATGTGTAAACTTGAGTTCACTTTCATTTTCCTCCCACAGAAGGTTACTTTTTGCTAGGGGCTTTGTTCTTTCTCTTCGGATTTCCACTCGTCCCCTCTATCCTGCTCTTTCCTGCCCTTCACACACCACACGCAAAGTGCTGCACCTGCCCGTTGCCTTCCGAGTAAAAGTGTTCTTTACAGTTAAATTAGAAATGCCTTTGGTGGCACATTTTCGAACGCCTCCGTTGTCTCCAATCATCTTTTCCTCGTGGCTTGGGGAGGGGATGGGTAGAGATAAAGATAAACCCAAGGTAGCTTTCCTCCACCTGCAAGACAGAAGGTCATGCGCCAGGGAAAGCGGGGCTCAGCCAGCCCGCAGCGTGCTGGGCTCTAAGCGCAGCTTCAAGGCGCGGACCTGGGGTGCGTCCCCCTCAGATGCCGATTCCCTGCCCAGGGGCAAAAACTTGGCACTTTCTCACTCGTGCTTCCCAGACTGACGTCACCTGTTTGACTTGAACGGAACAGCTTTCTGTTTCACAAGGCGCCTTCCCAGCATCTGTGCTACCGGGGACACCCCGGCGGGAGGGGCAGGAGCGTACCCTGGCGAGGGGTTCGGTCCTCCACTGACGGCTCCTGAGCCCGGCCTCAGTTTCCCCGTCTGCAGAACGCGGGGCTGGATTTGACCCTGCTTGGTGCCCACAAGCTGAGCTACAGTTCAGGAATTAAGGTCCTTAGGGAGTCATCCACCCTGCCCCAGTTCCTCCAAATCAAGCAATCCTCTTACGAGGATCAGTTTACCCCCAGACACCTTTCTAGGGTGACTCAGTGGCTTCCTTTCCCCATCAGACGGTGCCCGCCCGAGCAGGACACCTGCAGAACTAGCCCGGCCCGGGGTCGGGTCCCACCGCGCGTGTCAAAGAGGAACGCCGAGCCCCGCCGTCCCGCCTGCGAGCGCGACGTGTGAAACCGGAGGCCGGCCCGGCCCAGGCCCCGGGCAGCCCGAGGAACCCGAGGAACCCGGCCCGCGCCCGGGACGAGGGGCGGAGCGCGGGCCGCAGGCGCCGGGGCAGGAGGCGAAGCGAGGCCCGGGAATGAATGGGCTGGCGGGCGGGGAGGGGCCGTGGGCCGCCGACACTCACTGAGGAAGACTCGGTACTCGAGGGTGAAGGGCGCGGCGCGCTCCTCGCTGCTGAAGCCGTTCATGGTGCCGATGACTAGCCGCCGCCTCGGCCGCCGCCGCCGCCACCACAGAGCCGCTAGCCCGCACGCGGCGCCGACTGACAAGGAGAAACCTCCGCGCCTGCGCACCGCGGAGACTGGCGCAGCGAGCGGGGCGGGGAACGGCTTTAAGAGGCCACCCCACCCCCGCCCGGCCCACTCCGCGCGCAGGCGCACTCCGCCCGGCCCGCGCGTCCTCTCGCCCCAGCCAGCCTTTCTCGGCCCCGCCTCGCGGGACCGCCTCCTGGCTTCCAGGCTGGCCCACGTGGCTGGCGGCGAGCTCTGGCTCGGCGGGTGTTCTGCCACCGCTCCGAGTGCTGTGGGACTCTGACAGAGGTCAGTAAAGGCCCAAGTTCTCAGCTTGCGCCAGCTGGGAATTGCCCGGCGACCCCTCCCCCACCGTGCACCCGGGGAACTCTGACCCCCACCCAGAGTAATACCTTCTCGCAAAAGGAGTTCCAAAGTCACATGCTTAATCAGGCAGGCCCTGCCTTTGATCTTAAAGATGTGCCTGTTTAAGCGAAGTTGAATCATATTACTGAACCCCTGTCCCCACAATGGCCACCAGGTGAGTAACCAGCTCTGCCACTTTCTAGTGTAGGACAGCGGGCAAATTGCTGCTAACCTTTCCGACTCAGTTTCTCATCTTGGGACATGGAGATAGTAATAGTAACTATTATGGGTTGTTGGGACGATTAACTGGGTCGATGCATGTCAAGAGTCGGAGGAAGAGCCTGGCTTGTTGTAAGCACTGTGGAAGTATGACTTGTTATTTCTACCCTCCGCAGTGAAGGATTCACTCTGCCCCCCTCCTTGCTCAATCCACCCCGGGTCCCCAGGGACTTTTCAGTTGTAAGCTTTGGGAAGGTCCAGGCATGCACTCAGAGTCCCTTGAGCACATTTCTCTCAGGCATAAGTTCCTTAGAGCTTGTTTATCAACTTCTGTTCTATTGAGTCAGGCCAGACCCCAACAGCTAAAGTCTGATTGAGGCTGTGGTCGGTTAATTGAATCAGTTACTTCCCCAATCCTGTATGTATGTATGTATGTGTATGTACACACACGCATATATACATATATATATATTTTTTAAGCGTATTTCAGGGGTGTCTGAGTGGCTCTGTCGGGTAAGCATTTGCCTTCAGCTCAGGTCATGATCCCGGGGTCCTGGAATCCAGCTCCCCACTCAGCAGGGACTCTCCTTCTCCCTCTACCCTTCCCCCTGGCTCTTGCTCTCTCTCGCTCTCTCTCATAAATAAACAAATAAAATCTTAAAAAAAAAGTGTATTTCAAAATCCAAATTATAAATTAGGAACTGATTATTCACTAATTTGATTATATAATAATGAATATTTCAAAGAATGCCTAGTTTGATGGGCTGGGTTCCTTTAAAAGATCTCATTTTTCTGGGGCATTAAAGAAAATATGCTTTTTTTTTTTTAAGATTTATTTATTTTTGAGAGAGAGAGGGGTGTGGGGGGCAGAGAGAGAGAGAAAATCCTCAAGCAGACTCCCCACTGAGCGCAGAGCCCACCACAGGGCTGGATCCCGGGACCCTGAGATCATGACCTGAGCTGAAATCAAGAGTTGTACACTTAACCAGCTGAGCCACCCAGACACGCCAAAGATAATATGCTTTAAAGACATTTTGATTTAAACTTTTTTATTTCAAAGCAATGTCTACTATGGAAAATGAGATGACCCCCTGTATTTAATGAAAACTTAGTAAGATAATTTCCTAATGAGTTAGCATGTTCCTCCCTTGTCTCCATTCAGACTCCCATTAATTTTCAGAAGGCCATGACTCATTGACCTTTTGAACAGTACACCACACTGTTTTACTGCAGTTGGAACTTGGAACACAGGGCAGGCAAAAAAAGAGTAGAGCAGGAATTTAGTCAGTAATACAATGTATTACTGGAAGTTAAAGGAATCTCTGCAGAGTGAACACTACGTAGGATTAAGTTCAGGGAGTTTGTTAAGGGGATGCTCTTTGGATTGAGTTGCTCTATCAGTTTTCTGCCTTTGAGCCCAGAATCTTGTCTGTGGCTGACTTATGAACAGATGGACATGATGCAATTGTGTACTACAGGCACTTTCCCTTTTGCCTCCTGCCAACTCAGAGCAAGATAACAAAGTCTTGCTGACCTCTGGACTTGCACACCAATTTTTGTTTCATCAAGTATGTTAGGAAAACCAGTTAATATCATCTCCAAAACAAGCCACACCCTGGCTTTGCTGGGCCACAAGTCAGTGCTTTGGAACCTTCCCTTGCAGGCAGGGGTGGTGAGATCCATAGGCTCAAGTAGATGTTGTTCTGTTTCTCTATCTCCCTGGGGCCTCGCACAGTACCTGGCCTAGAGGAGATGTTTAATGAATCTTTGCCAGGCTAATGGATAGAGGAATTAATGCAAAGGAGGCAGACAATACCTTCTTAAGTATAGTAGTTTCACAAAGGATAAACCCAGCTGCTGCCAGGCATTCTCTTTCTTGCTCTGTAACAACTCCAGTGGCACTTCTTTTCAATCTTGTCGTCTTTGCTATGGTTGACCCTGCTGGGTGCCTCCAGTTTTCTGATGGTCTCTCTTCTTTGGCTCATGACCGCATTCTCTTCTGACGTTTCTGCTACTTCTCTGGCCACCCATTTCTCATTCTGCCCCTTAGCCTTGTCTTCCTCGCTTCATCTTAGTCAGCATTGTCTTTCTGACTTCTCATGTTCTCTGTCTCTAGAGGTACCAGGTACCCTCTCCCTAGATTATCTCATGTATGTATTTGGTATCAACTACCACCTACAGCTCCTGCAACATGAAAACTTTCAAATCTACAGCTAAGTTCTATTTGACACTTATTGGGGTCATTGTCTCTGCTAGGTGGTAGGGATGTAACACTTAGAAAGACATGGTCTTGGGGCACGTGGGTGGCTCAGTCGGTTAAGTGTCTGCCTGTGGCTCAGGTCATGATCTGGGAGTCCCAGGATCAAGCCCTGCATCGGGCTGCCTGCTTAGTGGGGAGTCTGCTTCTCCCCCCGCTCATGTGCTCTCTCTCACTCTCTCTGTTTCTCTCTCCGAAATAAATAAATAAAATCTTTTAAAAAAAGAAGAAGAAAGAAAGACATGGTCTTGGCCCTCAAAGAAGTTATAGTCCAAAGGGAAGGCAGACTTCAGCAAATAATTACAATAAATGCGGATAAGTAGAGTGGTAAAGTAGGTACAGGGCATCGCATTATGGGAACCGAGAGCCACCTCAAGGGAGTGAGACTTAACCTATGACCAGAAAGCAGAGAAGGAGTTAATAAGATGAAGAGGATAAGGCAGAAACCAGAAAGGGATTATTAAGAGATGAGACCAGAGAAGTAGGTCAGGGTTAATTGGTGGAGGGCCTCGGAAGGCATGATGTAGGGTTTGAACTTTTCCCTAAAAGCAATGGGCAACTTAAGAGTTTTTAGCAGGAAAGGGGCACAATTAGAATTGCTTTAGAAAATGGCTCTGGTAGTGGCTCGGAGCCTGGATTGAAGTTTTAGCAAGACTAAAGGCAGGAGACCCAGGAGGAGGCTGCCACAGTGGCCAAGGTTAAAGATGCTGACCGGTCCCTGGATGTAGGCGGCAAAAGAGAAGAGCAATGATGGAGCCATGTTTAAGGTAGGATCAATGGAACTGGTCGTTGGTTGGATGGAGTAGAAGACGAGGGACTGATTGCTTGAAAAAGGAAGGAAATTCTGACACACGCTACTCTGTGGATGAACCTTAAAGACACTATGCTCAGCGAAACAAGTCAGTCACAAAAGGACAAGTACCGTGTGATACCACCTGCATAAAGTACCTAGAGGAGTCAAAATCACAGACACAGAAAGTAGGGAGTTGCCAGGGGCCGGGGGAAAGAGGGAACAGGGAGATATTGTTTAATGGTTATGGAGTTTATTGCCACTGGACTATATACATTTAAAAATGGTGACAGTGGGGGCGCCTGGGTGGCTCAGTCGTTAAGCGTCTGCCTTCGGCTCGGGTCATGATCCTGGGGTCCTGGGATCAAGCCCCGCATCGGGCTCCCTGCTCAACAGGAGGCCTGCTTCTCCCTCTCCCGCTCCCCCTGCTTGTGTTCCCTCTCTCACTGTGTCTCTCTCTCTCTGTCAATTAAATAAATAAAATCTTAAAAACAAAATGGTGACAATGGGGGGAATGGGGTAATCGGGTGACGGGCATTAAGGAGGGCACGTGATGTGATGAGCACTGGATGTTAAAACACAACTGATAAATCATTGAACGCTATATCTGAGATTAATGATGGACTATATGTTGGCTAATTGAATTTAAATAAAAAATTTTTTAAAATGGTGACAATGGTTAAAAAAATATACAGTCAGGGGCCCCTGGGTGGCTCAGTTGGTTAAGCGACTGCCTTCGGCTCAGGTCATGATGCTGAAGTCCCAGGATCAAGTCCTGCATCGGGCTCCCTGCTCAGCGGGGAGTCTGCTTCTCCCTCTGACCCTCCCCCCCCATGCTCTCTCCATCTCATTCTTTCTCTCAAATAAATAAATAAAATCTTTAAAAAATATATACAATCAAATGTATCTTTCTTTTTTAAAAAATCACACAAAGTTTGAGACATTGGTGATCAATAGTTACTCCAAAATGTACACATAGGATGGTGTATCAGATAGAGTCCGACTGGACCAAAACTACTCGAAATGTTTAAACCAGAGGGACTTTTAACACAGAGAATCAGTCAATAAGTGATAGAAGAGCTAAGAAGCCAAATACAGATTAGCAATAGCAGGAATTCTAGAGGGACCAGGTGGGAGGACAAGGCAGCGTCCTTGGGGAGGAGCTCAGGACCCATGGTCAGGAACTGGAAGCCCAGCAGGCCTGCCTATCTGGAGATAGAGTTGCTCCTGGAGATGCTGCCTGGGGAAGGATGGGGAGACGTATTCCTTCCCTTCCTCACATTCTCCAGTCTCCTACCAGTGATTCCCATTGGCTGGGCCCAGATGGAAGCCAACTGTATTAGTCAATTTTGACTAGTTATGTTGCTGTGATAAACAGTATAACAAAATCTCAGTTGCTTACAAGAATGAACATTTATTTTTCGAGCTTCATGGTGGTGCCGTGAGTCACCTGTAGCTCTGCCCCATATGCCTTCTTGTTTGCAGACTGAGGCTAAGTAGCATCCCCCAGCCTGCCCCTAACAAGACCAAGCAGAGGGGAAAAAGAAATGGCCAAACCACACAAAGGCTCTTAAGCTTTTGCTTAGAAAGGTGTATGTCCCTTCTACTCACATTCAACTAGCTAAAGCAAGTCATATGACCTTGCCTGATGCCAACAGGTTATAGAAATATACTCCTCCTGTAACAGACAATGCAAATGGGTAACCATGTTGAGAGCTGTATAATTCTCCTACAGGGAGAGAAGCAAATAAATAGTAAAAATAATATTCTCTCATCACAGCCTACCTTCTTGGTCATAAATATTCATTTCTCTCCTTTTTGCATGAAAACTATACTCACTCTTCCTACCAAGAGTGACACCCAAAAGTTTCAACCAATCATGACACGAGGGCGCCTGGGTGGCTCAGTTGGTTAAGCGACTGCCTTCAGCTCAGGTCATGATCCTGGAGTCCTGGGATCGAGTCCCACATCGGGCTCCCTGCTCGGCGGGGAGTCTGCTTCTCCCTCTGCCCCTCCCCCCTCATGTGCGTGCTCTCTCTCTCTCTCTCTCATTCTCTCTCGCAAATAAATAAATAAAATTTAAAAAAAAATCATGACACGAGGGCCAAAGTTTAATATCTCATGATAGTCTCGGCATTATGTCCAGATATGGCTCCTCTTGATCCAGAGACTAATGAACTTAAAGACAAACAAATGTTATCTACTGCCCCCCACATCTATACCTAATACGAGATGGTTGAACAAAGACAGAATAAATAAGAATAAACACTTCTATTCATCAAAAGAAAGAATGAGAGACTCACAACCATCACAACCATCAATTCTTAGAATTCCCAAATCCTGCTGGGTGTAGGGAACATTCCTTGATTAAGTTCAAGTTCAGGTCCCTGGGCGTGGCCTGTGTTCTTCATAACTTGTGGCTGATTGGGGGCTGAGCAGCTTTTTCAGTTTCCTTCCTGTGCACAGAAATTTGGGAGCCCAAATGCTGGTCTCCAGCAATCACATCTTTTAACCCAAGCTGATGTGTCTTGGCTGCACACCTCTTTTTACACCTTGAGCAGCATTTGACCTGCTTCTAGTCAGCTCTATGTGCCAATTAGCATACCTATAATTCTTTTCAAGACATACCTCTCTCTCTAGGCATCACTGGTGAGGGAAATTGAACTTACCAAGCCTCCGTTGGAGACCCACTCTCTTAAGTCTATTTTCCCTGAGTCACTTTATCCATCAAGAGACTCACTAGCAGCCACTGCTCATGACCTCGATCTGGTCTCTGTCCCAAGGCTGAATTTTAATCTCTGCTTACAAAATAGTCAATTCTTTTCTGAGCTCATCTCTTCCTTGTAGCCGCCTGTCAAATGCAGCTAAAAACAACAAAGGCACACTCAAAACAATCCTTTCCCCAACCTTTTTGCCTAAACTCACAAGCTACTTGGTATGTTATCTGCCTTCTAAATGACCAAAGGCCACACCACTTGCTGCCCACCACTGGGAAGCAATGGCACATACTTTTTTTTTTTTTTAAGATTTTATTTATTTGAGAGAGAGAGCACAAGCAGGGGGAGTGGCAGGCAGAGGGAGAGGGAGAGGCAGGCTCCCCTCCCCACTGAGCAGGGAGCCTGACGTGGGGCTTAATCCCAGGACCCCAAGATCAGGACCCAAGCTAAAGGCAGATGCTTAACCGACTGAGCCACCCAGGCGCCCTATTAGTCAGCTTTTTCTAACAGATAGCCCTCTCCCCCAAAATCTCGCTGCATTCATTTCTTTCTCAGATTACATGTCCGGGCTACAGATTGGCTTTGACTCTGCTCCACATTATCTGTTATTCTAGGATCCTGGTGGAGGGACCAGCTCTTATCTTGGTCTGATGGTAGAGGGAGAAGAGAAACAGCTGAACCATACTGTCAGGCTCCTAAAGCTTCTGGTCAGAGTTGATACTGAACTTCTGTTCACTTTCCATTGGCCAAACATACTTGGTAATAATGGGTTCTATACTCCTGTGTCAGGGAAGAGAGTGAATAATTGGGAACAATAATATAATCTTGTATGCCTCTGACACAGGAGTTTGGGAAACCTAGGCTATAGGGATTTACTGCCACCTGCCCACAACAAATACAGCAGAGCCAGAGGAAGAGAGTGAAGAATGGTTGGATATGACAACAGGGACTTAGGACAGCAACAGAGCTGGAGGAAGAGGCAGCTTGAATAGTTACAGTGACATAGTCCATTATATAAGACAGAGGGAAAAAAATGTCCAGAATTGTCAGTAACACATAATGGAGAAAATCTTACAGAGACTCTGGGGGGTGAGGAGGGACAAAAGTCCAGCTTGAGAAGTCCAATGAGTGGTTAGATATGAGGCCTGGGGGTGCCTGGGTGGCGCAGTAGGTTGGGCGTCTGCCTTCGGCTCAGGTCATGGTCCCAGGGGCCTGGGATCAAGCCCTGCATCAGGCTCCTTGCTCAGTGGGGAGCCTGCTTCTCCCTCTGCCTCTGCCATTCACTCCACTTGTGCTCTCTGGCTTTCTCTGTCTGTCAGGTGAATAAATAAAATCTTTAAAAAAAAATAGATATGAGGCCTGGAATTGAGAAGAGAAACAAAGGTTGGCTGAAGTCATTGTTTTGGGCAATTGAAGCCACAGGAGAAGATGAGACCACCTAGAGAAAATATCTATAGGAACAAAATACAATTTTTTTAAAGATTTTATTTATTTGACAGAGAGAGTGAGAGAGCACAAGCAGGGGGAGCAGCTTAAGGCAGACACTTAACCAACTGAACTACCCAGGTGCCCCACAATTTTTTTTTTTTTAAAGCAGAGGGCCTAGAAAAGAACCCTGAGGGATTTCAATATTCCAGGGATGGATGGCCAAAGAAGGCATGACAGAGAGGTCAGAGGTAAAACAAGGAAGTATGGTGTCTTGGAAGCCAGAGGAAGAGGGGGGCAAGTTAAAAAGGGGATGATCAAGCCTTACATTAGCTGCCTTCTAGACTTCTCAACATGGCTGGTGCATGAGCATCTCATATTCACCAAGTCCAAAAATTTTTTATCTTGGGATAGACTCAGTTGACAGTGGCTCAACGGCCCAGTACCCTACCCAGGAGTTCCTCACGGGCCTCTCCTGGTTAATCCCTGTAGCAGTCACTGGTGGTTGCCCACCTAACACCTATCACTCCCCTTTCTCCTTCCCAACAGGACTCTTGTTCAGACATGCATCCACCCACCCCTGTATGGCCATGTGTTTCGGGCATTGTGGTGCCATCCCAGCCCCAGGGGAGGGTCTGATTAAGTTTATCACAGTGGTTCTGTTCCCCTGCCAGTGACTAGTTTGGTTGTAAATATGTGACACAATGCTGCCAATGCAGTCTAAGGGGAGGTGTGATAGAGTCTTCTTTGCTTCTATGGAGATACTCTTCTTCCTTTACACGTTGTCATGGAATTGGCCCTGTCCTACAATCTAGAGGGGACAGAGGCTGCAGGTAATACCAATATTCCCAAAATGAAGATGCCAAGGGGGACAAATCTGGGGTCTTGACGTCACCAAGCTGCTGACTTAATTAAAACTGGGCCCTTCCTGCCTCAGGTCTTTTTATGAAAAGATAATAAATTGACCTTCCTAATAGCCAATGCATTATGTAAGATAATAAATTGACTTTGTTGTTGCATAAAAACCAGTTTGATTCACAGTATTATGTTTCTTGCAGCCAAAAGACATTCTAATGGATACAACTTCCCATCAATATTTCACTACCTCCCCCAGATTAATTAGATTGGAGATTGACTCTAGTTCCAGGGATGGGCCTTGATTTGTCTAAATCAATCATTGTAATCCTATCCCCTTTACCTGTCTGGAACCCCAACAAAGAACGTGAAATTCAGAACATGGCGTTCTCTTAGCCACAGGGATTGGTTCGGGAATGGACATCTGACCTAATATGAACCAATATAAGTTTCCTGCTTCCTTCTGAGAAGTTCTCTTAGGAGAAAGTCATGGGAAGAGATATTCAGGTATTCCTTCTGTCTCTCTCTCTCTCTTTCTCTCTCAATGTAAATAAGAAAGCAGGTAGCTCTGATTGCTGATAGCTGCATTCTGCACCATGAGGGAAGCCAACCTGAGGACCAAGTTCACACCGTAGATGGCAGAGTAGAGGAATGGAGACCGTGTGGTCCCTGGTGACTTTGTTGAGATTCTGGATCAACCAATCATCTGCACTTAACTATTTTGCGAACCTTCTGTTTAAGCCGGTTACTGGCATCTAAAAGTATCCTAGAATGATGGTCCATCCTCTCACAAGCTAGCAGTTACCAAATAATACTGAATTGATCTCTCAAACATCCCATGAACTTGCTGTCTCTTCTCCATCCCTACTGCCTTAGCCAATCCTGGGATATCTCACCCGGATGCCCCCAAATACCTCCTCCCTCACTGGCCTCCAGCTCCATCTCCCTCCAAGTCACTCTCTACCCACTGCCGTATAAGCTTTAACAGATGAAGATCTGAGTGCATCACTTCCGTGCTTCAAGCCCTCCTCTCTACCTGGCTGTCTCTAATTCAGTCTTTAAGACTTATTTCAAGCCTCTTACGGGAATTCTTTTCTGACACTCCTCAGGCTGTTCCATTGCTTCTTTGGCCAACCATGATATTCCCTTGTAAATACTAGTATACCGCATGACAGCTTTTGTCTTTCCCTCACTGCCTACTGGACTGCGAGAGGTCCATGTTCCCAGAGTTAGCAGACACGGGGAGCATTGTTGAGCATACACATACCAGATTTAAGTTTTATCTAAACTTGTCACATACGCCTAGAAGTAGGGAGCGAACCAAGTAAGAAACTTGGTGACATGTCAAGAACACTGGACTGCAACCCACAGAGCCTGAAACTTTGCGTTGATTTCTCCCACTTGCAAGATGTGGGGGCATCAAGGAAATTCCTGGGCCTCTACACAACTCCATTCCCCATCTGTAAAATGGGAAGACTGAGTCATGTCGGTGGTAACATGGCCTGCTGTCTCCCTTTTTGGGGGGATGGCTATTTGGACACTTTTCATTCACAGTAAAGATGCAAAAGAGGGAAAGCTACTAATACGATGGAAAGCAGAAAGCAAATGCTCAACGCTTTCATAATGAGTTTATTGTCCATAATTTATAGCATAGGGAACAGAATCATTTTACCAAGATGTGGACTCAAGGAGAATGATTTTGGTCATTAGAGGTGGCTTCAAAGCCCCTCCAGACAGCACTGTGAATGAACAAACTACGTTGTGTAAAGTACTCTTCCTTGGGGGTGGTCAAAACATGGAAACGTAGGTTTGCTCTGTCACTGGAACAGCTTGGCTTTGGCTGTTCTACCTCCCCGTGGAGAGGGAGACAGAGCGGGGCGGGGAGTGATTACTCCTCAAACAGAGAGTGATTTAACACCACCACTGGCTATGTGACAGATAAACTACTGTGCCCAAATCACTAAGCTTGGGTTTTTCCACCCACATTGATTTGGATGCTTGCACATGACAACAGCCACATTTGTTGGTGACAGGGATTCAGGGGCCTGGGCACTGCAGCTAGCTAGAGAACACAGACATCTCCAGGCAAGACATGGCAGCCAGATAGGCAACTTCTGCCCCATCACGGACTGCAAGGCACAGGAGGCAAAAGGATAATGGCTTTCAGCCCCTGGAGACTTGGTGTGGCATTGGATCAAACTAAGTTTTCACCTTTTCATCACACTGCTGGTACGCCTTCCATCTCAAAGTTTGGGAAGTCACTAAATGGGATGGAAATGCGGTCTTCTGGCCAAAAGAGCAGTCTGGAGCCTGTGGCTGGCTGGTTTTATTTTTGGATCAAAGGGGACCTCCATCAAGCCTCTTTGTTTTATTCCGAACCTCAATATCCAGTATAGAAAGGAGAATCCACAGCATCTTGCGGGGGAACCTGTACTTTCTGGCCAGATGGATCAAGATGTGAGTCCCAGCTTCACCACCATCTAGTTAAGGGACCTTCAGTAACTTACTTGGGTTTTCCATCTGTAATATGGGAAGAGTAAGAAATACTTGCTCATTTCATTATGTCACCCATTCAACAGACATTTACTGAGTGTCTCCTATGTACCAGGCAATGTCCTAGATCTGAGTCTACAAAGGTGAGTGAAACAGACAGAGCTCCTGTCCTCATCGAGCTTGTGAGTCTCTTGGGAGAAATAAATCACAGGCAAAAGCACTGAGTACTGTGCCTGGCTTTTAACAGTTTTCAGTTGACCAGAAATGTAATTCTTGAAATTCAGTGCCGTTTGATATGTGTTAATTCCTTTTTCATTGATCCCTTTCCTGTCTCAGGGGCTTTGCAAATGATATTCTATCTGCCTTGTTCTTTCCTCAGCAATTCACATGGCTTTCTCTCTTGCTTTATTCACGGCTGTACACAAATGTCACCTCCTCAGAGAGGCCATTCCTAATCCCCTCTTCAAATCGCCCTCCCTTCTCTCGCATGTTCTATCTACTTACCTTGCTTTAAACCTGTTCTTGATGGGTTTAAAAATCATCTATTAGTGGGGGCGCCTGGGTGGCTCAGTTAAGCGTCTGACTCTTGATTTTGGCTCAGGTCATGATCTCAGGGTCGTGAGATCAAACCCTACATTGGGCTCCACATTGGGCTCCACACTGGGCATGGAGCCTGCTTAAGTTTCTCTCCCTTTCTCCCTCTCCCCCTGACACTCCCCCCCTAAAATTATAATAATCTATTAGTGATAAGTTCCTCTTAGATTTAAAGCAAATTTCTGTACTAAAGTCTCTACAATATAATCACATTTTTAAAAGACAGGCAGATTTGGAAACATTTATAATGAAAGATTTACGAATGACCAATAAGCCTACGAAAAGATGCCCAGCATCACTAGTCATCAGGGGACGTTTTTCCAGGACTACTACTACTAAGCATTGGCAAGAACAACTGGAACACTCGTCCACTGCTGATGGGGGTGCAAAATGGTGTAGAAACTTTGGACAATACTTTGGCAGTTTCCTACACGATTAAACTATACATTCACCTTACAACCCAGCAAACCCACGCCAAAAGAACTGAAAACATACATACTCTAAGGACTTTTATATGAATTCGTTTATAGCAGCATTATTCATAATTCATAAATTCATACTTGAATAACAGCCCAAATGTCTATCAACTGATGAACAGAGAAATAAAATGTGATACAGCCATACAAGGGAATACTACTCAGCAATAAAAAGGAACAAAGGACCAATACATGCTACAACACGGATGAATCTCAAGAACATCATGCTAAATGAAAGAAACCAGACTCAAAAGCTACACGCTGAATGGTTCCATGTACATGACATTTTGAAATCAGATGGGTGGTTATCTGGGGCCAGGAGTGAGGGAGAGGGTTGACTGCAATTAGGCACAAGGGAATTTGGGGGCGGTGCTGGAAATACCTTGGGTGTGGTGGTGCTTACACAACTGTACACAACAGCTAAAGTTAGGTGTTCAGATAGGTGAACTTTGTTGTATGCGACTTATGCCTTTTTTTTTTAGATTTTATTTATTTATTTGGCAGAGAGAGACACAGTGAGAGAGGGAACACAAGCAGGGGGGCGGGAGAGGGAGAAGCAGGCTTCCCGCTGAGCAGGGAGCCCGATGCGGGGCTCGATCCCAGGACCCTGGGATCATGACCTGAGCCGAAGGCAGATGCTTAACGACTGAGCCACCCAGGCGCCCCGTGACTTATGTCTTAATAAAGCTGTTACCAAATTTTAAAACATATGGACAGCAAATGACTTTATGCTTATCTCTTGAGATGGGATTTGGGTGCTTTTTGTTTTCTTCTCGTTGCGCATCTAAATGTGAAATTTCCACAATGATTATGGAGTGTTTGTGTCGAGAGAGAAAAAACCGACAATAAGATGCCATAAACATAAATAATTGGGTTATTCCACAAGGAACCTATTGTTGATGTTGATTCAACATCGCTTGCTTGTAATGAAGCCCATTTACCTCCTTCTCATCTGTCTTTCCTCAGTGGCACTTCTCAGGGGTGAGCTGAGGAAACGGATGCAAAAAGGTACAGAGCTTAATAGCAATGCTTTGTCCACCCAGCTCTTAGTTTGGCTCTCACCTGGGTTTCTGGATGAATACACAGTAGACTAATGATAGGGGGCTCTCGTCCTCCTTTGCCAGCTCAGCCCTCCATTCCAACCCAAATCAACTCATGCGTCTTCCAGGCCCCAAGAGAAGGTCCTCAGCACAGAGCCGGGCAGATTGTGGTTTGTGGGGTCCAGGCCGGGCACCCGCCTCCAGCTCACGTTGGTCTGTTGAGTGCCGCATGGCCTGGGTGAAGTCAAGAGGCCATTCATCAGTGGAGACCCCCGCTTAGAATGACCGCTCATGCTGCACGTGGCAGGATGGGACATAGAGTCCCTCCAAGAGTCCTCCGAGGTGGGGGTGCTCAGTGTCAACAGGTCTCTGGCCCTTTTCACCCATCACACATCCAATTCGTCTTCAGACTTTCCGCCTGTGAAAGGGCAGTCACCTTAGGAGACCCAACCAGCCTGTAGGCGAAGGACGGCACATCAGGAGAAGTCTGCGTTGCTTACCGTGTGTCTTGGGATAGCCGGGCAAGGCTCCTGACAGGGTCCAGGTGTTGCGACAGAGGATTCCAGTGAGGATAATAAAGCTACAGTAATAAAAATAACTTCATATCATCCCATGGAGGGATCATACAATTTTCTAGCCACTCTAGTGAAGAAGTAAAGCCCAGCGGAAGCTCAGAACAGTGGGGTCGGCACAGGGAAGTGAGAGGAATCACAGCGTTCCTTGACCTCGGCTTCGTCACCCATCAGTGCCGAGTTTGGAGAGATCCTGAGTTTCTAACCTGGGGTCTCTGTCCTTAGGGCCACACAGGCATTATTTTTAGGAACTACTTCCAATATCTTAAAACTCCACACATTATATTCACAATAATCAACATAAGGATACAACCCAAATGTCCACCAATGGATGAATGGCTAAACCAAATGTGACATATAAATACAACGTAATATTATTCACCCTTAAATAGAAGGAAAGCCTGGCATATGCTACAGTACAGATGAACCATGAACACATTCTGCTCAGTGAAATAAGCCAGACACGAAAGAACAAATACTGTTTGATTCCACTTGTGTGAGGTACAGAGAGTAGTCAAGTTCATTGACACAGAAAGGAGAATGGTGGTTACCAGAAGCCCAGAGGAATGGGGAGTTAGTGTTCAGTGGGTATACAGTTGCAGTGTGGGATGTTAAAAAAAATTCTGGAAATCTACAGTGGTGATAGTTACACACCAGTGTGAATGTATTTATGGCCACTGAACCGTACACTTAGAAATGTTAGCAATGGTGAGTTTTATGTTGTGTATATTTTAAAACATGCACAAAAAAACAAACATTCTACACATACCCGCAAGGCCTCACCCCTTCATGAAAGCATAAAGTCATGCTTGTTACCATTCAGATCAAATCTCCGAATGGGCAGGCATAGCCTTTGATTGATTTTTAAAAAAAAAATAACAGCAAAATATATGAATTATGACCTAGTACAGCTTTTTTGGCAGGCCCAATCTTTCAAAGCATGGCACCTTTCGGGGGAAATAAAACAAAGGGGCCTTGGTGGAAAGGTTGGCTGGGGTGAGCACTCTGGTCTCCCCCCCCCCACTATAAAGGCTGTGACTTTGTGGTTGGGAAGCCACGCTAAAGGAGAAACACACACGGGAGGAGAGACCAGACGGTGTCTCTGGACAGATCCCTCCCACCCAGCCACAGGGACAAGCATTGGGGTTTGAGATGGCCCTTTCTCTGGCCAATTTTTAGAGCCTGGAGACAGAGTTCTTCACAAACCCTCTGGCCTATGTGACACTTAACACAGAGCACCAGAAATGGGGCCCACAGGTGCACTAGCTAATGGGGGACAGGATGGCATACCTCTCCGGAGACCCTCCTTCATCACCCCCAGACACCAGCACCAGGCTCTCGGGCTCAGCACATGGGGTATGGCTATTGTGCCCAGAACAGCTCAGTCTGGATATTACAAGAGTAGACACAAGAGACTCCCATTTCCCAGACTGACAGCTTGAAGGGATCCTAGCTCATGAGTGTTCTGGTTCACTGTCAGGCAGAAAACCTTTGTAGGAACTTCGGTTTGCTCCCCATTATGCCCAGTCCACTTCCCTGAGGGGCAGGATGCAGTGTGGGAAGAAACCATCAGAAGACAAATTCTAATCCAAACCCTGCCCCTCTGTGGCCTGTGACCTTGGCCCCTTGCAGGCTCGGTTACTCAGTTTGTGGGACAGAAACAACCTCGTTTGCATGGATCTGATGAGACAGTGTCTGGGGACGTTCTCGGAGAATGTGCTGTGCAACCATTCAGGAAGTTTCACCTGCTCCTAATTCCAGTACTTTAAAGTGGAGTAAAACAGGGTTAAGTCATTGTGTGTCCCTTATAGAAACCATCAAGCCTCAGAGCTGCGTCGTCTGGCCTGACCCCTGGAAATAGTCATTTGCTATGCACAGAACATTCTAGCAACATTGTGTTTTCTATAGAGAGGAGGGGGGAAATGTCCAGTGAACTTCAGATTATCGGGGCCATGCAGGATCACTGAGGCAATCCCACTTCCTCCCACCTCACAGACAGAAGCCTCATTTCTCCAAGGTGAGGCAGGTGTGCTGGGTGATAGCTAGAGAAAACCAAGGGCCTCCTGGTTCTCCACCCCTTTTCAGAGGACAGGAGCGATCTGTACCAGGGAGGGGTTTCGAGGTTGGCCTCCAGGAGGCCCCCAGGGCACCTGAGCTCTGATTGGCCTACCCCGCTTCCCAGGCCTGCGGGAACAGGGATGCGAGGCCTTGGGGAGGCTTTGTGCTCCCAGCTCCAGTGGGCTGATGCATTTCCAGAGGCGGAAGGTACGTACTGTGCTTTCCTTTCCTCCTGTTCTGGAATAAATAAACGGACGCCTCCACATGGCCTGACCGCCGCCTGTGGCCTTGTAAGTTCTCGCCTGGGCCTGGGTGAGGGCAGTGGGCCCTATGAGGAGAGGAGGGAGGACAGCACCCTTTCTTCTTTCCTCGGGGCTCGGACCCAAAGGGCAAGACCCAGAGCGTCTGCAACGGACACTCCCTGTGCAGCTGCTCGGACGTCGTGATGTCCCGTTGTAGGACCCTGGGAAGAAGAGAATGGCCCAGAACCCCTCTTGGAACAAACCTACAGGGCGTTGGCAGGAGGGGCCCAGCGTGTTCTCCCAGGAGAGGGTGAAGCAGAAGGGACTCGGGTAATACAGAAGGGACTCCAGGACACGAACACAAAGCATCACACGGACGGAACAGCTTTGCTTGTTGCTCCTTCCCAGCGGCGTCGCTAGGATTTACCCAGTTCCCTGGGCCCCGCCTTAACCGGCCCTTCTGGAGACAGCCGGAGCTGTCCCTGACCCTGGCGTCAGGCTTCCGGGCGATGTCCAGCTGAGAGGCCAGGCGGGTCACACCTCCTCTCCGTCCGCATCTGCAGAAGGGGAGACAAAGAGGACCTACTCCCAAAGCGTTGTGAGGATTCAGCCAGACGGTCCGTGCGGGGTCGGCCACACGAGGAAGGGTTTGGGGGCAAGTCGGCCGCCCCTCTGAGGGGGAAGGCAGTAGAGGGCCTCCCCTCTACTGGGGGGCCACCGCCCTGTAGCGGGGAGGGAGGCATGTGGCACGGCCTTCTCCCACCACACCTGGCTGCTAACCCATCCCGGCGACCCACGTCCTGTCGGGCCCCCACCCCCCCAGCGTCCCCCCCGGGGTCAAGGGCCCGCCCTCCCCGTCCCACTCAGCTACCCCACGCCGGTATGGTGAGGGGTAGGGGGCCGCAGCCGGGACCCTCCCCGGCCAAGCCGTGGTGGGCCACCCGGGCCCCGCGCAGCGGAAGGCGGCCGGGCCGGGCCGCCCCGCTGCTCTGGCCGGACTCGGAGGGCAGGCCCGAGTCGCTGGGCTGCCCCTCCACGGAGACCGGGGCGCGCAGGAGCCCGCCGGGCGGCTCGGAGTAGGCCTCCCGGGGCCCGGCCCAGCGCGGCGGGCAGAGCGGCGCGCGGAAGGCGGCCTGGAAGCCGCGGCGGAAGTTCTCGTTGAAGTAGCCGTAGATGATGGGGTTAGCGCTGCTGTTGCAGAAGGCCAGCCAGTGCGCGAGCGGGAAGGCGTAGACGGTGACCAGCCGCAGCTGCGGCTCGCTGAGCTGGCCGTAGTCAGTGAGCAGCAGCAGCGCCCAGAGCGGCAGCCAGGACAGCGTGAAGACCAGCGCCACCATGACCAGCATGTGCACCACCCGGGCCCGCCGCCGCGCCCCCGGCCGGCCCTCCGGCGCCGCGTCCCCGCCGGCCCGCGCGGGCCCCGAGGCCTTGCGGAGCTTGCGGGCGATGCGCGCGTACATGAGCACGATGAGCGCCAGCGGCGCCAGGTAGATGTGCGAGAAGAGCACGGTGGTGTAGACCCTGCGCATGCCCCTCTCGGGCCAGGCCTCCCAGCACGAGTAGAGCGGGTAGGAGCGGTTGCGGGCGTCCACCATGAAGTGGTGCTCCTCGCGCGTGACGGTCAGCGTGACGGCCGAGGGGCACATGATGAGCAGGGCCAGGGCCCAGATGACCGCGATGGTGACCAGCGCCTTGCGCAGGGTCAGCTTCTCACGGAAAGGGTGCACGATGCAGCGGAACCTGAGGCCGGGGGAGGAGAGAGAAGCGGGCTCGGCCCCGGCCCCGGGGGGGGGGGGTCCCTGTCCCCGGGGAGGAGAGCTACCCCTAGGTGGGGGCTGACGGGGTGTGGGCACCGTGGGCACCTTCCAAGAGCAGCACAGGCGGTTTAGGTTCGCCCGCAAGCAAATCGGTTCTCACCCTGCGAGGGCGTCAGTAGCCGAGGAACAAAGGCAAAACCGGGAGGGGGTGCGTGGGGGAGGAACTGCGGGCAGCGTGGGAAACGTTCGTGTCTGGGCACTTCGGGGGCGTAAACTGATTAGCCGGCAGCTAGCAAAGGGATCAGTCTGCACATTCTGTCCTGGAGTAGGCTGATTAGGAAGGTGTACCAAAGAACATTTTTAGCTGTTTAGGGATTCTCCAGAAAACCCTGGGAGTTCAGGGGCGGACTCGACGTGACAGGCTGCCCCTATGTCATCTTGGCCAGCATCCTTGCCTGCCCGCCATGCTCTGGGGGAGAGTGCCCAAATGAGCCCTTAGTGCAAAAGCTCACTGAGGTGGAGGAGGGGAAGAGGACCTATCGCATGCATCTGGGTTAGTTTTACTGTGTGCAAACCTTCCTTGGCCCCTGGCTCCATTCCATCTGCCAACTCATGCTTTTATCAGAGAATCTGATGGAATCTGAGGCTGAAAGAGACCTGAAGTAGCTTGAGGTAGGGTGGAGATGGAGAGCTGGTAAGGCCTGGGCTGCCAGAGAACAGCAAGGAGGCTGCAGGCGGGGGTTGGGTGGAGTGGGGAGGGGGGTGGGTAGTGAAGGAGCAGGGCCACACTCTGACCGCCACCCCCCACCCCCCAAACTGGCTTTCCTTGCTCAGACTCATGGATAGCAGGATTCCTACTGGTCAAGAAACAAGGGCTGCCCTCAAGCTCCCATAGAACCCAGGAATCCCTAGTGAACCTTCACAGGAGCTGCCTCTAGGCCTTCTAGCCGAAGGTCGTGGTATTCTCTGCAGGTCCCCCAAGTGTAGAGGGTAGCCAGCCCCACAGCCCTTCCCTTCATGGCTCACGATTCAGCCCCAGCCTTCTGGTCAGTGTGACAGTGGTGACGGCGGCTCTTCCTAGTGCCGAGCCCCTGTCGGCCAAGGAGAACCCAGCCAGCAGCCCTCTCACCTTTCCACGGCAATGGCCACCAGTGTGAACACGGAAGCCGACACGGACATGCCCTGCACCAAGCCGCTCATCTTGCACGTGGCATTGTCAAAGGGCCACCCTGCAATGACAGAGTCCCCCACAGAATGAGTGCCTCGTCCACGAAGAGCCGGAGAGCTTGGGCCGTTTAGGCCAGTCCCCTCTGTGGCTCGGATCTTTCCTCCATGTCCTGCTAGGTGGTCATCCTCTGCTTACACACTTCCAGAAATGACGAACTGACCAGTCTACACCACTGGGGTCAGTTCTCACCGTTAGAGAGACAGTCTTTATATTGGCCAAGGATTTCTCTCCAGGACCTTTGTATCCAGCCAGGTCGGCCTGGCTTTCTGCTCCCATAGCCCTGCCTCAAGTTCTAGGCCAACAGTTCTCAACTGGCCCCTCACTAGAATCACCTGAGGGCTTTGAAAAGAGCCAGTGACCTGAGCCATGCCAGATCGATTACAATCAGCATCTCTGTGGGTGGGACCAGACATCAGTACTTTTCAGATCTACCCAGGGGATCTGAGTGGCAGCCAGAGCTGAGAACCACTGGGACAGAGAGAGCCTGACTCCCAGGTCGGGGAGACACAAGCAGCCCTAGCTCCTCCCGTGTCTCGCTCCGATTCCCAGGCTTCTGCTCTGTCTGGAGGCCAGGGCCCCACTTGGCCTCAGGCCTGGTAGCTGGATCCACATCTTGGTTCCTTGAGGCCATGCGCTGGTCACTGACTGGTGTCTCTGCCCCTCTAGGTCTGGGGGGCCCATCTGTTCTCGTCTGTTGTACCTGGCCTCAGGAGCCCTCTCCCAGGGCTGGGCCCCCTCTTCCCCAGCAGCCACCCCCAGTTACCTTTCTGCCTGCACGCTTACTGAGTGCCAGGCACTGTCTCGTTCCATCCTCCCAACAACCCTAATGTGATCTCCTGTTCACAGACGAGAAAGCTGAGGGGAGATGAGTTGGTTTCCAGTCTCTTTGCCCCTAAATCACAATGGGTGAGTGTGAGAGTTTGGTGTGGGTGCTGGGGAGTTTAAACATCATGGAAAGCCAACATCACCATGGCAAGCAGCCTGATTCTGTTTTGGAAAACTGGGTATGTGCCAATTCCCTGATTCGGCAAGTCCTCTCCCAAGTTCATGTCCCAGAGACATTGCCCCATAGTCCAGTTGTTTGTAGTGCTGGAGAGTGGGAGGCAGTGGGTGTTGGTAAATCAGCTCTTAAAAAAAATTTAAAATTAAAAAAACCCTCTGATTTATAGCATTTGCCAAGTCCAATATCTCCCCATATGGCAACGTTCCTACTACCGCCATGACGTCACTGACACAGGCAGGCTGAGCTCTAGCACACCACTGTGTAGAGGCCGCCTGCATGTCCATCCCTGGGGGACCAGAGGGTAAAGTGTGGTGGACGCACCCTGAGGAGCAGAGAGGCAGCACTTAGCGGCCTCAGGTGAGATTTACGCAGGGCGACGTAAATAGGTGCCTCAGTGACAAAGGTCAGGGTCCCAGGGTCCTGGGATCAAGCCCCGCATCGGGCTCCCTGCTCAGCGGGGAGCCTGCTTCTCCCTCTCCCACTCCCCCTGTTTGTGTTCCCTCTCTCGCTGTGTCTCTCTCTGTCAAATAAATAAAGAAAATCTTAAAAAAAATAATAAAAAAAAAGAATAGCCAGGAAAACCAACAGATCCACAAGAAAAGCCAGGAAAACCCCGGCCCAGAAAAACAAGGGAGTGTTTGGGGAGGGGATGACATTGTTCTTTATCTTGATTGTGGTGGTAGCTCCATGACTTGTGTGTGTTCCTCAACATCTGTGGAAGGGTACACTAAAAAAAGGATTTTTGTGCATATTAAATTGTACCTGGCCAAAAATATTTAAATGTAAAACATGTTACATATTTGCAATGCACATTTTGTAAGAAGGCATACAAGTAAAAAGACACACGCTATGTTTAGTAGAATGTTTGCCTATTGGGCGGGGAAGGGACTATGTAGTGGGGTAGGGCTACAGAAGGGAAGGAATAGGGGCACCTGGGTGGCTCAGTTGGTTAAGCGACTGCCTTCGGCTCAGGTCATGATCCTGGAGTCCCGGGATCGAGTCCCACATCGGGCTCCCTGCTCAGCAGGGAGTCTGCTTCTCCCTCTGACCCTCTTCCCTCTCGTGCTCTCTATCTCTCATTCTCTCTCTCTCAAATAAATAAATAAAATCTTAAAAAAAAAAAAAGAAGGGAAGGAATAAAAAATAAATGGGGGTCTTTGCAACACAGTGAAGTCACATAGCACCAGGAGCAGCAGATGTAAATAATTCAACCCTCTGCACCTTCATTCAAAAAAAAAAAAAAAAGAAAGAAAGAAAGAAAGAAAAGAGAAAAGGAAAGAAAAGCTGAATGAAGGTTTGTTCTATTGCAGAAGATTCTGTTAAAAACAACCTAGATACCCATCAGAAAGAGACTGGCTAAATAAATTATAGTACATCCATATAATGGAATGCTAAGCAGTTGCAAAAAAGAATGAAGAAAGCTTCTATTTATTAATATGAAATAACTCCATGTAAATTAATTTTAACGAATCCTACTTACGATATACACCCTATATTTTTAAGCCAAAAAAGAAAGTAAAGATGCAGAACTGACTGCTTGGAAAAGTCAGCATGTCCTTAATTTGCTTGTTCTTGCATAAAAATACTTTTGGAATGAGACACTAGAAATTGGCAATATTGATTTCCTCCCAGGAGAGAAGCTGGGAGGCCAGAGGACAGGGATGGAAGGGACATTTTTCACTGGAAACCTTTTGGTAGTTTTCGACGATTGCCATGTGAATGTGTTATTCCAACCATTTTTTAAACTTAGGCACGTGAAAAGGGCTGGCAGACACCACCTTAACCAACTAGTGACTTCGCCATGTCAGTGTTAACCGGCGCACGTGTATGCGCGTGCTGCTAGGTGTGTGCCCTTCTGCGTGCGTGCATGTGCGTGCGTGCGTATGTGTGGGTCTAGGTGTGCTGGAAAGGAGAAGGGTGAGCAGTTTATGTCCAGCAGCCCTGGCGGAACCTGAGATCCAGCTGTGAGTGAAGGTCCCACCAGACAGAGCCAGGGCAGCCGAGGGAAAGCTGACTGTCCCGGCCCTACTTCCTGGGTCCTGCAACTTATAGAAACACCCGTCCGCCATTTGTGGGATGAACAGGCAGGAATGTGGAGGTCAGGTGGTCTCATTCCGCTTCCCTTCTACCAAGTCCCTGCTAAATGGCCAGCCAGTCCCTACTTAGACACTCCTGGTGACAGGGAGCTCACTACCTGTAGGACAGAACTCTCTCTGGTTGGAGAACAACTCAGATAAGTGGATTATTAGGTCCACGTTCAGAGGAAACCTATGGGTTCTAGCTCTGCCCAGGGGAGCTACCCAGGAGAGCAAGACTGAATGGTGTAGTGGTTAGAAATCTGGGTGTGAGGACATGGGACTTGACACTTTAGCTGTGTAACTACAGACCTGTCCCTCATCACTCTGAGCATCGGTTTCCCCAACCCCCCAAATCAGGATAATAATAACAACGCATAATTCATTGGATTGTTGTAAGGATTGGGTAAGTTAATGCAGGAAGAGTTAAGTCATACAATGCCTGGAACGAAGAGAATAATTAATTCATTGTTTCTATTATTTCTGACCTAATCCCTCAGCCACAAGACTGTCTGGAGAGTTTGAGACAATGGCATCTTGGCCAAGAGACCAGGCCAGCAATGATTTCGGGGGGGTGGGGGAGGGGACTCCCACTGCCTCCATTGCCTCCACTCACCAGTGATGAGGTTGTCCATGAGAGTGGTGGGCATGCAGAAGATGCCCACCAGCAGGTCGCTGACGGCCAGGTTGAGGATGAACATGTTGGTGACAGTGCGCATGTGCCGGTTCTTGAGCACAGTGAAGCAGACCAGGGCATTGCCCACCATGCAGAGGAGGAAGATGAGCACGTAGGCCACAATGAACATGGCTGCCACTGGGCAGGAGTGCTGGTAGTAGGAGGAGAAAGTGAGGTTTACAGCTGGAGTGGCCTTGGCATGACTCCCATTCAGGCTTGGGGGCCAGCTGCTGTTAGGAGGCTGGGAGGGCTCCCCTAGAAGCAAAAGAGGATGCAGGTCAGGATTCTAGGCAAAGAAGAGATGACTGAATTCTTGCCACCGGTGAGACCCTTCTGTGCTCCAAATCTTGACCATGCCCTAGCACCCCGATCAGGTGCTCAACTCCAGTGACAATTGGATGCACTTTCAACCCACACAGCACGCAAACCTTGATCTCATACCTTCATCTCGTCTCATCTGGAACTCATTTCCCAGTGTTGGCTCTTCTCCATTCGCATACAGCCCATCCCCGTGCCCCATCTGGACTCCATCCTTCCGAGCCCTGCTGTCTGCCCCAGAGGCTGACCTTTAAGGACTCCATCGGCCAGGTTCCCTTGCCCTGTGGTTTCTGACCAGGTTTAGCCCGTGGAAAGCACTGAAGGAGATTGAAGGACTGGAGAAGACAGATGTCAGGGTATTCATCTCCCAACTCCCTCCCTGCCTGGCCCAGTTCTGCCTGTGGGGCTGTCTTTACGGATACAGCTCCTGGTAGGTGACCCTATTCCATGACTCTAGCTCTTTGGGGGGCCAGAGTGACACCGTGTTCTCTCCTTGCCCCAACAGCTTCCTGTGATTGCCAGTCCCATGGCTTACCCATCCCTTGCTGGTTCTCACCTGCCCCTCTCCCCTGTAAAGTCGCTCTATTAAACTCTTCGGATAAATGCTTTCTGAGTGCACCACCTGTTTTCTCCTGAAATAGTCTCCTGACTCTTATACCCTCAAAATGCTCATTGTCCCTCCTCATCTCCTCCACAGAACTTTAGCTGGAAAAGGCAAGAAGACAATAGAGGAAGGGACAATCGAAGAGGACTCTGAACCAGGGTGAGGAGCAAAGGCACACATTACATTTACCAGAAGACCATCCAAAGCCAAGGCTACCATGCATCCATCACTCTCTCCCATCATGGTGTCAGCTGCTTCATTTGCCCAGCATTTAACAAAGCACTTGCACATGCATTATTTTATCTAACCCTCCCAATTACCCCTTGAGGCAAACATGTTAGGTATGATCCCCGTTTGAAATGCGAGAACTGGGATCAGAGGGGTTCTGTGACATTCTCCAGGTGGCCCGGGGGTATGCCGCAGAGGTGGTCCTGCTCTGTGTGTCTCTGAATCAGAGCCCAGCTTTAGTGTGTGCTTTCCCAGCCACCTGTGGGAAGGAGCAGTTCCATGTCCAGGCACAGCTCCTCTGGGAAGCCATTAGATATGGTGACTCATGATGTTGTCTCATAAACTCTCCTCCTACCTTCCTCTGGGACTGGATGTGGCCTGTTCCAGGCGATGAAGAGTCTTTGGGGAGTCTTCTGTCACATCCAGAGCTCAGCTACTAGCCTGGAGACCCACCAGAGGTTTGGGATCTGGAGGCTAGAGACGCTCTGGGGCCAAGGAGCTGGCATGACCAGGGCTGGAGGGCCCAGCAGGAGCGGCAGGGGCACTGGGGGCAGGCGGAGGGCCTGCTGGTAGAGGTGGAGACGCTGGGTGTTCTGGATGAGAGAAAGTGACAGCCGCCTGCTTAGACGCTCCCAGGCATCCAGTTGCCCCCAAACATCTGTACTATGGAAGATGTCAAACATGCACTAGACAGAACGGTATCGTGGACATGTACAAGAGTATGCAGCTTAATGAACTATTACAAGAGAGAAGAGCACAAAGACCTCCCATGCATACAGCCTCCACCTTCAACAATGATCAACCTAAGGCTAACCTGGTTTCACCCACACCCCCACCTCTCTTTGGAATAGCACATCACTTCCTTTCATTCATAAACATTTCAGTTCGGATGGCTAAAAGATAGGACTAAAAAACCCCTCACGTAACCACAGTATCAGTATTACACCTAACAAAATTGACAATTATGTGTAATATTACCAATTACCCAGCATCTGCATTCAAATTCCCTGATCGTTAGATAATTTTTTAAAAGGTTGTTTATTTATTTATAGTAATCTCCATACCCAACGTGGGGCTCGAACTCATGACCCTGAAATCAAGAGTCCCATGCTCTTCTGATTGAGCCGATCCCATTAGCTGTTCACCAATGCTTTGGGCAGCAGCCCCTATGGATTACTGCCTAGACCCCTCATTGTCTTCCAAATACAATCAACTCTGTCCTCGGCCTCCCAAACGCCCTGTGCTCTGATTCTTGCTACCATCTCTGACCTCACCCCCTGCCACATGCCCGTTTGCCCATTCCGCTCTGGACACCTTGCGCTGGCTCCTGCTTTCTCCAACCCCAAGGATTTTACCTCTTTCTTTCTTTTTCTTTCTTTCTTTTTCTTTTTCTTTCTTTCTTTCTTTTTTTTCTTTCTTTCTTTCTTTCTTTCTCTTTCTTTCTTTTCTTTCTTTCTTTCTTCTTTGTTTCTTTCTTTTTTAAGATTTTCTTTATTTATTTGACAGAGAGAGACACAGCGAGAGAGGGAACACAAGCAGGGGGAGCGGGAGAGGGAGAAGCAGGCTTCCCGCCGAGCAGGGAGCCCGATGCGGGGCTCGATCCCAGGACCCTGGGACCATGACCTGAGCCAAAGGCAGACGCTTAACGACAGAGCCACCCAGGGGCCTGATTTTACCCCTTTCTATGGCTCCTGTCTCTTCCTCCCCTTTGGCCCTCAGCTTACAGTAGGCTGTCTTCTCAGAAAGAAGTCCGACCTAGTAGCTCTATTTTGAGTAGGTGCCCTCCTATTTATTATCTCTCACAGCATCTTCTTTCTTTTCCTCCATCTGTCAATATTTTATTTGTTTTCAGGTTGGTTGGGTTTTCTTCCCCACGCTTGAAAGGCAGGTCCTGAAGAGCAGTTGGCAGCCAAATCCCCAGCGTCTCATCAGTGCCAGCCCATGGTCAATGGTTCAATAAATGGTTGGTGTATGGATAAATATTTGTGTGAAGGGAAAAAGGAAGGAGAGGTGGATTCTGACACCAGGGGACAGGGTGACATTGCTGGTGTTGGAAGGCCTTCACAAGCTCCTCTGGAAGGAACCCCACCCCAGGGTCTGTTGGGAGCCTCCCCCGGCAGCTCGCCCCTCCTGAGCCCCAGATCAGCTCTGAATCAGTCCCCATGACTCAAAGAAATCTGTGGGTGTGCATGGGTAGAGGAAATTGCCACAACCTAACCGGCCAGACTCCAGTCTGTCTGTCCTTGCCCTTCACTTGGCCTCAGAGAACTGCTTAGTGAGCTCATATTCAGCAGTCTGTCCTGAGAAGTGCCCAGGTGTAACACTGCCCATCTCTAGACCCTCCGCTGGGCTGGGTGTCTGTCCCCACCCTCAGTGCTGATTCTAGCACTGCAGAATGTTCCTTTCTCGGGGAGGATTCCTGGCAACTCCCCTGGGTTGGGGTGAATTGAGTTGAGAGCAGGCAGGCCTCCCCCCCCCCCCCCAGCTGAGCCATACCAGCAGCCAGAGACCTCACTAACACCACGGACCTGTTCTTTCTGGACAAATGCCCTTGTGGATACAGTAAAGCCTGTGGAAATCTTATCCACTGAACCCAATTAAGTCATTCCCCTACTCTGGGAGCTTCCTGGAGGTCTCAGGATATAATCATGGTTGCCTCCAAGGTATTCTGATGATCTCAGAGAGCAAGCAAGCCCTGGGCCACAGAAAGCCCAGGGCCAGAGAGAAGATAGGGGTACACTGTTTCTCAGTGTGAGGTCCTGCCCAGCAGCATCAGCATTACAAACTTGTCAGAAATGCACATTCTCAGGACTCACCTCTGATCTAGGGAACCGGAACCCCAGCTATTTTAACACATCCTCCAGGTGATTCTGATGGCACACTCCAGTTTGAGAACCTCAGATTTAAAGGGCTTGGACCAAAGGCTCTGGAAATAGTGGACACACACAGACTGGGAAGTCCCAGCCCTCCTTCCTGCCTCCTCCCTGGTGACTTCAGGCAACAGACTGAGTATCTGTGTCCCCTCAAAATTCACAAATTGAAATCTAGTCCCCAGTGGGATGGTATTTGGAGATGGGGCCTTTGGGGCGAGATTAGATTCCACTGGCGAGCTCTCATGAACGGAATTAGTGCCTTTATGAAAGGGACCCCAGTGAGCTCCCTCGTCCCCTTCCACGTGCGGGGACAGAGCCGAAAGAGGGCTTTTGTGTGAACCAGGAAGTGGGGCCTCACCAGACGGCAAATCTGCGCCTTGATCGGAGACCTCCCAGCCTCCGGAACTGTGAGAAATAGGTTTCTGTTGTTTCTAAGCCCCCCGCCCCCACCACCATGGTGTTTTGTCATAGCAGCCCCAGAGGACTGAAACACCACCTCATCTTGAAAGTGGAAACACGCAATTCCTGGCTAGGACCTAGCATAAGGCATGTCCCCTCTCGGGAGACCAGAGTTTTCACTGGTAAGATGGGGATAAGCTCACACCGACCGAAAGGAGGTGCGGTGAGAGCCAAGGAGATAATGGGCGAGAGGACCTTGGTGCACCATGCGCCTTAGCTCCTAACCAGTGGTACTGACAGTGTTAACTGCACAGAGGATGTGAGGGTGAGATCTTTATGATGTTCTTGGTCTGGGCCTCCCCACTAAGGCTGAAAGACGTGTGAGAGAGAGAACAATACCAAAATGAACGCCCTGAGCACCGAACCAGGCTGGGTATTTGTTTCCCTGAGTTCACGGTAATTCCCACTACTAAAGTCATCGTTGTCGCCACCTGCTGGTCCATCCTGGTACCACGGGGAGCTTCGCCCCCGACTAGAGACCCGGGGTCACCTTTCAACAGCCACTTCCTGAGAGCCTCCTGGGGGAACTCGACCTGGGCGGACAGGCGCTAGGGACCTGCTGAAGAATACAACACAAAACAGCACAAATGGCTGATAAACACACAAGACAAAAAGTTTAAATTCGTTTGTGATCAAAGAAATGCAATTTTAAAGAACCTTTTCATCAATTAGATTGGCAGATAAGAAAAGTGTTCAGCGATGGCCAGGGTGTGGCTGTGCCCTGGGGAGGGATGGAGGAGGGGGAGGGGAGGCCACAAAGCAGCTCAACCCTCACAACTGGGGCACATCCATCCAGCACCCTGACAAGGGACCTGCTCCAGGATCCAGCCGTTCCACTTCTAGGGACTTATCCTAGGGGACAAAAGATCTAATGGTGTGGGAGGAAATACTGACCATGGGTTGTAATAGTTACAAAATAGTATATATTATAAATCTGCATTCTATATAAAAGGGTGTGTGTGTGTGTGTGTGTGTGTGTGTGTGTGTGTGAACAAATGACCCCAAAAATAGTATTTATCCACAGGGATGTTTCAAGTGATTTTTATTTTCCCGTCCACTAACTTGCATTTTGGCCTTTCTAATCAGAAGGAAGCTCTGATAAATGTGATTTTTAAACTGACTACATCAGTGGTTCTGAACTCTGATTCAAATCAAAATCACCTGGCTTTTAACAATACAGCACTCCCTCCAAATGAATCAGAGTCCCTGGGGGTCCAGGCACTGGGATTTTTCTTAAAAGCTCCCCTGGTGATTTTCAAGTGTAGCAGATTTGAGAACCACTGAATTTCCAAGTCCCTGTCTCCAAGGCACTTAACAGTCAGTGCCTCACGTTGTAGGAGTCACCAAACTCTGAGACCCTGATGCATTTGAATTCATTTCACAGATGCTTTCCTAGAGCTTTGTCCCGACATACCAAGAAATGATCCCTGTCCAGAAAGAATTCACAGTCTTTGAAAGCTTCGGATCCTCTCTCAAAAAGTGCTCTTGGTTATTCACACACTTCTAAGGGAATGGCGGGCATTTGGGGTTGTGGCTCACCTTGCACCCATTACCCCTTCTGGCCTTGGGGAGTAAGCCCTCTCTGTGGGCCCTTTACAGAGAGTATCAATCAGGAGTCTGCACTGGCCCCTGGCCAAAGGATAGCCAATCAGACCTCTTTTGCTTCGGATTTGACTCTGGGTCTGGATAACACAGCTTTTCCTTCCGTTGGATGACCTGCCCATACTCTTCCAATAAATTCCCATTGTTAGTTAAGTTAGCCAGAAACAGTTTCTGAGGCTTGTAGCCTATCGTCTTGGCTAATACAAGGGATCAAAGCTGGTCATTCTTGGGCCTCCTCGGAATCTGTGGAGGAGTCCAGGTTCAAAACCCCAGGGACCGTTGGAAGGGGTACGGATGGGTAGGGAGAGAGCCCCAAGATTCTTGCTCCCCAGATTAGATATCAGCCCTCCCTCTGCTTCCTCTAACAGGCCATGTGATCTTCCATGGAACCTTTGCTGGTGCAGGCAGGAAAGGACACTGACCTAGGAGTCAGAAAACATGGCCTTGAGAGTTGACCCAGTGGTGGTCACTCCAAAACTTGCATATAAGAGGGGCTGGTGGGGGGTAACTTGGTTTGAAGGAAAAGCTTAGCTTAGGAACTTGTCTTAAAGTTGCTTTTGCACAGTTTTTACAGGGAGGTATATTTAGTTTGGGGTGGTTTGGGGACTGCTGATGGGGGAGCTTGATCCTGCATGCCACCCCTTGGTATTCCTCTGCGAACTGGGGAGATCCCCTTCACCTCCCTGTGTTCTCGGCTTTCAAAGGTAGGTGGCCTGGGCTTCTTACATCTCCTCACCTCAAGGGGTTGTTACCAGGCTCAGTAAAATATCAGAGTAAATTATAAAAGGCCTCATCGACCTAAAGGCTGTATCTTGACTATATTAGCCATCTGCCAGGCAGCTGCAGGGGACCAAGGGTTGACAGTGAGGTTCCAGTTCATTTGGGTTTGTCCCTAAGGAAACCAGCCTGCACAAGCCCTGTGTTGGAGCCCCACAGGTGAGTGAAAAGTGGGTGTGTAGAGAGGTCACTGCTGAGGAGGGAGGTGTCCTGAGACCAGCAACCTCACTTCTCTCCCGCCTGGCAGCTGAGCTAAAACCCACCCCGTCCCAGGCACCCACCACAGCAACACAGATCTTGCAAGCCAGCCCCTGTTGGTGAGTAGGAGTAGGTGGGTCTCCCAAGAATCCTTCAAGTTGACAAAGGTCAAGGCCGATGGCTGAAGAGCTCCTGCAGCAGTCAATGGGAGCCAAACTAGCCTCTTTGTGCACGTTCCCTTCTACTCTAAACCCCTTTCATTTTTCCTCACTTCCTCCTGGAGCTCTCTGGGTTTTCTCTGTTTTACTCATCAAAACCTGGATTCGGGAAAGAAGGTTCTGAGGTTCTGATGCAAATTGTTTACCTCTCAGTAAAAATTGAAGTTACTTATCTGCTCTTTACTTACATCTTAAGCCTATACTCTCAGCACATTTAGAGGAATTCCAGACCTTAGAAAAATAAGGGTAGAGGAGGGGCCTGGGTGGTTCAGTCAGTTAAGCGTCTGCCCTCAGCTCAGGTCCCGGTCCCAGGGTCCTGGGATCGAGCCCCACGTTGGGCTCCCTGCTCAGCGGGAGTCTGCTTCCCCCCTCCCTCTGCCTCTCCCCCTGCTTGTGCTCGCTTGCATTCTCTCTCTCTCTCTCTCTGTCAAATAAATAAACAAATAAATAAATAAAATCTTTAAAAATTAAAAAAAAAAGAAAAAGGGTAGAAGAGATTTAAGGGGAGAGCAGAAAGGGAAGGACTTTCCTCGCTCCTGCTCTAGGTAAGGCCAAGCATATGCCCAGGAACATCCTTTCTGGGTTCTATGATTGCTTCCTCAGTGTCTGCCTGTAGAACTGGTCACGTTCAGTTTCGTACTTCAGCTATTTATAGAAATGTTTTTTCTTCCACTAAGCTGGAAATGCCTTACGGGCAGAAATTATGACTCTTTCATCTCAGAATAATCCCCAGTATCTGGCACAGGGCATAGAACATGTAGACAATTAATAAGTGGTGGCAATTAATATAGGTCCTGAGGCTATGAACTTTCTTCTAAGCACTGCTTTAGCTGTATTCCAAAAGCTCTGATATATACTGTTTTCATTATTGAGGTGTCTGAGTGGCTCAGTCGGTTGAGCATCTGACTTTGGCTCAGGTCATGATCCCATGAGTTCCGCACCGGGCTCCCTGCTCCATGGAGAGTCCACGTGTCCCTCTCCCCCTGCTCATGCTCTTTCTCTCTCTCCCACTCTCCTTCTCTCTCAAGTAGATAAATAAAATCTTAAAAAAATAAATACTTTTTAGACAGCATCAAGCTATCTCTGACAAGGAAAGGAGAATTACTCATTTCACAAATAGGAAATCAAAGCTCAAGAGCGGAGATATGCTCTTAGAACACAGGAGACCCTTGGCTCCAGGATTCAGGGTCCATCAAGTAAACCGGGTGAGCTAGTCTGAGTTTGAGCCCCCGCTCTGGTTCTGCCACCTCCAATCATTTTCTCATCCTCTCTTGGTATCGTGGGATCATCTAATAAGATCTCCAGTGTCCCTTTGCAGCTACTGAGGATCCTTGATTTGAGGGGTCCCTGCCTTCCTGAGGCTCCAGCTGCAAAGCTGATGCCATGAATACTGCCTGGGTCATCTGAAACCTTTCCTGGAGAAGGAGGCACAGTGGCCAGAGGCAGAGCCAGGCTACCTTGGGCTCAACCGAGACATAATGGAAGTGCATGCCTAACTCCTCTGGGATCGATCCATTCTTCCCCCACCCAATACTTCCCAACCAGGCATCACTGCCTGGAGCCTCAGCATCCCTGTCCCAAGCTACTTATGCACTCTCTTCCCCCAATTCCTAGCATGATCTACTTTCAGGAAAGATTCTGATGAATTTGTTCACACAGATAGGAAATGACTCATAACAGCTTAAAGTGTAGTGTCTCTTTCTGGTGTTTGCATTTCAAAGGGAGCCAAATCTTAAATCAGAAAGAAAAACAAAGCTCCAGTGGTGTAATTTCAGTTATTAAAGAGAGAGTAGCAAAAGGTTTTTGAGAAGGAGAGACTGAATTGAATTCTCCCCTATTTGTATCTTCAGTCAATCTGGGAGAAATTAGCGGTGCTGTCAGTCCCACTCTCTGTGCCTCAGTTTCCTCATTTCTAAAACCAGGGTTGAGCACCTGCTTACCCAGGCCTCTCCTGGCTCTAATAACGTGGGGTCTTTGCAATGGAATGGCCACCCAAGGATCGGAGCAGAAATACTTACTGTAAATATTGCCTCAACTCGGGCGCCTGGGTGGCTCAGTTGGTTGAGCGACTGCCTTCGGCTCAGGTCATGATCCTGGAGTCCCGGGATCGAGTCCCACATCGGGCTCCCTGCTCAGCGGGGAGTCTGCTTCTCCCTCTGACCCTACCCCCTCTCATGTGCTCTCTCTCTCTCTCATTCTCGCTCTCTCAAATAAATAAATAAAATCTTTAAAAAAAATAAAATAAAATAAAATAAAATTAAAAAAAAATATTGCCTCAACTCACTGCCAGAAGCAGGACAGACTGCCATCAGACAGACAGATCATGGCTCCAGTGAGAACCAGACAAGCATCTGCCTGGTCTCTGCTTCCCCAGCAGCAGCTGAGACCCCTCCCACTCCCCACTCCTCGTGAGATAGGAAGGTGCTCTAGACGGTCCTCAGGACATAGCTGGGTAGCTGGACTCCATGTGGGTTGCAGCCCTAAGTGTCCCCAGAATCTGGGTCATTTGCACAGAAGCCAGCAGACCTGCTCTAGTCCAAGCCAGGACGAGCTGCGCCTCCTAAGTCCCATTTTAACATCTGTTAGATGGAGGTGATGCTGTCTCCCTGCCCACTTCCCAGTCTGGATGAGCAGCTCCAAGGCGGTGAAGTGCTTTGCCCAAAATAACGGGCACAATGCCTCGGGCAGCATCTCCTGGGGCATGGAAAAGCAGGACCCACCTGGACCTCCAAGATGCTTCTGTGTCCTGCACTGGAGGGAGACCGGCTGGCTTGCTCCTCTCCTTCTCCTCTCGCCGGTGACCTTCTTCCCCTGCCTGGGCCGCTGCCCCCACAGTATACCCACCTCCAGCCAGTGCGAGCCCGCGTCCTCCCAGTCTCAGAGCTGGGCCTCCCTCAGCCACAGAGCTCCCGGGCCAGGCAGCAGCAGCTAGGGAGGCTGCCCGGGGCTCCTTAGGGGCCGCTAGACCGGGGTGGGGCTGGAAGTGGGGGTGGAGAGTAGATCTGATTTGCTGTGCTCTGCTGACTTAGAGCCTGGCGAACCACCGCCAAGGCCAGTGGGAAGTCCGATGGGGGTTGCTGCCTGGCTGGCCCTACCAACTCTGCAGGAAGCTCAGCAGACTACAGCGTCCACCTGCAGGTATTGGGAGAAGGCTTTTGGCCCCCAGAGATCCCTCCAGGCCATATTTTTGGTCCAGCCACCCAAGAATTCCCCCTTCAGGCCCCTGCCAGCCCCCCTTGTCCAAGCTGGATAATGAGATCTGGTGAGGAGATAGCTTCTAGGCCAGCTCTGAGTGCTGGAAAGTTCTTCCTGACAGTTGAGTTGCATCGTCTTAGTGTAACTTGCCCCCACCTGTCCTAGCTCTGCTCCCTGGAGCCACATAGAACAAGAGTGAGCCCCCGGCCCCAGGATCGTCCCCTTCTCCCCACCTTTGTCCCACCCGAACAAACAGGGGCTCTTCAGCCAAAGGGGTTCTAGGCTCACCTCGCCGTCAGTCTGCTTTCATCTGCCCAGGATTTTACCTCAGGAATACAAGCCAGAGCTCCCTCCTTGTAAATGTAGGCAATTGACTGGTGGGACCGAAATTAAGGACTCTGCATTCACTTACATTTACATTTCATTTTCTTGGTTTTGATCTGAATGTTGAGATAGCCTCAAATCTTGAATCTGTTGCCATGTGGGTGTTGGGGCTCTTATCCAGAGATCTGATAAGCCTGCCTTTTATTTTCCCTCTGCGTTACTTAATGTCAGGTCAAGGCTGGAGCCCGAGGGACCTCTAGGTTGCACTAAAGCCTTTAATGAAAGCCCTGTTGTCAGTCCTCCAGCGCCTTCCACATCTTGCCATCACTTTCCAGGGCTCTCACAAAAGATCTTTGCTGTGTCCTGCTGAAATCCTGCAGTTCGTCTCTGTTCCTCTCGGAAACCCAGTCCGAAAGAGGAAATTTGTTGAGTTTGGTCCGACTTGCTTTTAGTGAACACTGCTACTGGGTCCTCACGTGCGCTATGTTCTTTTCTTTCTTTTTGGAAAAAAAAAATTGTTTTTATAAAAAACGATGTGCTCCTTATAAAACAGTTCTGAGCACCACGAAAGAAGGGAATGAACATCGCTGAAATCTCACACGCAGGGTGACTCCCACGGCCAATGTGTTTGTGATGCCTCTTGCCATATCCCCTCGGCCTGAAGATCCCAGCCGTCGTGGGCTGTTCCTTGCACTTCCTGTGCCCTGCCCAGCCTGCACTCAGGTGTCTCTCTGCTCTGCTTTCTTTGAAGCCAAGAACAGGAACCTTCTAGGAGTGCAGGAGGGGCAACCCTCAACCAGTGGAGAGCAGCAAGCAGCAGGCACTCCCCTCTGGTGTGGGGCAAAACTTGGGTGCTTTTTGCATGATCCCCAGAGGGTCCCAAGAGGGATAGAGCCCTCAGGTGCCCGTGGCTAAGCCCCAGATCATTCCTGCACCCATTTTTCTTCCTCTCCCACCTCACTCTCTTGACCTCAGCTTTCAGGCGTCAAACTCCTCGGACCCGAGCCCTTGTTTTAGGGTACACTTTCAGAAGCAGGGGAAGCCACACGAAGATATCTCTTTGCATATATTTTACATATATATCCTATAATAAGCCTATGTGATTTTGCATAAAGGGGATCATACTACACATGTGTTCTAAAACCTGCTTTTAAAAAAATCACTCACAGTAGGCAGGGACCATATTTCCGTGCCCGTAAATAAAATCCTAAAAGCAGTTCCTACTGTCTCCATAGTATGTCATTGCAGATGTGTTTCATCATTTAATTTACTTAATTATGGACATGTTGATGGTTTCCAGTTTTGCACTGAGCTGAAGATGGTCATGCACATCCCTTTGCAAGTGTACAGGATGGCATCCTTTGACAAAATTCCGAGACGTTGGATGGCTTTATTATCTCCTAAGTATTAACTACGTGTTTGATGATTTATTCTGGAATCTTAATAGAGGCCAATATGAATCTTAGCAACTTGGTGATTTTTTTTCCTGTTTTAAATCTATCTTTACTTCCTTTTTGAACATCAGGACATTTGCCCATCTTTCATTTTCTGGTTTCCCTTCATTCTTTGTCATTTCCTTTAAGGCCGTGATTATATCTGCAAGGCCTCCCCATCCCTGGGATGTCATTTGTCTGGGTGCCTTCTTCCCATCACCTATCTTGGGTTTCAATTTCCTCCTTATGCTCTTTACTCCATCGTTTGGAGTAAAATTGCCTGTGCCCTGCTCTGCCTGCCCTCCCTTGCGTGTTAAGGTTATACCACATATCCCAAGCCCTGAGCAGAGTCTGTCGTGTAGGCCTTCCTTAGACTTTGAAAGCTCTTTGCTCTTTTTTAATTTCCCCTGGCTTCTGTTCACTCGGGCTTTGGTGTTTTGCTAACACTATTCCTACAGATCCTGCCAGTCTTCCAGATTCATCTTGGGTTATGCATTCTTGTTTGCATCTTTGTGTGCGTGCACTTTTCAAACCCGGCAAGTGCGGCCATGCAAGGGGTTCTGTGAAACTCTCTTTTCTTTCTCGCCAGCAGTATTTGCATGTACTCCTTGAAATTTCAGGGTTTTATTATCTCCTGAAGCGCCTCTCTTACACATCTTGTGTTCTTTTACCCTCACACGTCACCCTGTGAATCCAACTAAATGTAAATTTCTCCATTCGACAGATGGGTAACCAGCGGCACAGAGAGGTTTTGACACGACCCCAAAGACACCCAGCAAGCCAGCCGACCAGGCCTCAGTCTTCCAGCTTCTTAGCCTAAATATGGTTTCCCTTGCCCACCTTGGCTGAGATGGGGGTCTGGACACGACTTGGTAAGGTTGGAGCAAGCAGCCTTATGTCTGAGACTTATACCTTAGAGTCCTGGAGGTCAGGTCCATAAATCCACCTTTCCCCCAGGGAGAATAATTCTCTCTGCACAGAAGAAATCTTGTCTAGAATTCCATCTCCCCCAGTACTCCCACTCCCAGCAGGCAAAGTCGGTGGGTGACGATTCCACTGAAGCCAATAGCCGAACTCACCTGGTTTCAAATGATCCCCTGCCCAGGCAGGAGGCAGCCTGCGATGCCCACAGGGACGTAGAAGCCCCTGTCTCTCTGTCTCTCTGTCTCTCCGTCTCTGTCTCTGGCACACTCATATACACCACACACAGTACAGAGCACTCTAAGTCTTTCTACCTCTCTCAGTGTCTCTCTGTCCCCCCCCGCCACACACACACACTGTCACAGTGTCTGGCTCTGGACAGCCCTCAGTGATCAGGTACCCCAGCCCCTTTGCTCTCCCTTGGCTCACGGCTCCTGAGTCAGTACCCGACCCACACCCACTCTCAGTCCACCCTCAACCCCAGCTCCAGGCTCACTCACCCTCCATGCTGCCCACTCCCGCCGGCTCTGGGGTTGGGCACAGCGGGCCCCTCCGCCCTGGCAGGCGGCGGGGGTCTCCGGGCGCTGGGGTGGCCTGCCCGCGCCCCTACCTCTGCGCTCCAGGGATCGAGTCCGGGGCCGGACGGAAGCGGGCGGGACGGGGAGGGGGGCGTGCGCCCGCAGGGCCCAGCCCTTCGCGGGGTCTCGCTCCCCCTCGGGGCCCAGAGTCAGTCCCGAGGCGGCCCGGCTCCCGCGCAGCGCCGCCGCCTGCCCGGCTCTGAGGCCGCCGGCCCGCTGCCCCGCGCCTCCTCCGGCGGCAGCGAGAGAGGGGGGCTCGCGCGGCGCCGTCGCCACGGCAACCGGCATGCCCGTGCCCGCCGCAGCGCCCCCTGCCCGATGCGCCTCTCTCCGCAGGGACCGACCGAGCGCCCCTCCAAAGTCGGGGACACACCCCACTGCCCACTGCAGCCCTGGCAGCGATGTCCACTAACTCTGTACCTCTCTCCCCGTGCCCCACGTCCCAGCCTCTGTCCCCGCTCCTCCTCCTCGTCCCACCCCAGCCTGACCCCCCAGCCACGCACCCCGGTGTCCAGGACCCTACGGCCCTCCTGAGAAGGAAATGGGAGGCAGCTGTGAATACCCAGGAGCTCCAAAGGAGGGAAGTGGGGGCTCCCCATCAGCTCTGAGCTCTGCGAGGGATGGGGGGACACTGTCCCGTCGATGACCACTGACACTGCAAGCAGCGGGTCCAGGCGTTCAGCGCTTTTCCCCTTGGGCAAGTTTCTAAGACTGCACCTGAGTCTCAGTTTCTGCGTTTGTAAAATGGTTTCCCCGCGAGTAAATGAGATGTCAAAGCGTCTGCCCAGCACAGAGTAGATGCCCAACAAATGGTCCCTTGAGCTGGATGGGAGCCCCCCACCCCCAGGCCCCGTCAAGCCCCCAACAACCACCACCATAGACTTTTGTCACATGAATGAAGATCCTAGGTTTCAGGCAGATGAAAGAGAGTGACTGGCCCATTCCTTCCTTTATTGGGGGTGGGGTTTATATCCAGAGTGGAGGAAAAGGTTGGAATCCAGCTTCTCCCTAGTCTCCCTCTAGCTCCTCGTCTGCCCCCAGTGGCTGGCAGGGTCTCAGAGCTGGAAGACCTTAGCAGCCAAGGAGTCTAACCCCGCCTTGGGGCAGGGGTCTGGATCCTAATGCCCAGCAGTGGGTATTTCTGCCTCACATCACCCTCTCTTTGCCCAGGATAGCCCAGAGAGGGCAGAAGGGAGGGAAAGCTCCCTGTCAAGTCCGCCCTTCTGCAGGCCAAACATCTGATTTTCTTTGGGCTTTTTTTCTTCCTGTGGCTTGCCTCAAGATTATCTGTAAAATGGAACTAATAACAGTGTCTATCTCCCGGAGTCGCTGCGAAGATTAAAGGAGTTACTCTATGTAACACACTTGGAACAGTGCCTCGCCTGAGTAAGTGCTCCATAAATCCAGGTTATTCACATCATTACTATCTGGAGTCCACCTACCTATGGAAGTGCTCACAGTTCTTAGAGGCCCTCTGATTGTCAGGACCCAGAACTGTGACAGGTGACATCAAGCCCCCTTGACCAATGCAGAGTTCAGGACCCTGCTGTAAAATCCTTAGAGCCCAGCACTGCCACTTATTGTAGGTGTGACTTTGGGAAAGTTTTATAACCGCTCTGTGCCTCACTTTCCCCTGATCTACAAAATGGGGATAATAGTACCCACCGGAAAGTCACACCCAACAGTGCCTGGCACATAGCAGGTGCTCAATAAATATGAGCTGTATGTATTTGGGCACTAGGCATCGAATAACTCAAGCTCACTGTTTCACTTCCCCCCCCTTCTTCCCCTTTTCCCTGCCTTTTACTTTTCCTTAGCAGCCACATCATTCTAGGGCATTAACTCAGGCTTGTAGCCAAGTTCCCCCACTCCCCATCCTTTTTATTTGAGTGGTTCTGGATTATGAAGCCTCTTTTTCTTCCTTCTGCCTCCTGTTCTACAGACTCCTTTCTTCCACCTTTGTGCAGGGCCCAAATATAGGAACACGCCCAAGCAGCACACAGAACACACTCCGTGGCTCCAGCCTCTGCGGGGCAGGGAGGGCAGTGCCATGGAGAGAAGGACCTGCGTGTGAATTCTTCCTCCACCATTTATCATTGTGTGTGACCCAGGCGATAAGCCCTCTGACTTCATTTTCCCCATCTGTACAATGGGATTCACAATCCTCCTCTCAAGGCTGCTGTGAAGTTTGAAAGTCAAGTGCCCATAATTCAGTGCCCTTCATTATCCACAAAGCTATGGGTAGAAGTCAGATAGACTGGATAAGATCTTTCCATGCAGATAAAAAAAATAAAAAGTGCCTCCTTTCACTCCCCTCCTTACCCCAAAGGGGCTCCCAGGAAACCGGAGTCGCCTCCATGTTCTATTTTAGATCATGCCTTCCTCCTGGGCTCGCCTGACCGCAGGACTGGGGTACTTGCCAATACTGATCCGCAGATCGAGAGCCCTTCAGACAAGCAAGGCACCCTTGCTCCTATTTTGCAGGTGAAGCCACTGCGTTCCTCAGTGCCTGACCCAATACTGCACAGCTGGGCAGGGGCGAAAAGAGGAGGAACACTCTTCTAGACTTCTTGGGCATTGGCCCTGCTGCTCCCACCACTCCCTCAGACTGCCCTCAAGGTTCTTGGCCCTCTGGGAGCATCTGAGAAACTATGGGTATAGTCATCCAGGACACAGAAGCAGTCCCTGTCCGTCTTGAGGAGGCCCACCCCCTCCTTGACCTTCAGGGCTTTCAACTCTGCTCATTCTGGCCAAGCTCTTGGCCTGGCCCCTCCTCCTCAGGGGAGCTGCTCCCCATCCCGACCGGCCTCCATCAGCTGTGGCCTAGGGAGTCTTTCCACAGAAAGACTGGAAACTGATTTCCATCCGAAAATTTCAGCTGGGAACCAGGAGGTGGCTTACGGGCAGTGGGATGGCGAAGGTCCGTGACAGGAGAAGAGCCTTCTGTGCTGAAGCAGTGATGTGGGCCCCTGCTTGCAGAAGGGTCTAAAGGGAGCTGGGGAGGAGGTAGAGGGGGATCTTCTTAGAACCAAGCTTTCTGGAGGGCAGTGAGGGAGGTCAAAGGGGCAACAGGATGACTGAAGGACTGCCTTTCTCCTTGGAGGTTTAACCTCCTGGTCACAGGGCTTCGGTGGGTATGGCTGGAATGCCCACGAACGCCTTCTTTTCTCAGCCCGGGCGGAGGTGTGTTCTGAGATGCCTGAGAGAGTTGGTAGGATCCTGAGGGAGGGTTGGCATGAAGCCAGGGAGTGCCCTGTGGGGAAGCTCTCGGGTGGTGGGAAAGCCAAGCATCTCCCATGGGAGACCCAGTCTCTCTCTTCCAGGCTGGAAATGGAAATGCACTTGGGCCTGTGGGGCAAGGAAGACCACTGGCATAGCCATCGTTTTGAGAAGCTCAAATCCACAGGGAAGGGGAAGGGGAAGGGGAACGGGACTCAGCCTGGGGGGCAATAGGGGTTCCCTGGGGAGCAGACCCCGGCACACTGCTGGCATTTTCAGCATCTATTCGGTGGTAGTGGAGTGAGTTGGGGGAAGGGGGACTGTCCCTGGGAAGGGTGAGGCCAGGGGAGCTGTAGAGAGGCTGGGGTCTGGACTGAGTGGGGGCCCTTTCGGGGAGCCAGGAGGTGCCCCTCCGTCTCCCGAGCCAGCCTCGGAGGAGCACTTCCCTCAGAATGCTTTCAAATGCTTATTAGTGAGCTCTCCCGGGAGAAGGAGGCCAGAGTGGTTATCTGCATTTCCAAGGACTGACTCAGTTCCCGGGCTCAGCTAGGGCAACACAGCCCTGCAGGAGAGGCCAGCCCGGAGGGCGAAGCAGAAGAGCTCCCCAGCGCCAGGACCCTCCCAGGGCCCCAGGAAGGAGCCAGGAAACCTGCCCACTTGTCTGGGCTCTGCCACCCGCTCCGACACGTTCTTGGGCAAGTCACTCCACGTGCCCTTTGGGACACTCCCTCTGGAACTCAGTGTTTCCACCTATAACATAGGGGAGGTTCGGACCAGAACTTTCTTACTCTGACAGTTTACCTTGTCCTCTGGAGAACCCAGGGTAAGAAGTGTCTCTTCTTGAGGAGGGGCTGGGCAGCACCCCAGGGAACCCCAGCTCTCTGGCCGGGGTCCTGCACCCTGGGCGGCAGTGCTGTAGGCTTCTGGATCGAAGTGGGGTTCGGGTCAGGAAGAACACGTGTGTGGGAAAGGTGTTGAAACCTCTTGGGAAAGGTGGGCAGCTTTCTGGGGGCAGCCCAGGGGCCTCCTCCAAGTTAGGTGGGGGCTTGGTAAATCATTTCCCGGGGCCCCGGACACCAATTCTAAGAAACATGGATTCTGCTCACAAGGTCTGGGTTTGGACACCAGTCGCGCTGTCTGACCTGGGCCAGGTTCCCGGTCTCCTCCAGTCCTCAGTGTCCTCGTCCAGAAAATGTAAATACAAGTATTAGCTGGCTCAGACGTTGCTCCGGGGATTAAGTGGGAGAAGAAATGGGAAGTACTCAGCATAGTCACCCACATGGTAAGCTGCTAGTGTCTATTTTTATTTTACTTTCACCTCCTTTGTTTCTTTTTCTGCCCCGCTCTGTTCCTTTTGGCAGCGCTGGTTCTCTCCTTTCCCCTCAAGCTTTGGCTCCTTTAACAGAAACACGGAGCTGGTAATCTGCTTGGTCCCGGGAATATTCACGCCCTCCCAGGGGAATCTGTCATTAGGAAATCTTACCCAAACCTAGAGATGAGGCCAAGATGGCTAAGTGCATGCTCGAAGCGCTGGTTAACAGGCTGGCCCCTGAGAATGTACTGCTGTGGTTTTGTTAGTTACCATCAATCAAGGGCATAGACTCTGAGAAGTACAAGTGAACTTGTGGATTTGTGTCCAGCAGGAAAAACGTCAGCCCCAACGTGACTATTTATTGCACTGGGGGACGCTGACCCGTGTCGTATGTAGCAGCAAACTGACTCCAGTGGTCTTTTGAAATGTATTTTATTTTTTTTAAGGTTTTATTTATTTTTTGATGAGAGAGAGAGAGAGAGAGAGACAGCGAGAGAGGGAGCACAAGCAGGGGGAGCAGAGGGAGCACAACCCAGGCGCCCCAAGACACGTGTTTTTAGCTTCTGAAAATTACACCTTGGCACCACCTACCACCGGGACTTGGAGAAGGTGAGATGGGGTCTCAGTCGTCGAGAGCTCGGCTCTCAAACTTCATCGTGTCCACAGATCACGCGAGGGTCTTGTTAAAACGCGATTCTGACTCAGAAGTTCTGGGGCAAGGGGCGTCTGGGTGGCTCAGTTGTTGGGCATCTGCCTTCGGCTCAGGTCATGATCCCAGGATCCTGGGATCGAGTCCCACATTGGGCTCCCTGCTCAGCGGGAAGCCTGCTTCTCCCTCTCCCACTCCCCCTGCATGTGTTCCCTCTCTTGCTGTCTCTCTCTCTGTCAAATAAATACATAAAATCTTAAAAAAAAAAAAAAAGAAGTAGTTCTGGGGTGGGACCGAGCCTCTGCAGTTCCAACACATCCCCAGGTGCTGTTGATGCTGCCTGCCCGAGGACCACACTTGGAGTGGCAAGGGCCCGGGCAAGCTCTCAGCTTTGTCTCAAGGGAACCCACTTCACCATCCTGAGAGGGGTTGGCATAAGATCACAGGGAGAGCCTAACCAAGAGCAGTGGTCTCATGCTGGTGGGACCTCGGGCATAGTGGCAGGCTTGTGGGGGTACCGGGAGACTGCCCCTGCTCTCTCAGCTTGTGCCTACTAGCTACCGGCCACTCCACTTAGGAAAAGCCCCAGCCACGGTACCATGACTTGTGAGGGATGGGTGTCCTACTGCTTGTCAGTCCTTGGGAAGCAGACTTCCTTGGTGAGATGCAAAGGCCCTGAGGCATGTATGACCTGGAGTATTAGAGGAACCGCAGAAGCCAGTGTGCCTGGAGTGTGGTGAGGGAGCCGGAAGCATGAAACGAGCAATGATGGAGGGAAGAAAACACCAGGCTCGAAACCGTTATAAGGACTTGGCTGTTATGTTGAAGTGCCATGGAGAATCCCTGAAGAACTTGGGCAGATGAGTGACTCAGGATTTGAAAGGACCTTCTGGGGGCGCCTGGGTGGCACTGTCGGTTAAGCATCTGACTCTTGGTTTTGGTCCAGGTTGTGATCTCAGGGCTGTGAGATCGAGCCCGACGTGGGGCTCCGTGCTCAGCGCAGAGTCTGCTTGAGATTCTCTCTGCCTTTCCTTCTGCCCCTCCCGCTCATGCTCTAAGATAAATACATAAATCTTTAAAAAAATAAAAGTAAATAAAAAGTTAAAATTAAAAAAAAATAAAAGGCCCCCCTGGGTGCAGTACAGGAGAGGTGTGGGTCCTGCTTCAAGGCTGGCGTACCAGGGCTCAAGGTGGGCCTGGGAACCTCCATTCTCTCTGTGGTCGAGACCCAGCACCACGCCTTGCACAACTCCAGGGGCCCCTTCACATTGTTCTCTAGGTGCCTGGTGCCGACTAGCTAGAGTCCGTGGCGGGCGACATCCGCAGGGCAGCCCTGGGTCAGCCATGCCACATCCACCCTTGAAGACACCCTACCTGAAGCACGTCCAGTCTACAGGAGAGAGGGTGCCCCGGCCCCTAGGCTGTAAGAATTCGGATGTACACACATAGCACATCACGAGCCCCGGCTGGCCCTGAGCCAAGGCCTGCAACAGAGCTTCCGAGATCCCCCAGCTGTGAAGGCGGGGTGAGTGGGGGGTCTGTCGGTCTTCTCATGCCCTGTGGGAGTCGGTCTCCCACCAGCGCCCAGATGTGCCCCGGGGGGCTGTGTGACATGCAGCGCGGCCCTGCTCCGACCCACTAGAAGTTCTCGGCAGTGAGGGCTGGGCTCACACGAGGCAGCTGGGCTCGGATGGGAGAGGAAGCTCCCGGGTGTGCGAGATGGATGTGACGCTGTCCCCCGAGGGCTACTTACCCTCACCGTCTGTTGTGAACCCTTCTGACATTAAGGAAGCCAGGCAGGGGTAGCACCCATTTCACAGATGAACAGAGTTAAGGCGCAGAGGCCTCTTCACAGGACCGTAATGGGAGAAGAAGCGTGTGAGCTGGAGAAAGCCATTGTTTCTCCTGTCCGAGCTGGCCTCTCAGTTCAAACCCCAGCTCCGCTCCTTCCCAGGCCCATGCTAACCCCCTAACTAAGCCTGTTTCCTCATCGGCACAGCGGGCACCAAGAGGGGGACTCCTAAACGTGAATGAGAAACATCCGCTTGCCTGCCCAGTGCTCATACACAGCAGGAGCTCAATGAATGCTCTTGTCCAGACCTAAGGCAGCTGGGCTTGTGGCCCTTTTCTGAGGGAGGGGTCGGGCCCACCGGCCCTGAGACCCAGGTCCCTAGCGTGGTCTGGCTGCTCCCGGGCCCGGCCCGTCCTGGCCTCGGCATCTCCCCCGGGGCTACGCTCAGGCATTCTGGGGCAGAGCCTTCCAGGAACCGCTCTCCACGCCAGGGTGGGCTTTCTGAGAAGCAACAGGCATGTTTCATGTAAAAGGGCAGCTCCAAAGCAGGGCTCTAGGGTCCCCCGTGGTATTTTGGAGAGACTGAGAATCAGTACCCTCTATGCGTGGTGACGGATGTTACCAGACTTCTGGTGGTGCTCTTTTCACAACGTCTACATACGTTGAATCAGTACCTTGTACACTTGAAGACTTGAAGCTAATATAATGTCATACGTCAATTATATCTCAGTACTACTTAAAAAACCCCTCGAGTCCCACACAGCTTACTGTCTACATTCATAAGACTTGGTTATACCCCCGCCCTTCTTCAACATAATGGTATTGTTCCAGGAAACTTCTGCCCAAGAAGGGGAAGTTGTAAATAACTTTATTGTTCAGTCCGGGGGCTTCCTGAATCATTTAAAGGAACAAACCGCCTAATTCTCTAGTAAATAGCATCAAAACAGAGTTTACATCTTAAGACTCTGTGATTTCCTTGCCTCAAAATGCCCCTTGCTGTGTCTGCTATCCTAAACCAGACCATAATCCTCACCCAGCCTTAGTTAAGGTGTCCATCCCCCACTGCTTTGAAAGCCCACCTGAAACCACACTCCGAAATCTAACTACTGTGACTTCTGTCTTCTCCTGGGGACACACTAGTCGGACTCTCTCAAGGCACAGCTTTCTTTGCCATGAGGAATCTGGAGCTTTGTCTGATCCAGGGGCCAATCCAGTGCTATTTTCGGCGAGCCAGGGTTTGACCAGAAGAAATGGAGTCCTCTGTCTGAGCTTTGAGGTGAGGGTGGGCAGCCTGTGTCCAGGCTCATCCACAAGGGACAGACACAGCAGGGCCCCAGAATCGAGAAATAGGGATCAAGTGTTCCAGAGAGGCCTTCGAGGATGTTCTGGTGCAGCCCCCTTATCAACAGGAAACAGCCCGGAGAGGGAACGGGATCTGTCCAACTGAGCACCGGGTAGGGTTGTTACAGGATTAAATGAGTTAAGATCTGCCACATGCTTAGACACTGCCTGGCCCAACTCAAGACAAACTCAGCTGGCCTTTCAGATTTAGGAAACAAAACCCAACTTGAACTCTGAACTCTAACTTGAGCTGGCAGCGGAACCCCCGGAAGGCTTGCTGGAACAGAGTGCCGGCCCCACCCCGTGTCTGATTCTGGAGATCTGGGCTGGGGCCGAGAATTTGCACGTCTAACAAGCTCCCTAGGTGTGCTGGTCCTGAGACCTCTCTCTGAGAACCACAGAACCTGACGAATGAATTGCTAAGGGTGTAATTTCTTGCATCGGTACAGGAGAAACTGGGGGACGGCAGGTGCCTCCATCCTTTCCCAGGTCTGTGGTCCGCCCCCCGCCCCGCCACCGCCCGGGCTGTGGTCTGGCTGCCCTGCAGTTGCACAATTCTAGGCCATGCATCACCTCTGCCTGGCTGCCTCGGCACCCACCTGTCAACATTCTGAGTATCATCCCAGGGTGGTGCCTTTTGAACCTCAAGCTTTCAACAAGAGGGGCAGCCCCTCAGGTTTGACACCCAGGCTACGGGAGGTCTGTGCGGAAATAATGAACCCAGCACCAAGCAGGCGGATGAAACCAATGCGTTCTTTATTGCAGACTGAAGCTAAGGGCTCACTTACACTGTGGGCTTGGATGTGGGGGCTTCTCTCACAGCTCAGGCTTTCCCACACAGGCAAAGGCAAACTCTCCGAGCAGAGGAGAAAACAACTTCCAGAAGCAACAACCCCTTCAAAGGGCCTGACGTGAGGACGTGGGGGAGCAGGAGCTGGGTGTGCAGAGGGGTATGCAGAGGGTAACCAGAAAGGCAGTATCCAGAGGGCCAGGCACACTCTCATCTGGTGACTTCAGGTCATTCCCTTCGCTGCAAGAGTCACGCAGACTCTGAAAAGACCTAAGAGCCCCGGGGTGTCCCAGGGCTGGCTTAGGGAGGGGGCTGAGCACAGGCTCAGAAACCTGGAGAAGCAGGGGGAGGGCTGAGAACCTCCACCCGCCACTCCAAGGACAGCCCTAGGGTCACCACTAGACCCTGGCTTCTCAAACGGTAAAGTGCTTATAGGAATCGCCTAGGGATCTTGTTGAAATGCGGGTTCTGATTCTGGAGGCCTCGGGTGGGGCCTGGGATTCTGCATTTCTAATAAGTTCCCAGGGATGCCAGTGCTGCTGGTCCACAGACCACACTCTGAATTGCAAGGCTTTGGCCACACAGTGCCTTTGTGCCTATCAGAAAAGTACACTTCTTCTTTGACTCTGGGACACAGAGTGGGTAGGGCCAGGCCAGCCTGGAATGGGCCACAGTTCCCACTTGTCCACAGCTGAGCCCTGCAGCCCTGAAGATCCACCTGGACCTCCTTGCCCTGCAAACCCCTTTCCCAGAGCTTGAACCAAGCCTTATGACATGAGCGACTAAACACAGCATCTCTTGAGACACTGAGCACTCAGTGATGGGTCAACAATGGTCCCACCTGTCAGTCCTTGCCAGGAGACAGGGGGCCTGGGCAGGAGCAGGCCCCAGGGCTGGGGAGGGGAGAAGGAACACAGCATTCTGAGAATGAGGGTCTGGGCTGAGAGAAGCTTAACCCTGGGAGTGGAAGAGAGGCCACCGGTGCGTGGGTGTAGGATTGGATGGCCTGGCCTGGCCTGCCCCACGTCCTGGGGTCTCAGGTATCTTCCACAGACCAAGACAAAGGGCCAGGCCAGGTGCGCTCTGGGCTCTGAGTCGGCTTGCTCCACAGATGAGAAGGTGGGAGGTGGGTACCTAGGGCGTCAGGAGGTCAGGAGTCAGGAGTTCTCCGCACCACAGATACCATCAGAAAGCAAGAGCCCCAGGCCCTTTCCTGGTAGGAAACCAGTTGTCCCTGTTTGCCAGGTACTGTCCCAGTGAGAGCACTGCAGTCCCATGTCCCGGGCAAGCCCTCAGTCCCAGCCCTATGGCTTGGCCACATCCTAGACTCCAGGTGGAGGGCCCAGAAATGACTAGGCCATCAGGGCTTTTGGGTGGAGGCGTGGGAGCTGGGCAGCCACAAATCCAATGGTCCAAAGTGCCTTCTGCCCCCAGGTGGACCAGTGACGAGGCAGCCACAGACTGTGGAGGTAGGCAATTACCTTGTACCAGAGCCACGGACGCAGCTGGCTTTGCTTCTCTTGGGCCACCTCTCCTGCGGTGCAAGGGCTGATGCCAGGCACACCTCTCCTTCGTGCTTCCGGCTCCTTCACCACACTCCAGGCACACCTGGTCTGTCCCGAGGCGCACTGGGCACTTCCTACCCCGCTGATGTCTTCATCATGAGGAAGGACTGAGCCGACCTGATTTGCTCCTCTGGTTTCCTGGCCTGATGGGCCTTGGGCTCCTAATAAACGTTCTCAGCCCTGGCTAGAGCACAGGGCCACACTCTCTCCACAGCTTTCCCATGACTCCTGGTTCAGGCTCCCGCCAATCCAGAGACCCACAGGGCTGAGGATGGGGCCCCTTAGAGGGCCTCATGCAGGTCAGTCCTCAAGAAGCAATAAACAGCTGGAGGCTGTCTCCTATTCCTCTCAGGGAAGCGGCTGGCTCGCAACACCAGACCCAAGGCCTCAAACCCACAGTGGCCCAGAAAGCGCTCGGTGATGGCCATCTGTGGGCTCGGAAGGTGCCTGATGATGTGAGGGTAACTTGAAGGCATGTGTTGCCCAAAGAGCCTCCAAGGAGCTCAGAGGAGGCAGACGCCCCCCTTCCCAAATACCAAGGCTCGGAGAGGGTGGGGATGCGCCCAAATGTGCACAGAAGCTGTGAGTACCCAGCATCCAGGCCCCAGCCCCACCTCACCTCCGCCTCCTGGGCCTTCCAGGGCCCACTACTGCTCTAAGCTATCTATCCTGGACCAGCTGCGCCCCCTCCCACCGCATACTCTTTGGCCCACCCCCCCCAGCCCCCCAGGCTTGGCCTCCCAGGGGCCTGTGGGACTCCCTCCCCTCAGGGTGCCAGCCCAGGTGGCCTCTGTCCCCTGCTGGGTGGGCGTGAGGAGCGAGGCCTAAGGCGGGGGGGGCCCGGGCGCCCTCAGGAGACATGAGCATGTCAAACTTGATGAGTGGCGGAGCAATGACGCGCACCTCAGCACTCAGGGGGTTGCAGCGGAGGTTGATGCTGCGCAAGGCAGGCATGGCAGCCAGCTTCTCCACAGGTACATCTGTTGAGGAGAGAAGACAGGTTGGGGGCCGGGGGTAAGCAGGCAGAGAGGGACAGGGGACAGGAAGACGCCATCACCCACTGCGTGTGGGGTTTAGCGGCTGGCGTCCAGCCCCGGGTGGAGGGGGCCCTCGGAGCCCACTGCACCATTACAACCACATTCAGGGAAGCATCCCCCCACAAATACAGTGAAACGTTAGCACTGCCATGTATCCCAGCACGGCCACTCCTGGGTAGAACTGGAACAAGGGAAAACAGGTGCTCAAACAAGGACTTGGGCACAGATGTCCCCACAGGCGGGCCCTGATCCGCCGAGTGTCCCACCACAGGTAAGCAGACAAACGCAACGTGGTTATATCCAAACCGCAACACAGTATTCAGCCAGGAAAAGCATTGCTACGTGCCCTGAATCTCAAAAACGTGATGCTGAATGAAAGAAGCCAGACACCAAAGTTAACACAGCGTACAATTCCATTTATAGGAAAGGTCCAGAACGTGCACCCCCACAGAGACAGACAGTAGATGAGCGGTTGCCAGGGGCTGGGGGACGGGTGCGGGGTCTCCTCTGGGGTAAGGAAAGCACTTTGCAACTAGGTAAAGTGATGGTTGCAGAACATGGTGGATGTACTAAATACCATTGAACTGTACACTTTAAAATGGTTAATTTTATGTCATATGAGTTTTACCTCAATTAAGAAAAAAAAAAGGAGCAGAACAAGGCAGCCGCTATATTAACTCTTGCTAACCCTCCACAGAGCCTCACACCTAACCTTTAAGATCACTCAGGCTTCGGGTCAAGTCCCTGGAGGCCCCGTTAACAGCTGTGAGCCTAAAACAAATCACTAACCATCATATTACAGGATACACCTCACAGGACCGCTTGAAGATGAATGGGGGAGTGCATGCACTCTGCACAGTACTCAGGGAACATCAGATATGACTATCAGAGGGAACAGAGGGAAATACCACCACCTGTCCAACAGGGCTGTTGAAAGGCTTAGAGAGTTAACACAAGGCACTCAGAACAGGGGCTGGACACAGAGCACGCAGCCAACAATCAGGAGCCAAGGCCCCAACACACAGGCCCAGGGCTGAGCTGTCCTGGATGCAAACATCCCCTCCACCTTGCTCCAACTCTGCGAGCAGCCCACACACCGTGGGACCTCCCACCCCAGCCCAGGACAGGGCCAGGGCCTTAACCCCTGAGTCCTGCACAACCTCAGGCCATCAGTAATGGTAAGAACCAACTCCTACCTCTTTTGGGCGCCTTGCATTGGGCAGATGAAGGGTTTTCTGTTTTTTGTGGTTGTTTGGTTTTTCATTTTAGACCACTCTGGCATATTAAACGCATATTCTTAACATAAGTAAATGGTACTGTGTTACAGATCTCTTTCTGTTTCTGTGTTTTTTTTTTAATTAAGAACCAATTTTTTTTTTTTTAAGACATACAGCATAATGCCTCAAGTGCAGGTAGATGAACACATAGGTAAACTCTCCATCCAGATGAAGCCAGAGCACATTTCAAGCATTCCCATAGGGCTGTCTTGTGCCTCTTCCCAGTTTATCACCCCCTGGTTTTTCTCACCACTGATTCACTTACGGGATCCTGAACTTAATCCAAGTGGAATCTACTAGTATGTCTCTCTTTAGACCTCCAGCGTAACAATTTTTTACTTGGGGGACATTTTAAATATGATTTTCTCAAGTTACTTTTTACTTTTTTACTTTTGGAAATAATTGCTTATAAAAAGTTGCAAAGGTAGAAACAGTACAGAGAACACCACATAACCTTTCACCAAGATTAACTGGTTGTTAACCTTTTGCCCTGTTTGCTTTATCATTTGTGCCTGGGCCTTCTCTGCGTGCACATGCACACACACAATTTTTTTTCTGAATTATCTGAGGGTAATATACACATACCATGGCCCTTCATCCCTACTTCATTGTGTATTTCCTACGAATAAAGACATCCTCTGGGACGCCTGGGTGTCTCAGTCAGCTAAATGTCTGTCTTCGGCTCAGGTCATGATCCCAGGGTCCTGGGATGGAGCCTTGTATTGGGGATCCCTGCTCAGTGGGGAGCCTGCTTCTCCCTCTCCTTCCTGCCCCTTCCCCCTGCTCATGTTCTCTCTCTCTCAAATAAAATCTTGTTTAAAAAAGTAAAAGACCTTTTCTGCCATAACCACCGCTATTGATTTGCTAAGTTTACATTGATAGAACCCTTCCCTAACATATGGCCCATATTTCAGTTTTCTCAGGTGACCTAATCACGTCCCTTAGATCATCCCCCGCCCCCTCCAGTACAGGATCCAGTGTAGGGGCAGGTGTTGCCTGTCTCTTTGCATTCCTTTCATGTGTCTTTTGTGATATTGACATTTTGGAAGAATATCAGGACCATCATCTCTGTCTTTTTAATAAAGAGTCCTATGTTTTGGGGCACGTGGCTGGCTCAATTGGTACAGCAGGTGACCCATGATCTCAGGGTTGTGAGTTTAAGCCCCAAGCTAGGTGTTGGAGCCTACTTAAAAAAAAAAAAATTGGAAAAAAAGAAAAAGAATCCCATGATTTGTGGTTGTCTGGTGCGTCCTCATGGTGAGACTGGGATTATGGGTCCTCAGCTGAAAGAGGTGGTAGGGTCCTGGGCTATCACACAGGAGGCACACTGTATCTGTCCATCTGTCCCTCATACGTGATGTTAACTGTCATCACCCAGGCCGGGCGTTACTTGATTTCTCCACCGTGTAATTACTGTTTTGTTTTTTTTCCTCCCTTGCAACTTATAAGTCTGCAGGGACACACTTTAAGAGCGTGCAAATATCCTGCTCCTCGTCAAAATTAATCCATCACCCCTAGACGTAACACCTGCTGATTCTTGCCTGATCTGATCTTTACGAAGGCTGCAAACTGACTTTCCAACTCCAGCAGCCCCTCGGCATTTTGCTGTAGGCAAGAGCCTTACCTTCTCTCCCATGGATCTATTTATCATCAGTGTGGACTCCTATATTTCTAGCGGTTTACAGTTCCTTGCTGAATTTCATCATTTTGGTGCCCAAACTGCCCCAGATTTGGCCAGTGGGAGGCCCTCTGATCTGGCTCCAGAGTCCCGTGACCAGGACTTTTGAAGGGTAGACAGGATTTCAATGACAGGAAGGGGAATTTGTGGCTGGAGGGAAGTAGGGGCAAAAGAGTGGGGCTAGGATGCCAGACAGAGCTGGGGGCAGCGGGGGGACTGGAAGGTTCTATTGGTGGCATCTAGATGCAGTTCCTAAGTTTGCAGTAAGGCTCATCACGAGGCTTTCCTGCCCCAGCCCTGGCATCAGCCATCAGGAAGTCCTCTTCCTCTGAGTGGGAAGGGCACCTGTGCCCAATACTCATGGTGCTGGTGACCAAACCATGTTTTACAAGCCACCCACGAGGCGCTGCGCACATCTGCTTTGGACAGCTGCCTGGAACACCATCCTGAGTCCTTACCACCCTCTAGCTCTCCTCTCTGCCAGTAATGGCCAGCCAGGTGGCCTCTGTCCTTCAGGGTCGGTGGGATAACGTCTTTGGATGGATGCCTGGCAGCAGGATTGCTCTGTCAAAGGATATGTGTGTATTCTTCATCTCATCGCTCTCCAGAAACCGTGCTGAGTCTCCAAGGGGCTCTAGCCACCCTGCCATCCTAAGGCTTTCAAATGGGGCTGCCAGGGCCTGCCGGCCCCAACCTCCAGGCTGAGGGACCCTTGACCTCCAGCGAGGTTCTGTGTGTTCTTCCCTTCCCCTCCCCTGGAGCTGCAGTGAGGGGTGGGCAGCACCTGGGGCTCCATGGTCCAGAAAGAGGGTGAGCGGGGCCCACCCTTCGGAAAGTGCCCCACAATGGAATCCTCTGAAGACATCTATTCTCCTCCCTTCTGGACTTGGTAACTGGGACACAGCTACTCCCTAGCTCTAACAGGAGGAGGGAAGGGGAGGCCACAGCCTCAGGAAAGTTCCTCACAGGTGCCTGTCCCTCAGTGTATAAAGCGCTTCCATATTTGATCCTTCCCAGAGCCATGGGGTAGAGCACCACAGGTGCTCCTCAACCCACTTTACAGATGAGGACACTGATGGTCAGGGGCTGCCTGCTCATTCACAGTGCCCCCCCGAGTCCAAGCCCGGCCTTGGTGGCCATGGGAAGGGAGAAAGCAACCCAAAGGACTTACACTTACATCAACAGGCGACTCCAGTACCCCTGGAGGCCTCTTCCTCCCCCAGGCCGTCAAGCCCAAGATGCTCCCAGCAAAGTGGGAGTTTGTAGCCATTCGGGATCTCTGCCGGTGGTTGTTTTTGTTTAACTCATGAGTGTTGAGTGCTTGGTGACTTCAGCTCTTTAGGTTAAGTTTCTCGATCCTCACAACAGCTCTTTCGCAGAGTACCATCTTGTCCCCATTTTACAGATGAGAAAAATTGTGGAGAGGTTAGGTAACTTGGCCACGGTCACACAGGTGGAAAGTGCTGGAGCCAGGATACGAAGCCGGGCCTGCTGGCTTGAGTCTGGGCTCTTCATGCCACCTCCCACTGGGCCCTCCAGCCTGGCCTCCCATTTCCCCCCACCCCGCACCAGCTAGGAAAACCCTCCACAGGTTCCAGTAGTTTAACAGGAGACCGAAAACAGTCTTCCTGCAGGGCTTCCTGGGACCCAGCAGGAGTTGTGGCTTTCTGACCAGGGCACTCACAGGTCTCTGTACCACCCAGCTCCCTCCCAAAGTCCAGGGACTTCCCCTCCAAGGGGAAGCGGGGGGGGGGGGGCACAGAAACTCAGAGCTCTCTAAAGCCCCCTCGGCAGGGTAGGCAAGGAGGCATATTTGCTGACCTGCCCTGAGAGAAAGGGTTTCCTGGAGATTTCTCCGATGCATTCTAGAATCTTCCACGCCTCCTTGTTCTGCTCTGCATCACAATACAGAATAAACCTGTCCCTTCTTCCATGATAAAATTTCTGAAACTTGTAGTCCAAAACGTTCTTTGGGTGAACGCCCCCCTCCCAGATCCTTTACTTCCTGCGATATGTTGGGGGGTGTGGGTAGGTGGTGGTGAAGACGCTGGACAGAGCTCTGGAATCAGAAAGACAAGACTAGCTTCTCCGGTGCCTGACCACTGCCCCAGGCAGGATCTCTGAATCTCAGCTTTCTCTGGGAAATGCAGGGAGACGGTGAAAGCCAGGGGGTGACCTCACGCCGTGCTCGGGCCCCTGGCTTCCTCTCACGGGGCTGGAACCTGCACTAAGCACCGCAGCCGAGCACCACCCCCATCCCCGAGGACAAGCACAAGCACCACGGCCGTGGAGCACGCCGGCCTCAGTCCCGGAGCTTGGCCAGTTGGGCCAGCAGCAGGTCGTCCCCAGGAGATGACCTGGATGGAAGCAAATATGCCTCCTCGCCTACCCTGCCGAGGGGGCTTTAGAGAGCTCTGAGTTTCTGTGCCCCCCCCCCCCCCCCCCGCTTCCCCTTGGAGGGGAAGTCCCTGGACTTTGGGAGGGAGCTGGGTGGTACAGAGACCTGTGAGTGCCCTGGTCAGAAAGCCACAACTCCTGTGCAGGGCAGAGATGCGGAGCCCCAGACTGCCCCTGCGAGGGCCACAGCTCCCCAAGCCCCCTACTGATGTGGAGAACAAAGGCAGAAGGGAATGTACATAAAATTAAAGGTCCATATAAGCTGCAGCCCATGGACAAATACTTGAGGAGGGCAGAGTATGAAGATCCTCCAGGAAGCTCCCACTGTCTTAATGTTAAAGCCTTGCTAGAGGGATAAACCACCTTGGTTTGACAAAAGCAAGGCCTCGGGTTTCCCCCGGGAGCCTTCTTTAGCATATGAAAAGCCTTCTGAAACTCCCTTATCTTCACTCCCCCCAACCACACTCCAAAGTATATCATCAGTCGCTCGCTCCTCACTCATCTTCCCATGGGTCATGTCACTGGGCTTTAATAAAACCACCTTTTTTGCACTGAAGCCATCTCAAGAATTCTTTCCTGGTGGTGGTTGGCTCTGGACCTCCCCAGTCTCACCAACATTCCAAAACAGCATCACTCACCACCACTCCGAAAAGGTCAGGAGCCCTGGATATGGCCTCCGCTGAGAGGACCAACCTGAGCGTGGGTTGCTGGCCAGGGGCTGTACGGATGACGGCAGAGGGACCATGAGAGCTGGGAGGAAGTCGGAAACTGAGGCACAGTGGGAGGAAGCAACTTTTCCCCAGATTGCCAGCCCCTGGGTGGCCAAGCTGAGGCTCACACGGAGGCCTGCTGAGAACATAGAGAAGGCACGCGCAGGAGTCCCAGGGCTGGAGCAGGCGGCCAAATACGCTCCCAGGAACTCGCCCTCCCGTAGCACTTTGGGGGACCAGGCTCAGAGCTCCCTGAGCGCCCAGCTCTCTTTGTTAGCACGTACCCTCCCCCCGCCCCGCATCCCCCCTCTCCTGTGGCACAGGAAACTCAGGAGCTCCTAAAGGCAGGGGCTATTCTTTGGCTTGAATCCCCAGGGCGCGGAGGGTGTGGCTGGTCTTTATCTGTCCGGAGGCAGGCGCCTACCTGTGAAGGAGGCACTGGGAGGGACCCAGAGTCCAAGGCGGACCTGGAGGCTCAGGTAAAGAAGGAAGCAAAGACAAGACTTTACCAGAACGTGGGGTTTGGAGCAGATTTACTCCTGAGAGGGGAGTAAAAGCAAGACGAGTGACCCCAGTCCCCACCCACCCAGCGCTTTGTCCCACAACACTGAGGGGCAAGGCCAAGGCCAGAGCTGGTCTCCATCCACCTGTCTCTCAGCAGCTGGAAGGAAATCACCAATGGCAGGTTTCACGGAGCAACTCACTAAGGGCTGGACCCCGGGCTGAGGGTGACATAACCTCAACTGTCAATACGGCTTCAATTCAGGGTGGGGGTTGAGGTTTGAAGCTGCTAAGTCACCCCATCTCCTCACCTGCCACTGGGGACCATTGGTCCTGCCTCAGTTTCTCCAGAGGGGGTCGGACTAGGACGTTTCTCTCTCTGGACTCCTGACTGCCCCGCATCCCTGAGCCAGGGAGGGGGCCGGTGGCCTACAGAGTGGCTGGTGCTCATGAGACAGGGAGGGGGGTCTTCCTGTGACGCCCCTGCCCTCGGTCTGCTGGATGTGACATGAAGACCAGGTGTGGCCCCGCCTTGGAGCAAGTCCCCACGACTCCAGGCCTAGAGAGTTCCCAGCTGTCGTTTCCAAATCCACCACCAGGCCGGCCTTTCCAGGGTCGCAGAGCTCTTGGAACCATTCTGTCACAGACAGGGGCGGGCGCAGAGCCGGGAGCAGGTGGAGCTCCGGGCCCTGACATACGTAACTGCTCAAGTCGTGGAAGTAGCTCCGAGGACGGAGCAAGGGGGCCACCAGACTGTCAAAGCCGGCAGAATCAACCAAGTGGAGCAGCCAAGCTAGCAAACCAAGAGGCCAACTAGAAGTTTCTGGATAAGGCTTAAAGAAGAAAATTTATATTCATAGCATCCTGACGAGAGAGAGACAGACAGAGAGAGAGAGAGAGAGAGAGATGGCGGGAGGGTGGAGGAGGATATGAAATGATCTGCATCTTGTGGACGGGGAAACTGAGGCTGGAGAGGTTAAGTAAGCTTCCTAAGGCCACAAGACGCACTGGCATCGTGGAGGTAACAGAAGCCAGTCTTGGGACTTTGGCACACATGGAGAGGAAGAGGGCCTCAGTTCTCCCTCTCACCTTCATATTCTAGCCCCAAGGCCACCTCTTCTGTCATTCCCTGTGGTCCCCAACCAACTCCCATAACACTGTCTACCAGACACGCATTGTGCATTGTGTTCTGTGGTCAGGGAATGTGCTTGCTCACCCTGTAAATGCAATGCCTAGCACAGTTCCCACTGGGTGCTCAATGACTATGTTGGATGAATGAATGAATTAATGGATGAATGGATGTTTTGCCTCCTGAACTGGATCATAAGCTCCTTCAGGCTTGGGACCACGCTGGGCTCCGCCATCACCACCACCTGCTTAAGTGGCTCTGACCATAGCACATTCAAGAGCAGGGGCCCTTCCCCTGGCCTGACCCACTCTGTGCACACCTGCCAGTCAGGACCAGGCATCTGTGAAGCAAGGGTGTGTGATAGGTCGCAGGCCCGTTAGCACCAGTCATCCAATTCAGAAAATGAGAAAACACTGATGAGCAAAACCATGATCACCTATGTCCCACCATCTAGAACCAATCACTGGTAATGTGTTGGTATATGGCCTTCCCAACTTACTAATATGCATGTGCATGGTAGGTGCATCTAGATTTCAAAAAAGGCCTCCTAGATCCTATGCCATAACATGCTTTTCTCAATGATGTAAACACCTTTTCAGGTTGCAAGTCAGTGACATTTCTATGACTGCACGGTAGCCCATGGTGTGCAGAGGGACACTCAGCTTGTTTCCAATTTTCACTATTACAGGTAACGAGAGGCGGAGTCCACAAGGCATTCTGGGGTTCCTTCATCTCGCAGCCTGTGACTGCAGAATGTAGGACAGGAGGTTCTAGAATCCTTTTATGAAGCCACAGTCCTGCTCCTCTGACTTTTCCAGGGACTCCAGTGCCTGGTGGTGATAAGACACTTCCACAGTGAGGCCTAAAGCCCCACAGAGGCCCGTGGCAGAGAAGAAGAAGAAGGCCCCCACCCGGACTGGGCACCACGAAGGCTGTATGGGTGGGGCACGGGTGCACTGCTTCTTCCTGTCACCTCACAAGGCTGCAGCCCAGCGACCCCATGCAGATAGCCATCCAGACTCTTGCCTATGTCTGTGGAAGCCTAAAGTAATCAGTAATAGCAGAATCCGAGTGGGCAGTATTTAGAGGAAATTACTTCCCCGAGGTCAGCTTGACCTTCCCTCACCAGTCATTAGCACCACTGCCCGGGAACCTTGTTTTGTGCCAGTGGGACCTGCTAGAGACAGGCTGATAAAAATGGTCACTCCAGAGCACTATTCTTCATATGTGTGGCACCCATGGTGTAAAAAGATCCTGAGCGGGGAGGGGTCTGGGCACAGGGAGGTGGCAAAGGATACTAAGGGAGACGCCAACACAGAACTCAGCAGAGACCAGCCCTCTGATTTCTGCTTTCGATGCAGCTAGACCCCATGACCTCTAAGGTCCCTTCCGGAATTAGGGTCCGAGGGTCCCCAGCCTGGTGGCCCAGGGTGCAAGCTGTCTGGCTTCCCAGGCAGCTTAGAAACCACAGGGCACCCCACATTTTGCCGCAGGCTGGAGTGCACTAGAGAGTTTACACATGGCTGGCTGGCTCGCCCCTGACCTGGACAAATGCCTCTGGCCAGAATTCCTGGTTTTGCAGGACTCTGGGGAGTGTGGAGTCTGCTTCTTTGGTACACCACCTCACAAAGGTCCCTGAGATCCTGGGTAAAGATACTGGGGCGGCGCCCAGCCTAGGGCCTGAGGCCAGCGCCTGGGAAGCCATTTGGCCTCTGCCGGTGCCTGTGGGCACATTCATGCTCAAGGATCCAGGGATCCTAGGCTGGCCTAGCAGCCGGGCCTGTCCCCATTCCTCAGCCTGGATGCAACACTTGGAGGCTGGAAACCTAACCAACTAAATCAAGGATGCAGTGCTAAGCTGAGCAGAGCTTCATGTCCTCACTCAAAATGCCACAAGAGACAAGCAGGTAAACTATGGTAACATAGCGAAACAGAGAATTATGCCTGTAACCAGAAAGCTTCTGGGGCACACTCACATTCACATTCTTCACTCATGGCTGGGTCTGTCCCTCCTGAAGGCTTGGAAGGAGCCAGGCGGGGGCAGTGACTGAGCCTACCCCAGGGCCCTGGCCTGAGCATCCTAGTGGGGGCAGGAGGTGGAGATGGTGGTGCAGGAAGGACACGGAAGTAGCTCCTGCCCTGCTGGGGTACAGAGGACACCGCATGCCCCCGCCAATACCGCAAGCTGAGTGCTACGGCCCTCAGGGAAGACGGTGTGGATCGGGAGCTGGAAGCCCCCTCCTGATAGAGAGACCATCTGGGGGAAGGGGATGGGGCAGAGACCCCATCCTTAACCTCGGATCTGCCATTTACAGTCACGCCACCTCAGGCAAGCCCCTCAACTTCCCTGAACCCCCACCTCTCATCTTTCAAATGGTCCTCTGCCTCCTGAGGTCACAGGGGTTATCATGGGGGGGGGACCATCATATACACTCCAAGGAGGATGGGGTTACCAAGCTGTGGAGGGTGTGGTGGGCACCCCAGTGAGAGGACAGAAGGCACAGAGTGCTTTAAGAATCCGTGACCGTGGCAGCGCTCATGGGAGCTAGACGGCAGCTGCCCTGGTGTGGGCACCCAGCATAAGGTGGGTGCAGATTCGCTCTGTTGTACAGCTGAAACTCATGTAGCATGGTGTGTCAATGGTACTCAGAAAAAAAAGAGACTCCATTAATGAACCTAGACACACTCCCCCCCCCCCCCCCGCCTCCGTTCACTACAAGCTTCTGGGAAAGCAGAAGGAAGGAGGAGAAAAGTCGGTGCTGTGAGCCCCTGCTCCACCTCCATCCTCAGGTTGGCCAGCAAAGGCGGGCTGACGGGCGTCAACTCCCGCACACTCCCCAGGCCAGGCTCCGGAGAGGACTCGTGACAGTCGTCTGCCGAAGGGACGCAGTCTTAGTGGCTCGTCTGGAGACAGCTGAGGAAGGAAATCAAATTGCCTGGCCCTCATCTTCCCAGTCAGATTTCTGGTCTTTGCTCTCCGTGCCTATCCTTCCTCGCTGCTGATGTCCCTGCTCCCCCTGTCCCACAACATCCCCCTCACTTGGGCCCCTGGAAGGCGCCTCCAGAGCCCCCACCCCCACCCCGTCCCCACCCCCAGGCTCTTCCGGGCCTTTTTTAGTGCCTCCAAATGCCCAGAGAATGACGGTTGGGTTGTCAGCTCTCAGTAAGCCTCTGCCACGCCCTTCCTCCGGCTGGCAGAGTGCGCGTGGAGGACCAGAACTGTCTACTCTGCCGTGTGTATGCCAAGGGTCTGCGGGCAGGGATGACAGGACATGCAGACGGAAGAGTACTCACCTCCCCTAAAGGTTCTTCTCCCTGCGCGGGGCTGGGGGGCAGAGGTGAAAATGGCTCCTTTGAAAATCCTTCCCATGCTTGCCAAACAAGGTTGCTAACGCTAACTTTACAAAACTGTCTGCTCAGGTTTAAGACCACTGTCGGAGAACTAAGATTTCCCTGACCATGTGAAAAATAAGAAAAGCCCCTAAGACAACCAGCAGGTAGGAATGAGCTATGTAGCCCCCCCACCCCAACCCCCAGGGAAACCACCTTCTGGGAAACAAAACTTAGGTTGAAGGCAGGAGGCGGGGAGATCTGAGCCAGTGGCGTGCTGGCTCATAGTTCACAATCCACTCCCCGAGGAGGAAAATATCCAATGTGTAGCATCTGCCGATGTTTTGTGGTGCAAATACTCCCACTGTGGCCAATTTCAAGCTACTTAACCTGATTGAGCACCCCCAGGACACCACGGGGGAGCCACGTTGAGTAGCCCATCCCAGCAGGACTGCAGGCTCCTGCATGAAAGGTGCTGGCGCTCAGGCCAACTCCACACTTAAACTAGGATTCTCTGGCATAAACTTGTACTCTGGGAACCGGCGCACTGTTTTATTACCCATATGTTGTCGGTTGCCTTTGGCTTCTAGATCGATCAAGTTCCTTCAGAAAATGCTAGGTAAGCGTGCTGTGCTACAGGGAGGAGAGAGTATTTTGTGGGCACTGGGGCAGCACAGCACCATGATCAGGGTGGGGGACATGCAGGGGACAGTAGGGTCGGTGTAAAATGGGAACTCCGAGGGAAAGATGCAAGTCCCACAGAGCTCACCCCAGCCACCCTTCCAGCCGAGTGTCAGCTGTCATGGCCAGGCCGTGGTTTTCCTCATCCTGATGTAGCTACAGACACACACAGTAGACAGACATGGGGAGGAGGAGGAGGGTTACAGTTTCTTCAGGATAGAATGCAGGTGCTGATGGAAGGTCTGGTCCAGCTCAATGGTTCTATCATGCCTGCACTTTGGACCCAGCTGGGAAGTTTAAAAAATCTTCAAGCCCAAAACCCACCACCAGAGATTCTGATTTAATTGGCACAGAGTGTGGTCTGGACATGAGGGTTTTTAAAAGCTCCCCGGATGATTTGAATGTGTAGCTTAGCTTGAACTCCGCTGGTCTTACCCATGAGGCTTAATGGGAGAATCTGGTGAAAATCCGCACGTAGCACTTGCATCCTGGGACACTGCCCACCTTTCTGCTCTGTGAGAGAGAACTGTCAGGAGTGAGGCTGACAGCCTAAGTGGCCTAGGGAATCCTGCCTCACTACCTTACACCCTTTTCTCCACCCCAAGGGAGTTTCCTTCTGACCAAAATTCTACGTCTCAGCCATGACATTGCTGTGGCTTTCTATCTCCCTACAGCTATGTGCAAAATCTGCTCTCCCTGTACCAAGCACGGTTCTGAATAGCTGGAGTTCTGGGGCAAGACAGTTTGGGCTGGAACCCTGGCTCTGCCTAGGCAGCATGGCCCTGGCCAGGTTACTCAACTTCCCTATGCCTCGGTTTCCTCACCAGGGGAGGACAGTACCTGCCTTACAAGGTTGTCACGAGGATTCAACAAGAGCAAAATGCTTGAAAAATGCTTAGAGAAGATCGGCCATGAAGTAAACGGTCACTGAGTACCAGCTAGTGTCACTGACCGTGCCACAATCCCCGGGAGACAGCGGAACATGCTTTGTTCATCTCTGTCTCCAGCACAGCGCCTGGCACATGGCAAGCTGTTCAATCGAAAAATGACCCCTGGCAAAGGAGTGGACATTTCCAATGCGGCCCTGCAAGCCTCGTTCCCTGAATCAGGCACGTGCAAGGCGGAGCTCTGCGGATGGGAGCAAAGGGGTTGCTCTCCAGCACTCTGGACAGGGCCAGGAGGCTGGCCAGAGGCTGGCTGGCTGGCTGGCTAATGGAGCATGCAAGTGTTTTGTTATTTTAACAAACGTCAAACAACTCCTTTCTTGCTGTTTCCCTGCGGGCTACCAACAGAATGCCAAGAGCATCCTGGATAATTGGAGGTTCCGAGTAATCAAGGCTTTACCACACAGTGGCTGGCACAGATAATGCCATTCCATTTTGGGCAGAGACCCAGTGTGTAAGAGGTCTTTTGCCCAGAGACCCACTTGCTCGGTCCCTGTGGGCAGACACACATGAGCAGGGGACACGAACAGGAGCTCCCCTGCCCCCATGTAGGAGTGGGGGGCATGCCTAACTTGCACTAATTGCTGTTAGAGCCTGTTTGTTTACTCCCAGCCTCTCCCTCACCCTGGCTCCACGGGCGGCCAGTGCCCCCTGCGCTGTGTGGCTGATGATTACCTCCCGAAGCTGCCAGCCAGCTCGAGGGATGCCTGCACCAGCTGCTCGCTGCTCGTGGGCACAGCGTGGTACCCTGTTGTGCTGGATGAGGGCGTGCTGGGAGACAGCAGGAGTCTGCCGTGGCTCTCAGGCAGCCCCCACGGTGAGTGCAAGTCATTGTCCCCTGAGCCCTGTGACAGTGCTTTGGGGAGGGGGCAGAGCAAGGCTCAGACTGCTATCAACTGGCTGGGCTCAAGGACAGCCAAACCCAGTGCCCAGGGAGGGCACTGGCTCCATTTTCCCCAAGATAGGTTTACTGCCCCAGTCCAGACTCAGGAGAAAGTGCCAGGGGTGTGACTTTGTCCTCCCAGACCTTCGAGTCACGTCGAATCCTTGCCCGGCTGACAGGCTACACACAGTGATCACTCCCTCTTCTCAGCTACTAAGTGCCCATCTCAAATCCCCTCTTCACGGAAGCAAGAGAGGTACCAGGAACGACCGACACAGCAGCCTGCTTCAGGGCGTGTATATCTGGTGGGGGTAGGTGAGGTGGGTTTCAAGGGATCTGGGTGGGTGCCACGATTCTGCCAGGGGCTGACCCCTCAGAATCCTCTGGAAGGACAAGTTTGGCAAAACTTTCTTGAGCAGCTGAGCCCTGCCCTGGATGCTGTGGCCCACTAATTAGCCTCTGTCTGACCCTTTAGCTATGGCCCCTGTCTCCTCTGTCCTGGTCCCTGGGTAAATGCAAGAAGAGGCCCAGCAGGTTGGAGGGCAAGGAGTGAGGGAAGAAGCTGAGCGGGCAGCGCTTGGTCAGGACTCCAGGTGGCCGGGTGGCAGGAGGACCAGCAGCTGGTGGGAAGTGACCACAGTGAACCCGGACACCACCTCCAAAGTGGGGAACTGTCCTCCCCACTCTGCAGCAGGGACGAAACAGAGGTGTGCAGAGGGGAGGTGACGAGCTCATGCTAATGATTTAAGTGGGGTTTTGGCCCTGTGCCTTTTCAGCTACAAAACTCTCTGCTTTTGTCATCACCATGGAGGGGCTCCCCTTCTGTCCGGAGTGATGACAGGCAGGCAGGCCCGGGGAAACTCTAAGAAGCCTTCCCTGCTGTGGTTCAAGCTGCCTCCTGGGCCCCTGGGGAAGCTCGGAGGGCAACTGGTGCTGACAGATCAAGGCACCTGCCCTGGAAAGCTGCCGAGACGGAAGTGCCCCCACTATGCCACTGCCTGGTTGGCCAGGAGGCAGGGCCTTGGGTCCAGAAACATTTGTTTTGGCCAAGATTCCCTACTCGCTGCTCCCTTTTCCTATGGAGCGTCGGTGGGTCTGCAGGGTGGGCAGCAAGCCTGACTTCTTAAAGCCCTTGAGGCCTGGACACAACCTCTCCCTGGCCTGGCAATTCGGATCGACTAGGACCAGGGCCTGGCTAAACCCCCAGTGGGACAAGGTGGAGGGGAGGAGCTCAAAAGATACAACCAGCTGATTCCACAAGTGACGTTTGCAGCTCTGGGCACAGGCTGCAGACGGAGCAGCGTGCTGGCACTGGAGGGCACACAGCACACCACTGACTCATCCGTGTGCAGACCAGACCATTCCTCCCCCCCCCCCCCCCCCCCGCCACGCAGCAGAGCCCAGCAGCCTGGTGGGGAAGGGAGAGGAAGGTAAGAGGCCAGCTTCTCGGCTCTGACCTGTCTTAGGGGCCAACAGGCCTCTCACAGCAGGCAGCGAGATACAGGAAGTCTGTCTGCTAACCAGCCTCTTGCAAACCACCAGCTAATGAGGCCTCAGAGCGTACCCTCTCCGGGAGGGCTTTCTCCGCAGCTGCGGGCGCTTTCCAGGGCTGAGGCCAGTGGGCGAAAGCCATCCCTTTGTAACCTGCCAACTTGTTTATGAGTGCCTACAAGACACGTGGCATCCTGTACCTGTCCCTTCAGGCAGCTACCCACACTCTCTTCTCCCATCAGGTGAAGACACATGGGCCTGGACCATCAAAGACCTGGCTGAGAATCCTGCCTCTACCATGTCCTTGTGCAGACTGCTTGACCTCTGCGAGCCTTTCTTCTTGGCTGTCAAGTGGTGATCACGCGTCCTATCCAGAAGAGAGGCTTGAGCGCGTGAAAGGAGATCATTGCAGGACACCTGTGCTAGGCACCCACAGCGATTAGGTTTTAAAAAGTCTGTATTATTTCCACTTCTGCTTGCCCAGGGTTTTCTGTTTAAAAAAACATTTTCTGGGCTCCAATGAAAGAACTAGGGAGACTCCCCTCCCATTCCACCAGAGGGACAAAGGGCTGTGCTGTGGAGAAGGACTGTCTGGCTCACTCCGCCTCCTCCAGGAAGTCCTCGGAGTCCCACCTCTATGCGCACCACTCCCTCAGCACATGGAACTCAGTGCGTCTGCCTCATCGTCACAGAAGTGAGTTCTGAGAGCAACCAGAGCCTGCAGAACCTCTCACTATAGGGCAGATTGGTAGAGCACCCAAAGTGAAACAAACCACATTCCCTCTGCCCCTGTGACTCTAATCAATTTATTCTGTGGCACAGCATGAGGCTGGAACAGCCATGCGACAGTCAGGGGAGGGCGATCCTGAGGCCCTGGCAGGCATCTGTGCCCCCAGGCCAGGAGGACAGCAGAGGCTGCATTCTGGAGGATCTCTTCTCTTGCTGGAGGCCAGGGTGAAGCTGCAGCTCCCTGGAAGGTTCTGCCCTCCCCTGCCTGCCAGAGAAGGGAGAGGATGCTGTGACCCAGGGCCCAGGCCCCAGGCCCCCTGTGAAACACTGGGCCAGGACAGCGGTGCAGGTGACCCCCTGGCCAGCCATGTTCCCTCCGAGTCCCCACAGTGTCCCCACTCCCATCCTTGTGTTGCAGGGACAAGGGTCCTATCCTTGGGGAAACCTGACATGTGAGGGCAGGTGCCAGGGCCCAGATAAACCACAACAGAAGACTGAAGCCCCAGGGGTAGGGTGGAGTACAGATTCTCAATCAGCACACTGCTGCCCCCTCCTCGGTCACTTGTTAGAAATTGTAGGTTCCTGGGCCCAGTGACAGAGATTCTGAGAGAGGACTTGGGAGACTTCCTCTCCAGCCAGCACTCCGCGGGGACTGGGGTGTGGGAGCACAGCATCCCAGCCGGTGGCCCAGAGATAGCACCTGGTGCTTTCGGGAAAGGCCCCCCGACCAGCACTTCCCAGGCTGCGGTGTGCACAGAAATCACCTGGGGATCTTGCTCAGGTGCAGATTCTGACCCTGGAACACAGAGGCAGAGCCTGGGGCTCTGCTTTTCTAACAAGCTCCCAGGTGATGCCCACACTGCGGGTCGGTGGATGACGCTTTCAGAAGCCTTGGCAGGGGCTTCAGCATGCAGCCATATCACGGGCGGGGGGGAGGGGCTTGTTAAAAGAAATCGCCTCCTACCTCCCAATTTCTGACTGAGGAAGTCTGGGGAAGGGCCTGAGAATGTGCATTTCTGTCTTTCTTCTTCTTCTTCCTTTTTTTTAAATAGACTCCACACCCAGTGTGGAGCCCTGAACTCACGACCCTGAGATCAAGACCTGAGCTGAGATCAAGAGTCAGCCACTTAACTGACTGAGCCACCCCACCACCCCGGCGCCCTGTGAGAATATGCGTTTCTAACAAGTTCTCAGGCGCTGCTGCTGAGATCCCCACTTGAAGAAATATGAGCTTCCACAGTAAGAAGTGAAACAGCACGGCGCAGGATCAAGTACATACAGCCTAAAGCATCTCTATAGGATACACTCTGCTTTTTCAGAGTGCTATTGCTCTATTAAATTCTTAGCAAGAGCTTGTTTTCCTATGATCTCTGGCTCTCTCTGGAACACTGGGAAAAGCCCCAGTGAGTTGAGGGTCATGGAAAATTAATTCTAGATTAACTGAAAGAGCCCCCTGCTTAGCAAAATGAAGTCTCCGAAGTACTTGATTTTCTCCTCACCCCCACATATTCCAGGAGTCTGGTGAAATGCTACACGGGATCGAGTTCTAATGCGAACTTCATGTGGCTTCTGCCTCCACCTCCCAGTCACAGACGGCAGCTGCTGGGATGAGACCTGGCTTCTGGAATTTTCCGCAAGACAGGTGACCCATCATGTCCTCTTGTCAGACTAAATGTCACTTCCTCTGAAGCCCCTCCCAGGCTCTCCTGGGAGCCCTACCTCACAAGGACACCATGGCCTACCAGGACTGTCCTGGTGGCTTGTCCCCAGGACCCAGGAAGCCTCCCAGCCAGATGGGGGCATCGGCTGCTGCGTGTACCAGGGGACCAGCTGGTGGAGGGGCGAGGCCCCTTGATCTACACTGTTTTACATTCACCTAAACCTGGCCCAGACCTGCAGACTCGGGTCGGGGGTGGGGTTGGCCACAGGCAGAGAAAATGGTAAGACACAGGGAAGGACTTTCAGACTGAGCGTGCAGGCCGTTCGGGCAGGGATAAACAGTCAGGGACACTGACCTGGTCATCTACCTCACTCCACAGTCAGGTGGGTGGCGAGCTCTTCCCCTCGGCCGAGGCCTCGCTGCCCGTCCTCACTCCACCCCCACCAGTCACCAGGAGGATGCAGAAGGTGGTGACCATGATGGACAGAGACACGGATGGAGAAGAGAGGAGGGAAGAACGTATTGTGTGGCTGGCAGTGTGCGCTGCGGGGGACACGCAGTGAGGCTGGCCGAGAACAGACCCCACATCTCTGCAGGGCATCTCAAGGGAGCGGCTTTTGATATTTCTTCATTGTGACCCACAGTAAGAATTACGTTCTTACATCACAACCCAGTACATAGATCTGTGCGTGTAGGTAAAACTGAAATGAAAGTCACAAAGCAATGTTACCACACTAGAGGGGACACACTCCCTCACCCGCTTGCCTCAACCTTCGCATCTGACTTCATGACTCACCAGTGGGGCACCGCCGGCAACCAGACACAGTCTGCCCTCCTGTGTGTCAAGTCATTTCAGAGGGCCTCTGGGCCTTATGAACTCCTGCTTCGCTCGGGGCTCCAAGCAGCCGAGCACCTGCGGTAGGGCAGACGCCATGCTCGGGGCTGGGTGGAGGCAGGGAGCAAGGTGGCTCCCGCGATGAGAACAGGGAGACGGTTGCGCACACAGACCAGAGGACTGTCTGTACCAGCTGCAGCCATGGGGCCACCAGCGCTACCTAGATGCATGACCTGAGTGAGGGTAGTCAACTCCCGGTGAGCCCCAAGGACCGGCACCAGCACCGGCTGGTGATTGGTACCAGAAAGCAGACGCAAGCGTCCCTGTGTCTCCCAGGCTACACACCCTAGTGAGGCCCCCTCCCCTCTCCCCTCCATGAACTGGAGCCCCCATTCTGGCCCAGAGTGGAGGAAGATGGGGTAGCAGCACTATTGAGAAAGCAGAAGAGAATGGAGTTGCTTGGGCCTCTTCCCAGGATGCTGCAAGCCTCCTGGTCTCCCTGGGGCCAGGCTGGAGGCATCCTTCGGGGCAGTCCCTTCAGACTGAGTCTCCTTCTGATGCATGTGGGGGCTTGCTTCAGAGCTGCCTGTTTTCTTTCCGCTGAACCACAGCTTTAAGGCAACTCATGCATCTCAGATTTATTTCTCGGGAAAAAAAATGTTTCCAACACCTTCTGTGGGCTCTGAAGGGGAAAAAGAAGCCACTCTTAAGGCATCCTAAGCTCCTACTACAATTTTCCCAATGAGATCCTGCAGGAGATGAGCTACAGCTGGGACAAGGGCAAAGCTATTTCCATAATGAAGGACGGTGCAGCCCTCACCCTCTATGCTGTGATCATGGCCCCCTCCATGCAGCCAGGCCAGGAAGGCGGGCACCGGGTCTGCCATGGCTTTGGGAGTTAGAAGCAATCCGAGTAATGAGCATGGATCAGGGAGAGGCAGAGAATGGAAGCGAGGAGACCCCAGCAAGGGAACAGGATACGCCTCTCTCCATGGGGGGCGTGTGGGAGAATGGCCAAGGCCTCCTGCAGCGGAGTGTGGAGCGGGCCCTGGGAGCAGTCAAGCGCCTCCGGGAGCCTCTGCTGCACAGGGCCAGTCCCCAGCATCTCCACGTCCCCCGTGCCTGGCCAGGCTGGCCTGCACCTCTGCTACAGGTGGACCTGGCGGGAAATAGCCCAGGATTTGACATGTCTCTTTCACCCGTCCAGCTGTAGACAGGCACCTGGCCACAAAGGTGAGGGGAAATCTCTTAGAGCCTAGGTTTCTACGTCTACCAGATGGGCCGTGGGACTGTGCCTGAGCCTTCCTGGTAAACTGTAAGAGGCTCCCACATGTAGTCATTACCTCACTCTACAGAAAGGAAGAGATATCTATAAAGAGAATGAGTCAAAACAGCCCATCTTTGTTGTGGGAACTGTTGCTGCTAAGGGATGTCGTCGGCCTTGTGGGAGGGGGAGGATTGTGGCATCTGTCCCACCTGTGTGCCCCGCTTCCTACAGCAGCCAGCACAGGGGCCCACGCGCCCTGCTCCTTTGCTTGGGGCCCAGCTCCCTTCTGGGCTGGGGGTGGGGGAGAACCTCGGTTTAAAAGCTGAGAAGAGGGCGCCTGGGTGGCTCAGTTGGTTAAGCGACTGCCTTCGGCTCAGGTCATGATCCTGGAGTCCCGGGATCGAGTCCCGCATCGGGCTCCCTGCTCAGCAGGGAGTCTGCTTCTCCCTCTGACCCTCCCCTCTCTCGTATGCTCTCTCTCTCTCTCATTCTCGCTCTCTCAAATAAATAAATAAAATCTTTAAAAAAAATAAAAATAAAAGCTGAGAAGAGGGGCGCCTGGGTGGCTCAGTCGTTAAGAATCTGCCTTCGGCTCAGGTCATGATCCCAGGCTCCTGGGATCGAGCCCCGCATCGAGCCCCGCATCGGGCTCTGTGCTCCGCGCTCCGCGGGAAGCCTGCTTCTCCCTCTCCCACTCCCCCTGCTTGTGTTCCTTCTCTTGCTGTGTCTCTCTCTGTGTCAAATAAATAAATAAAATCTTTTAAAAGCTGAGAAGAAGCTGGGGCTCAGAGGGGTGACATGGGTCTTCTAAGGCTGCCGTTGGGAAGTGGGGAGGCCAATGGCCAGTGCTTGTCCCCACCCGCCTGCCTGCAGCTACAGTCCCAGCTCTGGGCTCAGCATCGGCTTGCTGTGGCCCCTGCTTGGGAACTGCCGCATTCAAAGAAGCAGCAGAAGGAAGTGGAGGCACGGGAGGAAAGGCTCAGCAAGGAAGGCCTGGCCGAGAATGAAGGGCTCAGGGCCAGACCCCGGACAGTGACGGCAGCGCAGGAGGGAGGGCCTCATGGTGGAAAGGCACTTCTGCGCATGCTCCTTCCAGCTAAAGACAGCACAAGGGCTCAAGGGACGGGGGGCCAACTCAGGGGCAAGGCGCTCAGGGATCCTGGGCTTGGGAGGGAAAAGACCAAACCAGGCCCACCCACGGGGCCTTCCCAGAGGCCACACAAGGAACCTCCTCCTAGGCATAGGGCCGAGTCTGAGAGTCACATATACTCGTCCTGGCACCTCTGCCATCTCCCTGTGTGACCTGATGCGCGCTCGTGACTCCTCTGAGCCTCAGTTTACTCCTCTCTAACAGAATGGATCGCAAACCTCAGAGGTTACCTGGTCCCGCGCCCCCTCAGCCAGGGCCAGCGCACAGATGGGACACTCGGCGCCCCCTGCGGGTGAAAGCAGCCGTCCAACCCAGCCCCAGGCGACAGGTACTCTCCATCCAGCTCCAAGCCGCTGGAGAGCTCTTGCTTTTAGTCAAATGGCATAAAGGCTGTGAAAGCAATTACAACCCTAACAGCAGCACTGAAGGGGGTTGTTACTAACACTGTCAACATCAGAGACGACTGAGACAGCACCGAACGGGGTTTGAAGACGGGCTGCGGAGGGAGCCAAGGCGGCTGGGGGAGGAAGCCGAGGAGGAGGTGCACAGAGGGGCCCTGGGGGTGCTGCCTCTGTCTGGGGAGATCAGTCAGCAGCAGGGGAGGGTGCTCAGGTGGAAATGCCTCAGAAGGAGGGCCACTCTCAGGGCCTGCCTTTTGCAGAAGGCGGAAGGCACTCTGAGCCCGGGACGGGAGACCCTCGGGTTCCCGGAGGGAGCGTGTATGTGCACTGGAAAGCTAGGAGACACTGCTCTGAATACGGCTGCCTAGTGGCCTCAGGGGACTGTACATGGATATAGGGTCCCAGCTGGAGAGTCTGGGAGGCAGCCTTCTGGGACCGAGACAGAGCTTGTAGGCCCACGCGGCGTGCTGGGTCAGGGCAAGCCGTGAGGAAGCCAAGGCCTTCGACCTGCCAGGTGAAAGCAGCTGTCCAACCCAGCCCCAGCAGGCGGCAGGGCCTCAGAACGCTTCCCTTTCCAGGCTCAGTGCCCTGTGCTCAGGTGTCTCAGACCAGAAAGCTCACCCTTACCCTCACGTCTGTGAAGGTCCGACCCCAGAGCCCCATGTCCCCCTCAGAGGGAGGAGCTGCAGACAGAGACAGTGGGAGGTGCAGGGACCACATGGCCGGGGCTGCTCACCCACGATGTCGTTCTCCTCCAGGTTGATGGTCTCTAGTGCTGGCAGGGTGGTGAGCTGCTCGGGGAAGTCACGGAACTGGTTCCGGGAGAGGTCGATGGCCTTGAGGTGCTGCAGGGTGCTGACCTCATTGGGGAGGCGGTGCAAGAAGTTCCCTTCCAGGTGGAGCTCTGTATGTGTGGGAGGAAGAGAAAGAGGGGGTGAAAGGGGGCAACCTACAGATCACAGGGACAGTGGCACCTGGGCCAGGAAGGCAGCGAGGGAACCCCCGCCACAGGCAGCCCCCCGCCCCTTCCAGGGGCTCACTCCATGTGTAGGCAGGAGGAGCGCCTGCCCTGCCCTGTCAGCTGGGCTCCCTGCTTTGGGCTCTGGAACGGAAGGCTTTCCTGACAGAAGCCTGGCCTAGACAAAGGGTCAGGACGGGCCAGCTCTTCCCTCAGACGAGGCACCAACTCTGGGTCTCAATAGGATAGGCCAGGGTGCGCAGGCCCTAGGTGCCCCATACCCACAGCCCAGCGGAGGGACACCACTTTCTAGTACCCCCCCTGCTCAAGGAGCCGCCAGGGGCAGCCAAGTTCCTTCTGTGTCACGTGACCCCGCTCCTCTGCTCAGCCACAGCTGCCCCGATGGGTGTGGGCTCCCGCCCTATGGCAGGCAGGCGGCTGCTGGGAAAGTTGAGCAGCAACAGAGCCCAGGTGAGAAGGTGAGCTGGGCCGGCGGGAGTCCCTCTGCTGGGTGTGGTGGAAGCCGGAGAAGCTGAAATGCTGTGTTCCACAGAGAGGAGAGGGGGGGAGCCCCAGGGGGCCATGGGCAGGGAGAGGGATGGGGTGCAGAAACCAAGAGTCAATGGGGAGGTAGGGTAATGCAGGGCTAGAAGAGTGGGGGATCTGGGGCCCCCACTGCCCGGTTCAAGCCCCAGCTATGCTGCCTGAAAGTTGTTCCCTCAGTCACTGAACCACGTTCCATCGTAGTTTCCTCATGTGCAGGCGGGGACTAATACTACTACCACCTGCCTCATAGTGTTTGCTGTTGGAGCAGTCCCTCTGTCAGCGTGGGTAAGGCACGTAGCGTGGCGCCCGGCACACGGGGAGCATTCATACATGCTGCTGTCCCGACCACAGCACGGCGCTCAGTGAAGACCAGCGGTGTTGCCAAGCGCTCAGCATGTGGCTGGCACACAGTAAGTGCTCTCTAAATGCTGGGGAAGAGCCTAAGGAAGCAGAGGAAGCCTGCTGGCAGCAGGAGAACGGGGGAGACAGAGAAGCAGAATCACCACGAGCCCGCGGTAAAGAGGCTGGACCAGCAGAGGCCTTGGTCCCCACTGTGCTCCCAGCCCCCGTCCGCATGGGACCTTGCCGTCAGCCCCTCTTTTGTTACCTGATTCAGGCACACCGTGACCTTGTCTGGCCTCAAGGAAACTGAGGCCCAGAAACGCCAAGGGACCTGAACAATGACCTCCACTCTTCTCCCCGGGGCCAGCTTCACGGGCCTGTGACCCATGCAGTCATATGGGGTCCTAGGCTCAGAAGCTTGAGAGATTGAATGTTCTATGCTGCCATTCTGAAAGTCTTAATTTTATCCTGGAATCTGTGTTTGATAAATAGGGCTGGAGTCATGGAGAGTCAGGTCTCCCCCTGCCTCCCCAGGACATGTTCTCAGCAGCATGCTCTCTTGCCCCTGACACTCCCAAGACAGGCTGGCCTCCCTGCTCTTCACCCCTGCGCTGCAGCTGTGGCAGCTCTCCATCCCGGTAGGGGCCTGGGCATGAGCATCAGGGGGGCACACGTGCCCATGGCGTCCCTGGTGGAGCAGGGTGCCAGCAGCAACCCCCCGCCCCCTGGTGCTCCCTGCTCCTGGGCTGGTATCACCGAAGTATGTCTAGTGGGTGGCAGCTGGGGGCCGAGGCTAGGCAGGAGGAAGCCTCTTGTCCACCTCGACCCAGGTTCAAGCGCATCCTGGGGTAGAGGTTTAAAGATCTTTGAGGGATGCCTGGGTGGCTCAGTCAGTTAAGCACCCAACTCTTGATTTCAGCCCAGGTCATGACCTTGGGGTTATGGGATCAAGCCCCATGTCGGGCTCTGTGCTCAGCGGGGAGCCTGCTTGAGGTTCTCTCCCTCTCTCTCTGCCCTTCCCTCCCCGCTCACGCATGCTCTCTCTCTCTCAAATAAACAAATAAATCTTAAAAAAAAAAAAGATCCTTGCGATGCTGCCTGCCCCTCCCTAGATCCCATCTCTGGCCAGGGCAGAGTGTGGAGGTCCCGCACGCTGTGGGAGCTGTCAGGCCTGAAGGTTCATGGGTGTGTGCCCTGCATCGTGGGGATAGGGAGACCCTAGGCACTTATGAGAGGCTGCCCTTCCTCCCTCCCTCCATCTCCAAACTTTGCGAGTCTGGCTTGAATTTGTCCTGGCCCACTCAAGGCACCCTCTAGAAATGGGACACAAAATACAAATTGTGTAATTTCTTAATACATACAAGTTAAATGCTCTGATACCTGCATCTCAAACTGGCATTGCAAGTATAAAGATGAAAGGTAAAATTCATGCTAATAATTTAAAGTGTTCATTTCTCCTTACTCAGACGGACCTTCAGTAGCAAAGGAAAAGTACCAGGACACCCTGAGAGTGACCTCAGGGAAAAGGAAAATGCTTATGTACCTTTAATGGCACCGTTCTCCTGCTTTTTGAATGAGGATCCTGCATTTTCATTTTGCACTGGGCCCCACCGATTATGTGGCTGGCCCTGCCCCTCCCTCTGTGCTCCACCCTCCTTCCTCGGACCCTCCAGGACACAGAGCTGTGGGAGATGAGCTGCTCTCAGGTGCCAATGGCCCCTCCCAGGGTTTGGCAGTGAAGGCAGAGCCCTGGACGCTGCCCCCGTGCGCTCTCTGTACCCACACACCTGCGTACCGGCCATACCCAGGCCCCTGCTCCGCCATGCTGGGGCTCAGGCGGACAGGAACTGTATCTGATTCATCTTTGTTCCCTCCATCCAGCCCTCTGAGGGGCACCTTGTGGTCACTCAGCAAATACTGGATGAATGACTCTTCCCAACCCCCACCCAGGGGGCAAACAGACAATGCGGGGGGCCTGGCTGGCTGCCTCTCATCTTCCCACCTTCAGGGACATCCTGAACCAAAGCTCCAACAGCAGAACCACAGCTCACCCCCCACAAACCCAGGACCCCCCCAGCAGCCAGTTCTTAGATGGCCACGCCTTAAACCAGAAAACATCCCTATCCAGACCACGCTTATAATGTCACCGTGTTGGAAGGGAAGCTGGAGAGCGTCCAGCGCTTCCCAGGCTTGCCTGTGCCAGAAACTGCAAGCATGCTGCTGCCTCAGGGTCTTTGCACCTGTAGTTCTCTCTTTCTAGAATGCTCTTAACCAGTATATTTGCAGTGTGCGTCCTTGTCAAACGTCACTGTATCTAAACTAGGGTCCTCTACCATTGGTTTCTGCCCCCTCCCCTCCCCTGCAGTCCTTCCCTCCCCACAGCATCCATCGTCACCTAACACGCTGACCTGTTGGTGCACTGGCTGTTTCCCCCATGACAGCAGGAGATGCATGACACTGGGGCTTTGCTCCACTATGGAAAGGTGCCCACGGCACGGCGCCCGGTCCACGTGGAGGACTCCGTGTTAGACAAGTGTGCAAATGAATAAACAAAGGAATCGGAGCATCACCCTCACAATTTTGCCAAACTTCTGTTCCACGATACGCTGTTTCTCCTTAAATTGAGTCATTCTTTTTTATTACATGAAAATGGGAAAAGTTATTACTCTCCGTAAGAATAATGTTATTCAATTCTCGCTGGCCGCTGCTGCCGGTTGAGGAACCTGGGCGCCAGGCACATTTACACCAGCGGAGCGGGGTGTGGAGGGTAGGGGGTGGCTGCCTCCCACAGGCTCCCAGAAGCCACTTGCCTGGAACCGGACATTTGTTCTCAGAGCAGAATTGGCCCAATTTCCCTGGCTGTTCGGTTCCTGTTTGGTGCATTTCCCTGAGCCCTCATTTTCTGAGAATGTGCCTGCCACACTGTGTGATCTGGCAGCCGCTGCAACCCCAAATCCCCAGTTCACAGGCCATCTGCCGGTGATGAAGAGGGCAGTTTTGAGGGCACAGCGCCATTTGCTGAGCTCGGTGGCAGGTGCCAGTCGGGGTTATAATGGGGAGGTGGCAGATGTCAACTGTCCCCAGGTTTGTTTTCATTCCCATGGTCAGGAATGCCAACTCTAGGAAGGCCTCCTCACACCTGGGCGCTGGATCCTCCCCTCCTGGAACCTGCCGCATTCCCCCAGCAGATCTCGCCTGCTGGGTCACACAGATGAGATTGGGGTATGGCCCCACATAGACAGGGGAGGCCATATGGTATGGGTGTAACCAAGCCAAGCTCTGGGGTCTGGTGTTTGTGGGTTCAGAGTCAGACTCTGTCACTTCCTGACTACGTGACCTTGGGCAAATTTTGTATCTTTGCCTCAGTTTCTTCATCTGTAAGATGAAGACAGTACGAGATTCTTCCATAAGACTGCTGTGAATTTAAGTGAATTAATACACAGAAAAGGCTGTGAACATGCTAGGCACACAGTAAGCACTGTGTAACTACGTGAGATAGACAGATGGACAGACAGACAGATTTGGCAAATAATGCCAGGCACCCAGTGAAAGCAGGAATCCAGTTAGCAAGGAGTTACCTGCTAGGCTTGTATTTCTAACCACCCAAACTTGGGCTTAGAAGAGAATGCTCTTTGCCTATAGCCATAGTGAACACAAGACCGTCCTCTGCTGCTTCGGATAGGCTCACAGAGTCCTGAGGCCTTTGGGGTGCAGGTGTCTGCGGCACCGAGCAGTGGGGAGCTGAGAAGCACGGCCCAACATCACTGCTGCACAGCACGTGAGCTTGCAGGGATCCCACCATCTGTTGGCCCTGTCCCTTGACACCCCAGCTCAGGGGTGACCGGGGTAACTGCTGCAGGGGTGGAGAAGAGAATCTCCCCTTTCTTGGTTTTGTTATCCTCAATTTTTGACATGTTCTGAATTGCTATTAAAAAAAAAAAAAAAGAGCCTTTTATGAAACCATTTCAGGCCTGAGTCTAATGACAGCCCCAAAGTGGCTTCGAACCGTGAAAAGCATCCCCACTGCAGACTGCTTCTGAGAGCCTTTTAGGAGCTTGCCTCCACAGGCAGCTAGAATAGTCAGGGCCAATGGGGCCATGAAAGCTGATAGGAGGGTGGTCCCTGGGGGGCTCAATGGCCTGACAGAGCACTCTGTCCCCAGCATTCTGCTCCTACTGTAGGGGCCCCGAGGAAGCAGCCCTGACTGGCAGGAGCCTCCCCTGCCTGCTATCTCTGCTGCTCAGGGCTGGTGGAGACAGACCATCTAGTTTGGGAAAGTGGGCTGCAGAAGGCTCTGCCCAGTGCCCTGGACACAAACCCTGAGGGTCATGGCCAGTCTAGCAAGCCCTCAGCATCTTTCACCCCCACTCAGGGTAGCAACTTTGACATCATTCCTGAGGCTGGCTTAGGGGCCACGACATCCTTGAACAGAGATACCCAGAATGACCAGAGGGGCTCTCTTGCCTGCACCTCAAACAGGCTCGCAGGGTGATGGGCACTCGCTGCTTACATCCAGGTTGGGGGGAATCGTGCTGAGGATGGACAGTGGGTACGTATGCGGTCCGGCTCCAAAGTCTCATAGATGGAGCCCAGGCCGAAGAGGCAGTCCTCCTCCACTGGGGGTAACCAGGTACTGCTGGGCCAGGGAGAGAGGGCAGGAGCCAATGGGAAACCAGGCAGAGCTGGCCATGTGAGGTGTGAGAACACCAGGCAAGCAGGTGGGCAATGTTGGCAGGGCCCAGTGAAGAGGACGGCGACGCTCTGGGAAAGGTCCACGAAAGGTGTTAGAATCAGTCGGAGTTGAGCTCCGAGGAAAAAGGCTGAAGCCAAGTTACCAAACTAAGACCCAAGGCCAGACTAGAAGCCCCTTGAGGGCCAGGACCAGTGAGGTTCATCCTCGTAACCTGGGTGCCCAGCACAAGGCCTGAGACAGAGAGGGTGCTCCGGAAAGACTTGACAAATAAGGAACGAGGGTGCCATAGGCTGCCATGACCACAAATATCCCCAATTCTTCCCACTGCTCCCAGCCTGGCACAGGGCTAACCCCGAATCATGGTGCGTGTGAATGTGAGCAATCCATCTGTAATTTGATAGGAATGAGTGCTGCCCTTTCCAGAATGGGGTCCAACCAAATGGAGTCAAAACAGAAAGTCACGAGGGTCAAAAGAGCTTAGGAAGAAGAGCCCGCTGTTCAGAGTGGTTCTTGAGCAAACCTTTCCGGAGGCAGGAATGCCTTGTTGGGCTTGTACTTTTTAATTAACCATGCTGGGTGACAGAGCGGTCTTGGCCTTCTGATAACCTAGGCCCTCAACATGCAGGGACTTGACATTATGTAAAGCTTGGAAGAGTTAAGTCTTTCACGGGTGTGTCAGGCTCTGAGCCTCTCCACTCTCAGAGCCATCATTCTCTGCATTCAACTCTGCTTACCAAGTCCTTTGCCCACCCTTTTGGAGGCAGTCCATGGGGGTTTTGGAGCTAGACAGATCCAGTGTCAGATTTTAGCTGCCCCACTCCCAAGCCGTGTGATGTTGAGTAAATCACCAAACCTCTCCGAGTCATTTCTTTCATCTCTAAAAGAAAAGAGATGAAGGGCGCCTGGGTGGCTCAGTAGGTTAAGCAGCTGCCTTCGGCTTGGGTTGTGATCCCCGGGTCCTGGGATCGAGCCCCAATGTCCGGCTCCCTGCTCAGTGGAGAGCCTGCTTCTCCCTCTCTCTCTGCCTGCCGCTGTGCCTACTTGTGCTTTCTCTCTCTGTGTCAAATAAATAAAATCTTTAAAAAAAAAATAAAAGAGATGATAAAACTCACCTCTGAGGTGCTAGGAAAATTGAAGGAGATGATACGTGTACAGCGCCTGGCATACAGTAGCTGCTCAATACACATTTAACTCTGTCCTTGCCTAAGGTGTAGGAAAGAGAAAGGACATAAATCATTTTACGGTCCAGAACACCCAGACCATAGAAGCGTGGTGGCCCGCTGCCCAGGGTGACCGGGAACTGGAGAGAGCAGGCGTTGGATGAGGGGCAGGTCTTTGCATCCACTGTTCCGTAGGTCCAGGGCCGGCTCAAGAAACATGTACTGAGCATTCCGAGCAGAGCAGGGAGGCTTCCTGTCCCGCCCCTCCCCCAGCCTGAAGAGAAGGGGCGGTGATTCTGCAAAAGCCTCTGGATGATGTTCACACTAAGAGCATGCGAGGGAAGGAGATACGCAGAGCCCTTGAGTCATAGCGGGGGCGAGATAGAGACGTAGAGAAAAGCCGCTGAACAGCAGGAAAGAGACTTGGCAGGACACACTGAGCATTTATTAAAACAACATCAGTTAGATGAAAAGCTTTCCCACTCCCTGGCTCTGGAGAGGCCCCCGGCTGATCCCAGCACATCTCCTCAGCAGAGTGCGGCTCGCATTGCTCTTCCATCCTGAGCCTGTGCCAGCCAAGCTTCCTGCTTCCCGTGGAAGTGTCGTCAGCCTTCCTGGGACTCTGCTCCCCCCTGGCTCTACCCAGCCCTGGCCCCATCTTGGTGTCTGGATGCCTCCCCCTTCCCTGAGGAAAGGGGGTGGTCTTCCATTTCCCCCTTCCCTTATCTGTGAATCTCAAGGAACACGGGGAGCATCTGTACATAGACCCTGTCTGCGCCATCATGATGCTAAGACAAGTCACGGTCCAGCCCTCAATCATCACCGAGGGCGGCAGGTAGCCTAGCACTGGGAGAAGCTGATACCTGTCACAGAAACCAAATGCTATCCCAACTGTAACTACAACATTTTGTTGTTTCAGCCACTGAGATCTGGGATTATTTGTTCCTGATGTGAAGCTGGCCCTTCCTGACTGATACAGTTTGCTGAACTTGAGATGCATTTTCTGCTTACAAAAGCGGTGTGTGCTCATGGTAAAAATATAGACATCACAAAAACATGGAGCAGAGGAAAATGAAAATCCCATGTATTTCCACCCCTAGAGAGTACTGGAGTTGTTTGCTATTCATTCTTCCATATTTTTTTTATGTATATACTAACGGATGGATGGATAGATTTTTTGTTGTTGTTGTTAAACAAAAATGCAGGGGCACCTGAGGCTCTTGGTTTTGACTCTGACTCAGGTCGTGATCTCCTGGGAGATGGAGCCCCATGTCAGCAGGGAGTCTGCCTCTCTTCCCCTTCTGTCTTCCCCCCACCCGAAATCAATCAATCTTTTTTTTAAAAAAATGCAATCATAGACTATACACTCTTTTGAGATTGGCCTTTCTCACTCAACAGAGCTTAGGCAGCGCTCCAGGTCATTGCTTAGTGCATCCTCTGGAGATCTCGGCACTAAAGAAACTTGTGGAAACACAATCAGCCTGGCCCCAGCCTCCTGCTCCCCAGGGAAGGCTGCTCTCTCAAGTCTGGCCTTCCTTTAGCGGCAGGATCTGAGGAAAGGCTCAGCTGTGAAGAGGAGGGGCTGGATCTGCCTGAACGGTAGCCTCTCTCACAGCTCAGAAGCTTTTCTGAAAAGCACGAGGCAACGAGGGAGTGAGAGAGTCGAGGGAGGCAGACCCAGCTGGGCTGGACAGGCAGACAGGTTTGCACCCTTGGCGGTCAGGTCCTTAACGGCATTCTCATCAAAGGGGCTGCACTGAAGCTGGGACAGATGGGGAGGCATTCCATTGCTGAGCTTCCGAGGGGTCCCAGAGGTGCTCTGGTGAGGCAGTGTCAGCCCCCTCGGGTGAATCAGGCCCCCGCTGCCTTGGCTAAGAATTGAGGTGCAAGGCTGGAGTAGGGGAGGGATTTTAGGAAAGAGCTCTTGTGCTGGACACCAAAAGTTCAGCTCACGGAGTCTGGGGCTGATAAAGTCTAACAGCTAACAGCTCTTGAGCACTGCTATATTCTAGATGCTTGTTCTCAGGGTTTCCCTGCAATGAGCACATTCATTTTCTCATAACCTACGAGCCCCAGTTTGCAGAGAGAGAAAATAATGTGTCCAAGGTCAAACCTCAACCTCTCCCCCAGATATTTGACTTTCCTCCCCCAACTCCCAAACCGGGCTATGAACCCCAGCCAGACTCCCCAAGAGAAGTGGGCCACTCGGGTACCCCTCTTTTTCCAGCACTGCTTCCCTAACCCTACAGTCCCTGTTCTCAGAGTAGAGATTCAGCAATTCCCTGCTTCTGACCTGGTTCTAGTCCAATTCCTCCTGTGTCCGTGGGTGCCCCCTCCATGTGGCTGGCCCCCTGGGAAGGTCTCCCCTGCCGTATACAGCAGGGCAGAGAGGACACCCTGACAGAGGGCTGGGAGTGGCAGACGTGCTGCCCAATACAGAGGATTTGTTAAGCACCCCCTAGACGCTCAGCCCGGCACTTGAACATGAAATGGATACTCTTTGAAAAGTAAAAGCACTCCATCAATGGAATTCTTTCTGTTAGGGAGGTATGAGACCCATGAGACTTAATTCTTGGATTTTGGAGCCTTTGCTGGAAACAAAATTGAAAGAGAAAATTAAGGCAGGAATCGAAAGGGAAAATAAAAGAGAACGTGGGTGCAGGCAGGACGCGTGACTTACGGGAAAGTCACCGAGATACAGGGACACCAGAACAGCCCACACTCCCTCACTCGACCCCCACTCACTGGGCACCTGCCGTGGGGTTTGCTGCTGCGTGACCGTGGGGAGGGCGCGGGGAACACCAGCGTCTCCCCTTAACCAGCTCACACACACGGGGTTGGGGGCGTGTGGGGGAAGACAAATAAGACTGTTTCAGACGGCTGGGAAGGCGCTTCAGATCAGAGTGACAAACGAGAAGGAAAGAGCCCAAGGGCAAAGCTATCGGGAAATCACAGGTACAAGGCCCCAAAGCAGGGAAGATTTGACACATCCGAGGAACAGAGAAGGGGGCAGTGTGCTGGGAGAGGGGACAGAAAGAAGAGTCGTGGTGGAGGTGGGGCTGGAACCAGGTTAGGCAGGGCCTCGGAGACCTTGCCAAGACAGTGCGTTTACTCTCCGTGAGATGGGAAGCCAGGGGAAGCATTTCGAGAATAAGTGTGCACATTGTGTGTTGATTTTGTATCCCTGCGAACTTGCTGAACTCGTTGATGGGCTCTAGGAGGGTTTGGTTTTTGTTTTTGTTTTTGTTTTTGTAGATTCCTTGGGAGTTTTCTATGCAGACAATCATGTCGTGTGCAAATAGTGGCAGGTTTTTTTTTTTTTTAAGATTTTATTTATTTATTTGAGAGAGAGTGCACAAGTAAGGGGAAGGGGCAGAGGGAGAGGGAGAAGCAGGCTTCTCACTGAGCAGGGAGCCCCATGTGGGGCTCAGTCCCAGGACCCCAAGATCATGACCTGAGCTGCAGGCCACACTTAACCGGCTGAGCTACCCAGATGCCCCAAATTGGGGCAGTTTTATTTCTTCATTTCCAATATATATGCCTTTCTTTCTTTTTCTTGTCTTGCTGCAGTAGTTAAAACTTTCAGGATGAGGGCAGACATCCTTGCCTTGTTCTCAAATTTACAGAGAAAATATTTCATCATTAAGTCTGATATTAGCTATAGGATTTTTATAGATGTTCTTTAGCAACTTGAGGCACTTTCCCTGTATTCCTAGTTGGTCAAATACTTTATCTTTGTCAACAGATAGGATCATATGATTCTTTCTCTTTAGCCTTTGATATGATAGAAAACACTGATTTTTCAAACGCTTTTCAAATGACACATCTGGAAAAACTAATAAATCCCACTTGCACATCTGGAATAATTACTAAATCCCACTTGGTCATGGCATTTAATTCTTTTTACACTTTGCTGTATTCGATCACTAATGTTTTGCTGAAAATTCTTGTGTCTTACTTCATGAGAGACACTGGCCAATAATTTTCTTTTTGTACCATCTTTATCTAAATTTGAGATCAAACCACTGCCGGCTTCATGGCATGGGTTGGAGAGTATGCCCTTCTCTTCTCTTTTCTGGAAGAGACTATGTAAAATTGATGCTAATTCCTGTTTAAACATTTGCTAGAATTCTCCAGTGAAATCATCTGGACCTAGAGAATGTTTTTTTTTTTCTTTTTTTAATTTAAATTCAATTAGCCAACACATTAGTTTCAGATGTAGAGTTTAGTAATTCATCAGTCGTGTATCATACCCAGTTGGGCCTAGGGAATTTACGCTGAGTTTATGAATGCCACGTTGTTCACAATGGACGTGGTAAGTTTTGAAGGGGAACCAAACCATGGAGCAACAGCTCCCAGGCCCTTGTCACAAGGGGAGGGCAAAGAACACAGGTTTCTTGGGATGGAATCCACCACACCTGTCCTAGCCCTGTCTAAGTCCGGGACGTTATGTTGCCCTGCCCTGGATGCCTGAGGTTTTCTCTGATGTGTCCATGTCAGAGGAAGGACACAATTATGGCAAGGGCCCAGCCACCTGATGGGCTGGTGTGTTAAGCTTCCAGAAACCCACAGCTGCAGCCACAGCTGGCCCTGCTTCTCACCCCGGGGGCCACGACACACTTCTATGTGGTGGCTTCGCAACAACGCCCTGGCCTGGCCAGCCTCTCGTGGACACAGAGGGCTGAGGTCCTCTGGTCCCAGGGGGCTGAGTTAGCAGGAGCTCCGCGTGTTCCTTTCTGCTCTCTCTTACGCCAGCATTCAGAGTCCAGCAACCTGGGCTCCCAGAATGGACGGGGGCTCTGGGAGGAAACCCTAATTCCATCCGGCTCCCAAGATTGTCCGTGGCCTGAGTACAGCCCGTCATGACATTCCCTTATTTATCATCCCTGCTAAAGTGTGGTTCCCGGTGTCTGCTTAATGGACCTCTCCTTCCCCAAGTTCTTCTTATGACTTCCGCATCATTCTCATCTTGGACAACCGCCAGGTCTGACTCAGAGGCCTTGGGTTGACCCCAGGGGACAGAGGAAGCCTCCTGATTCCATGAAAGGGCAGATGAGGCCGGCCTGCTGTAATTACGTAGCCGGGCAGCGAGGGAATGTGCTAGCTCCAAAAATATCTGCCCGCTGAGGACCAATCAGCACCCTGGCCATGACCCTGCGTCAATGAGCAATCGTGCTGCTGCCTGCAAGGGCCCCCCTGCACGGCGGCCGGCTGCTGGGGTGAGGCAGCAGCTGTCCTTCCACTGGCCCATGCTTGGCACATGGACAGCTGCTGTCCACCGCAGACAGAGGGGCCAAGAGATGAGAGTCAAGTCTCCAAAAGCCACATCTGCATGGACGGACACAAGGAAGGGGCGAGAAAACTCTTCTAACTGGGTCTGGAACTCACTAAAGCCAAGTGCTAACCATCTGCCTCGTGAAAAGAATGAGGTGACTCTCGTTGTACCAACATGGGCCACTTGCTAAACTAAAAGCTAAGTGAGAAAGACGAGTTGCGAAACGGTGGACACACTCTACAAAGGAGCTCCCCACAGGGGCTCTGGCCATGGACCCGCAGTCCCGACCCCTTCCTCCTCGCTGTGAGGCCTTGGGCGAGTTACTGGTCCCCTCCCTGCCTCAGCTTCCTCATCTGAGTCAAAGTGATGACAGCACGACCGGCCTGGCAGGGTTGTAAAGATTTAAATGGTCTTGTACTTGCACAGTGCTTCTCCCAGTGCCTGCCGTGGCTATAATACACTGTGAATGTGACCAACATTAAACACATTTATGCTCATACTGGCAAGAGATTATCTCTAGAACTGGTAAGTAGTTGCCTGTGGGTGGAGGAAATGGCTATCTGGGGACGGGAGTAAGAGGGTGAGTAAGTCTCCCCCTCTGACCCTTGGAATACTGTACTGTGTGCATCCGTTGCCCATTCAAAACATGTAATAGGAACCTCAAATGAAGCCTTAGAGTCTTATAACAACTAGAGAAATGTATGGGAAGTGGGTAAGAAGGGCAGAGGTGGGATGGACACTTCTAAATCTCAGAGCCAGGAGTGAAGGAGAGCTTGGAACAGGGAAATGAAGGGGAACTGCGAAGCCCCACGTCACATGGGGGGCGAGGATTGTTCCCTTGAGCCCTGCAGGCATCCAAGCCTATGCCAAGTTGCAAACAACATCCCTGGGCCCCAGGTGTGCACGCGAGTCCTGGGTCTGCTGATTTCCAGGGGCTGGTGACATGCAGGATGGACATGTTCTGCTTGTGCGGCAGGAATACCTCCCCAGGCTGCCTCTGAGTCCCCTCCAAAGGGAACTGATTTATTCCTGTCACTTTCCAGAAAAAAGGACAAAGTTTGGTTTATAAGGATTTATAAATGAAGTTAACAAACTAACAGCATAGGAGATTTATATACTTCCTGCGGAGTATTATTATGATGTCCTTTTTAGGATGAGAAAATGAACGCTCAGAGTGGTTCAATCATTTGCCCGAGGTCACACAGCTGGGAAATGCTGGGGCCAGGTTTTCAGACCGGTGGTAAACTAGCTCCTCCCAGTTCCTAGCACAGTGGCTGGCAAAGAGTGGTCACAGGCAGCTGAGTGAATAGGGAAGGACAGAAGGTGCCATCCATCAGAAGCCCGGCCAAGAAACTCCGAAAGCCATCTACAGATGGCCCAGCATTATCTCCCGTCCTTGCAGCAACTCCCGTCAAGAGGTGGAGCCTAGTTCCCACCTCTTGAACTTGGGCTGGCCCCGTGACCACTCTGACCCATGGAATGCAGCAGAAGTGACGTTCTGGGACATCAAGCTGGGCACTACCCACTTCCTTCCTCTGGGAGTCCAGCAGCCACTGTGCCGTGAGCAAGTCCAAGCAGATCCGAGCCCACAGGGAGTGAGGCCCTGGACGCTGAGAGACCTCCCTCCTCAGACAGGTGACCTCAGTCTGCACATCAACCAGAACCGCCCAGCAGAGACCAGTTGACCCATAGCGCTGGAGGGAATAGCACACTGTTGTTTGAAACCAATTACCCTTAGGGTGCTTTGACGCGCAGTTAAGAGAGCAAAGAAACAGCTCTTCTGTTGCCAAGGATGCCCCTGGAGCAAGGCACGCTTGCCTAGACTTTCTAAGGACAGCTGGCCGCGCTCCTCCGGCACCCCACCTCTGGGCTGCCCTGGAGAGGAAAAGCAGGTCTGTGGTTCTGCCCCACGGGGACAGTTCAACCTCCTACTGGGGGTCTGAGCTCCACCTGCCTTTAGCTTGTGTGCCACAGGAGGGATCAAACGCTGGGGGGCGCTGAGGGAAATACGGTGGCAGAGAGCGGGGCATGGTGTTTCTTTGGAGAAGGTTTCCCCTTTGTGGCACAGTCCTGGCTCCACAGTGAGGCTGAGTGGGAAAACAGGAAAAGCAAGCAAAGTGGGGCTACCGAGGCAGGAGCCCCCCGCCACTCTGCTGTAACAAATGACTACAAACTAGGTGACATGAAACAACACACACTTCTCATCTTACAGTTCTGGAGCTCAGAAGACCACGATCGGTCTCAGAGGACTAAAAGCATGGGGCGGAGCTATGTACGGTCTGGAGGTTCCAGGGGAGAATCCGTGCCTTGACCTTCCTGGCTTCTAGATGCTTGTGGCCGTACTGCTCCAATCGCTGCTTCTACCATCACATCTCCTGCTCGGGGCCCTCCTGCCTCCTCATGGACATCCGTGCCCCTCCCACTTAATCCAGGATCTCTCTCCACGTCCAGGTCCTCAGCTGATTCACATCTGCAAAGCCTCTTTTGCCATGCAAGGTAACATAGTCACAGGTTGCATGAACTAGGATGTGGACACCCGTGGGGGGTCATTATTCCACCAACCAGATGGTGGGAAGTCACTCATTTGCCCGCTCAGTGCGTAGTTTTGAACACCTACCACTATGGGCCAGGTCCTGTGTTGGATGGTGCTAGGGCTGCAGCGACCCCCAGGGCTGTGCACGGATAAACTCAGTCAATCTTCACAGGAGCCCTATGAGGTAGAACCTTTACTGTTATTATTCCACAATACCAAGGGGGAAACTGAGGCACAGAGCCATTCAACAACCTACCCATGCTTACACAGCTAATAAGTGACAAAGAGTCAGGGCCCCAACCAGGAACAGCTGGCACCCTCCAATTAGGATAATCACGGAGGCTTTATTTGCAAGGAGCTGTTTACAAAGGTATAGGGAGTGGTAGGGGAACCTCAAGGGATCATGCAGGAACCCTGGGTCTGGAGCAGGGAGCTGTCACTACCCACAGCAACCCTGGGATGAAAGAGTCGTGTGGAGGCTGCCTCGAGGGAAGTGACCTTGGAATGAGGAGGACCTCACAGGGAGGTGGCCAGCGGAGTATATTCACTGAGCTTCTTCTCTCTCTTCCCCTGATTTCCTGGGGGGGGGGTCCCCATTGGCTGCATCCAACCACAGCCAGAGGGTGAGGAAGAGTAGGATCAGAGGCAAACAGAAGACAGCACACCCCAGAACCGGGTGTCTGTGCTTTGAACATCGCGAACAGCCCAGCCTCTCATCTTGTGGGTCCTGGTTCAGCCTGACCACAAGGCAGGCTGCTCCTTACCCTGGTGAGTCCCAGGCTCAGGGTGACATCAGGGCTTGACGACCTCAGAGGATAGATGGACAACCTTAAAATGCTGGCCTTGATGATCCTATCTCTAGGATCCTATCCTAAGGATGCTGAAGCCCACAGTACTTGGGATTCCTTTGATTCTCTACTAAGGAGGACTGACCCACTGCCCATAAGCATGTGCACAGGGGTCACAAACAGTACTGCGGCCCAGGGGCCTTCAACAACAGACATTTATTGCCCACAGCCCTGGAGAAGGGAGTCAGGAGGTTTGGTTTCTTGGCCTTTGCGCCCTTGAGCTCGGCCAGGTAACCCCAGGGGACAGACATCCTTGAGGACCGAAGGCAAAAACTGATGCAAAAGGCCACAATCTTATCACTACCTTGGGATCAGGTAGGAGCTCTTGATCGTTGGCAACTGTGAACGACTCAGGTGAGACAGAGCCTCCCGGACCACACTGTTCCAGTGGTGGGCTATGCAGAGGGAACAGAAGATGTGTGCCCAACAGAGTAGATCTGCCCCACCCCAGACTAAAACCGAGACGTCAGCGTCCAACCGACCACTGCAGGCTTCAGTGTCTGCCCTGCTTTCCAGCACTGTTCTGGATACCCTCTTTTCTCCCCCTTTATGCACGCAGTGCCATCAGCTAGAGAAAAGTAATCCAATGGGCCGGGGCAACACCGGAAGTGGAGGGAGACACCCCCACACCATCTCCCGCTGCCTTCAGGTCACCTGCCCCGGCTCCCTCCTGACAGGCTCTCTGAGGACCGCTCACTCGCTCAAGGCAGTCGCTGACGCCACACCGTATCCCCCCTGCTCCGTAACGTTCAGTCTTGTACTGTTTTAGTCCATTTCCCACACACACCTCCCACCTTCCTGAACGATGCCGTGGGAACTCCCTCTTTCTTTCTGTCCAGTGCCCCCTCCAAGCCATTTCCTCTAGAGGTTCCTGATTCCCCAGTGTTTTGGGCTGAATGGTGTCCCCCCACAATTCCTATGTTGAAGCCCTAGCCCCCTGTGCCTCACAGTGTGGCTGTGTTTGGAGGTGAGGTCTTTAAGATATGCTCATGTTCAAATGAGGCTTGTGTTCAAATTAGGGTGGCCCTAATCCCATCTGACTGGTGTCCCGAGAAGAAGGGGAGGCGAGGACATGCAGAGAGACCCCAGGAACACTCATGTACGGGAAGGCCACATGAAGACACAGCGAGAAAGTGGCCACCTGCAGGCCTAGGAGACAGGCCTCCGAAGAAACCAAACCTCCTGACTCCCTTCTCCAGGGCTGTGGGCAATACATGTCTGTTGGTGAAGCCCCCTGGGCCACAGTACTCCGTTTGGGCAGCCCTAGCAAACTAATACATGCACTCGAAGCAGACTTGATTGCCGCCTCCTCGGCCTGCCCGCCAGACTTCCTGTAAATGTCTGCTGAGTGTCCCCCTCGGGTGTTAAGGTGGCTGCTGCTTTCACACCCACCTCCCCCCGAGACACTGGGGACCCCTCAAGGCCCGCATCTGGGTCTTTATTGTCCCATCCACCCCAAATGGCTGGTGCCAGGGGGTTAACCGAGATGACACATGTCAAACCTCTGCGAGAAGCTTCGAGGGCTAAGTGCACTGCAAATTCGGACCCTCGGGTTATTACTTACCTGTCTGTACCCACAGCACAACAGGTGCTCCCGAGGAACTGCTATACTGAGCTGACAGGCAGGCTGTGAGCAACTGAACAGACACGCAGACAATGGCCAGGCTGCATATAAAAACAGCACTCGAACCCACACCCTGTAGCCCCCTTGCCCAGGGAGCCAACCCATCCGCTGTGGGAACCGGCTCAGTGGCCAGTCTGCTCTCGCTCACACTCGCAGGGACTCAGACGGCAGTCTCTATGGATGGTCCAGTTAGCCAAAGAAGACTCCCGTAACAATCAGCCCCAAATGGCCAGGACTTGATTACCAACGGACCACTTCAGGTCACCTGCAGAGAGCCAAAGTGCACCCTAACCAATCACACAGGATGCCCGCTGCGAGCTGGCCCGCGTCCAGCTCCTCCCCTCCCCCTCAGCAGGGCACAGCCTTCCCTTTTATCCCACTCCTCTGCCTGCCTGAGTCTCTGCCAGACCCCGGTGACAGCTGCCGGCTACCCCCCCCCCACTAGGGCCGGTTCTGAATCAACAGCCTCTGCTTCTCAGCTGGGTGGCTTTTATGGCTTTCCACAGGTGTGCAGGCCCCGGACACGGTTATGAGAAGAGCTGACTGACGCGTATTGGGAGGAAGTGGGGAGACAAGCCCCCGGGAGAAGAAGGGACAGAAGAGCCAGAGTCAGACAATGAGACGCACTCCACAGGGCGTGCCTGCCCTTTGCACGGATTCCATTGGTGCCACGGGCTCTCTCAGGTTTTGCTTTCTTCTTTTATAACCCGGATGAAAGGCATCCAGGGGATGGAATCATTTAAAGATGACCCAACTCCGAGGGGGGGCATAAGCCCAACAGAAGCCAGTCCCCAGGGCGCCCACCGGAGACAATGTGGCAGGTGGGGAGGAGGCAGACACGGCTTTCCCCCCAGCAGCAAGGCAGTCCACCTCCTCCATCAAGAACCAAGCAGAGGAAGCTGGCAAGCCAGCAAAGCCTTATTCAAGCTTCCCTTTCACACATAAAAGGAGAGGTTTTTTCAATTGAAAGAGAAACCACAAATCCAGGCTGGGGCCCAGAGCCATGGGTCCGGGAGCCAGGTGCTGCTCTCAGCTCCAGCCCCTCCCTGCCCCTGGTCCCCAGCCCACCACCGGCTCCTGCCGTCGCCACCTCGGTGAGGTCCAATTATTGCGTACAGCACAGCTTTCCTTTTGTGATCCAGGGCAGCGTGGGGGAGTCAGGAGCAGCCAGCCGCAGGGAGGAAGGGCCAACTGCATCCTTCAGTGGACCTCTGACCGGAAGGGTATTATTATGATAAACACATTTCCGTAGAGAAGGCACACAAATGCGCAGGGCTCCACATGCATTTCTCTGGCATGTGTCACTGCCCGCTAGAGAGGGCCTACTTATCCATCCGCCAAGGCGCTGACAAACGTCAAGTCCTTTGAAAGCCTTTGCTTTCCATACCCACCCGCTGCCCACGCCACTTGCAGGGAGCATGAAGTTTCCTTCCCGGCGGCCTCAGCATGCCCTCCACACCAGCATCACAGGACTTGGTGCTGTGGACAAGTCTGTTCGGTGACCCTGGGCTGCTTGAGGGACGGACCTGGTCTACCAGTCTCTGTTCCCCAGCCTCCAGATAGACGTCTGGAATACGGCAGATGCTCAAGGGAAAGCTGAATGAAGGAGAGCACAAATGAACTCTCGTGCTACCTGACTGCCCTTCCTGGAGGGCCCTGCAGCACCCACCATGCATCTTTGATCTTTCTACTCTCGTCTGGGAAACAAACATGTCGAGGGGATCCGTGGGCTACCGCAGGTGGCCTGGAAAGGCCGCCCTGGCCTGCGTGGTGGATGTGGGTGTGCAGCTCTGAGATGTCTGACAAGCCTCCTCTCCCTGACCTTCCTTTTCCATCCACGAAAGGGCATGGCAGAGACAGCTCTGATCGATTACGGGAGATTCTTCCAACTGATGGCCCATGGGTTAAATCGACCGTGCAAGAGTTTTATCGGCTTCCAGATTATATAAAAATTGATACAATCCCCATTAAGCCCGTCTCTCTAGCTTCTATTGAATAAAACAGAACACTCCCGGGGCGCATCTGGCTGAAGCTGAGCAGGGCGCATTTTAGTTTGCCGCAGTCCCCACCAGTCTCACGCCCAGATGCTCGTCACTCACATGCTAGTCTCTTAGGTGTTCACGCGTATAACCCGAGCATGGCCTCAACCTCGGCACTTTAGCATGCCTGGAATAGGTTTTAAAAGACGCTCACCAGGCCCCATACTCAGACATTCTGACTCAACTGGTCTTGGGGTGGAGCTAAGGCAACTATGTTTGTAGAAAAGTGCCCCAGATGATTCTAATTTCCGCCAGGGCTGAGCGCTGTGGTCCATGGGCCCTGCTGGCTGTGAGGGCCCATCTCATCCGTGCAGAGAAGCAGCCACAAGAAAAGGACAGACGGGAAAAGTTAGCCTGGGTAAAAGTGCCCACAGTGCCTCCGGGGGGCCAAGTGCTGCCTTGGAACCCCCCCACCCCCCAGTGGTTTAGGCACCAACGCAGAGAGCCCTGTGAGCATCACTCAGAAATGACTCTGCAGACCAGTCCTTCCTCCTCGGCCCGCATGCTTGCGGCTAGCCGGCGGTCTTTCCAGGTCTGCCCGTAGCTTGCTTGTCCCTGGGCTGTGTTTGCCAATTCACGCCTCGCTCTCCACTCAGGGCTCTGCACGATGCCCTTGCCCTCCCTAGGATGCCAAAAATCGACCGTGTGAGGTACGTCTGTGCACGTCCCTCTTGCTGCATCAGCATTTGACTTACTTGTTTCTCTAAACAGGCCCTGAGACCTGTTTCATGCCCCTACCGGACAGAATTCCAGAAGGCACGACTCGCCTCTCCTATGCCCCCTGTGCCCTCCCCAATTCTCCTACCCATGGCTCCCTGAGCGGCAGGGGACTCTCTCGGAAGGGTAGAGGGGCTGCTCTATGGAGAGGGGAGCGGGCACTGTGGTGGCCACTGCATCTAGCTTGCCCAGCTGGAGAAGCCATTTCAAGAGAATCCACAATGCCCACCTGCCTGTCGCCTGCCTGTCGCCCAGCCAAGCACCTCTGTCCACTTGCTGTGTGTGCTCAGGACAGCAAACTCCAACCTCCCCAGCACCTGTCACTCCTGACCCGAGCAAGCAGCGTGGGAAACCAGGGCTAGGGTGGCGGGGTAGGAAGGGGGCTTGTTCAAGCCTACTGAGAAATAACTCCTTGTGGGCCTCGGGACCCCACACAGTCCACCGGTCTGTTCTGAACAAAACAGTCACCCCTGAACCCACACCCTTGACCATCAGTCGATCTGATTCACAACGAGCTAGAGGGAGGAGCGACAAGTAGAGACCTCCAGGCCATAGGGAGGACACAGGTCCAGCCTTGGAGCCTCCCTCGGGAATGATTTCCCAAATCTAGCTGACCCGACCCTGGCCCCAGTGGACACTGTCCACACAGGGCTGGCACCTGAAGGCCGAGGGCTGGCCATGCCCTCCCAGCTGGGCTGAGCGGGGCCTACCTCGGAGCTGACAGAACGTGGTCATAAACTTGCTGGTGAGGGACTTGAGCTCGTTGTTGGCCAGCGTGATGAGGTGGATCTGGTCGGTGACATTCCGCAGGACCTTGTAGATGCCAATGGGGAAGGAAACCAGCTTGCACTCAGCCAGGTCTGCAGCCAGAGGACAGAGACAGAGCAGAGTTAGCCACAGCTGCTTGGGGACCCGCCCCACACCGCAGAGCCCCTGGCCCTGCCTCTGCTCCCCACCTCCCTTCTCTCTCACCTGTCTCCCCCGTGCCAGGTTCGAAAGCCTGCCCGCCCTCTTCTGAGAGCCCTCATTACCATGGGTCACACCCGTCCCTCTCCTGCACCCTGAACCCGTGGGTTTGGCGCAGCACCTTGTCTGGGAGCACGGCCGAGGAGCTCAAGTGCAGCAGGGGTGGCTGTGCCTGCTCAGGATGATGGGCACTCACGGCAGCGTCCTTGAGCCCCTGCCGAGTCCGCCCTCTGCACTCACCGAAGACTCCACAGTGAGGCCGCCGTCTCAACGCTACTCTGTAACAGTCGCCTTGGAAAACAGGTGGTTCACACAGACTTCATGGTGTGACCTTCTTCCCAGCCCTGTCACTCCAAAGGCAAGCCTGCGTCAGAGGCAGCCGAGAGGCCACCATGGGGCACAGTCTGGCCATTTCCAACGGGTAAGCCCAGTGTTACCCCCTGACCCAGCAATTCCACTTGTAGGGGTACACCAGAGAGAACTGGAAACATACCACACGGGGGCCTTCACTGCCGCATTATTCACAACACTCCAACGTGCAAACCACCCACCCGTCCATCCACAGACCGAGTGGATAAGCAAAATGTGGTATTATCCATCAAAAGGAATATTGTTTGGGGCGCCTGGGTGGCTCAGTAGGTTAAGTGTCTGCCTTCGGCTCAGGTCATGATCCCAGGGTCCTGGGATCGAATCCCACATCTGGCTCCTGCTCAGCGGGTAGCCGCCTTCTCCCTCCGTCTGCCGCTGCCCCTGCTTGTGCTCCCTCTCTCTCCCTCCCTCTCTCTCTGACAAATAAAGAAAAATCTTAAAAATATATATATATTGTTTGGCCATAAAAAGAAGCAAAATACCAATACATGCTACAGTGTGGATAAACCTTGAAAACAGGATGCTCAGTGGCAGGAGCCAGTCCCAAACGATCAGGTATTTTAGGAGGCCACTGACGTGAAATGTCCAGAGCAGACGAATGTCTAGACACAGAAGGCAGGGTAATGGTTGCCTAGGGCTGGGCAGCCCAGGGGTGGGGGCTCTAAAACTGGATGGGGATGATAGTTGCATGACTCTGGGAATATATTAAAACCACTGAATTGTCCACTTGAAGTGGGTGAATTGTATGATATGCGAGTTCTATCTGGAGAAAGCAATTGCGTACATAGGACAGCAGGGCCGCACTGAAGGCATGGCTCAGAAACTAGGCTCTCCAGTTACGCTAAGTCACTTAAAGTCCCTGAGCCTCAGTTTCCTCAACTGCAGAACAAGGGTACTACTACCATCTACCGAGCAGAGCTGTCAGGAAAACTAAATATGAAAAGTATTAAATATGCCTGGCAGGTGCACAGTGGGGATGGGGATGCTCTTTCTCTCCGCCTCTTCCACTTTATCTCCCCTTCCCACTCTACCCAAATCCTCTCTATGCTTCAAGGCCAGCTCCCATCCTATCTCTTTGGAAATCTTCCTGGATCATACCCATTATTGGGGGCCACCCTCCTCCAACCCCTGAACCCCAGGAGCACTAACCAACTCAGACAGCACTGTCCCATCTCTCTGCAAACTTGTCTTTTTCCCCAAAGAGGCTGGACTCCCCTGGGCCCCTAAGCCTTTAGAGATCGCTCCAAAATAATTATGCAACATTCAATTAATATTCCTACATGCCGGTAATGATATATAGTTTTTACAGATCCCATTCTGAACAGCAACAGTAATGCAAAGTCTGTCGAAATAATCATAATTGAAGCCCTTCTCTCTCATCTGCCTCACAGAATTTCTACCCTTGCTTTCAGACCAGCTCAAATGTCACCTCCTCTAAAAGCCTTCTCTGACTGCTCTAGACAGTTAGTTGCTCCAATCTCGGAGTCTCATAGAGTACGAATGAGACCTTTTCATCCTGTACTGGGTTACCCTTGTTTTGTGTCTGTTTTCCCCCTGGACTGGGAAGACCTCCAGAGCACAGGACTGGCAGTGCTCCAGCACACTCAGAGGGCAAAGTAGGGGTACTGGAGATCTCACGGAGCTGGTCTGAGAAAAGAAAGGGGGCAGATAGGGTAAGGGCAGAAGTCCAGACAACTGAGAATCCACAGGGGTCTTCTACAGGGCATCCTATTAAGAAGTGTCTTGGGGCACCTGGGTGGCTCAGTCTGGCTCTTGATTTCGGCTCAGGTCATGGTCTCAGGTCTTGGGGTGGAGCCCCGAGTGGGGCTCTCAGCTCCGTGGGGAGTCTGCTTGAGTGACTCTAGCCCTGCCACTGTCCAGTGTCAGGCACTGGCTCTTACATCAGCCAGGAGGGCTGGCAGAAGAGGGTTCAAGGTCCTGCCAGGAAGGAACGAATCCCCAGAAGTGGGGCTTTCAGTAGAGGGAGATCAAGGGCTGGAAATGGACCGGCTCTGTAGGCTCAAAGTTTGGAGCAGGCTGGGGATTCTAGAAAGAGCAAACACTTCCAAACAATTATTCTCCTAGTACTTTGTGCGAGATGCACAATGGGCTAGGGCTAGAAAGGAATCTTTGTTGTGGTTGTAAATCATAACAGCCCCTTTGGGTAAAAGCGACAGATCTCATACAAGCTAGAAGCAACATCAAGGAAAACGTCAGAAGCTTTCCCTTGAAAGCAAAGAGCAAAATAAGGATGCCTTCCATCACCAGTATCTCTGAATATGATCTTGGAAGTTCTGGCCAAAGAAATAGAAAATATAAACACTGGAAACAGATAGAATGATTATTATGTGCATATGAAATGGCTGCATAGCCTCAAAAAACTAAAGTAGTAATCTGACAAACTACGCAAATTAAAAAGGTCTCAGCGAAGTGGCTAATCAAAATACATACTCAAAATTCAGTAATATTCCCATATGTCAGCAATAAAATGTAATTTTTAAAGATCCTACTTCAAATGACAATAATAATATAAAATATATAGAGACAACCAGAATGGAAAATGTATCTGACCAATATTAAGAAAAGGAAAAAAAGTTCACAAAGATGTCTTTGGAACTCGAGGGTATTATGCTAAGTGAAATAAATCAGTTAGAGAAAGACAAATACCATATGATTTCACTCATATGTGGAATTTAAGAAACAAAACAGATGAACATAGGGGGGAGGGAGGGAAAAATAAAATAAGATGAAAACAGAGAGGGAGGCAAACTATAAGAGACTCTTAACTATAGGAAACAAACTGAGCGTTGCTGGAGGGGAGGTGGGTGCAGGGGATGGGCTAAATGGGAGATGGGCATTAGTGAGGGCATGTGATGGAATGAGCAGTGGGTGTTATATGCAACTGATGAATCACTACATTTTATCCCTGAAACTAATAATACACCACGTCAACTAAATTGAATTTAAATCAATTTTAAAAAATTAAGAAATGCTAAAAAAATAGATTTGTATGTAAAGATACAGAATATGCTTGTTAATGACAAAGCAAAAGATTGAAATGATAGTGATCTGTTTCAGAAATCAGTTTATAGATTGTTTAATGTAATTCCTCCTGAAAATCCAGAAAGTTCTTTGTTGTTTTTTTTTTAACTTATTTAAATGGTTTTAAATTTCAGCTAGGGAATTAAGCAAGCAAGGCTGCCTAGAAGAGGAGAAGGTAGGGGGATAACCAATGTTTTAAGATTACAATAATTAAAACAGAGGGCAATAAGAAAAATAGATTAGAGAAAGAAAATAGTCTGGAAAATGTAGTCTATAAATAACATGTCATAATTTAATAAACACAAAAGGAGGCCTCACAAATGAATTGGGGAGGGGAAGGGTTAATAATTGACATCAGAATAGCCAATTAACAATTCTGGGAAAACAAAAGAGACTCTCAATTAACCTAAGAATCAAAGTAAACTTAGGAGCCTGGGTAGCTCAGCTGGTTATGCATCAGACTCTTGATTTCAGCTCAGGTCATGATCTCAGGGTTGTGAGATCAAGCCCCACGTCATGGAGCCTGCTTAAGATTCTCTCTCTCCCTCTCCCTCTGACCTCACCTCTTCCCTCTCTAATTAAAAAAAAAAAAAAAAAGAATCGAAGTAAATTCTAGACAGAATTACCCTTGAAATATTTTTGAAATCAAACAAAAAAATCAGAAGTAAACAGACTTTAATACAACCACTTAAGTGAAGAGGACTTTCAAAACCTAGGAGCAATAACAGAATCACAGAGAACAGATCAATAGACCTGGATGTTTAAAAAAATAAGCCAACAGATTGTGAAAAGGATCTACAAATAGGATAAAGAGTTATCTTCAGGGGCACCTGTCTGGCTCAGTCAGTGGAGCATGCTACTCTTGATCTCGGGGTTGTGAGTTTGAGCCCACGTTGGGTGTAGAGATTACTTAAATAAATAAATAAATAAACTTAAAAATAAAGTTCTATTTGGGGCACGTGGGTGGCTCAGCTGGTCAAGCAACTGACTCCTGGTTTTGGCTCAGGTCGTGATCTCAGGCTCGTGAGATGGAGCCCCACGTCGGGCTCTGTGCTCAGCATGGAGTCTTCTTGAGATTCTCTCTTCCTCTCCCTCTACCCCTCCCGCTCCTGCCCTCTCTCTTAAATTAATTAATTAACTCAAAAATCTGATTAAAAAGTTATCTTTATTATTTAAAATTCTCAATTCAGTCAAAAAAATTAAGACCACCAGAGAGAGATGAGAAAAGAACACAAGATGTTCACAAGCAGAAAACAAATAAACACACGGCTCCTGATGTATTGCCAAGCTGCTTCCCAGAGTACTTATGCCAGTTAACATACATTCTGTCCAGTAAGTAAGAGGATCATTAAAAAAAAAAAAACCCTTCCTAATATGATCAGGGGAAATGGCATCTCTTGCTTTTAATCAGCAAGTCTTTCAATAATGAGATGGATTATCACTCATGGGTAATTAACCATTTTTACTTCTCTTGTGGCAAATCCTGTTCACCTCTCTTGCCGTTTTTCTATTTGGAGTTCTGGTATTTCTCCCCACCCTCTCCAGTGTTGGTAGACCTTCTTGAATAGTATTATCGACCTAAGTCTGTCCATTGTTTTTCTTGTTTAATAATTCAAGTTACAGCATTTTTTGAGGCAGAATGAAAAAAATTATATGCACCCTGTAATACATGTAAAACTAAAAAAAGTACGTATGCCTGGGAAAGAGGAAAATAATCACAGTGTTAAATAGTTATTACAAAGGATTGGAGCAATTTATTACTACTTACAGTCCCGATGTTTATTTTATATAAAATAGGCAAAGTACCACTACATGTTTAAATAAAAATATTTCTCAAGCATATATAGTGATACTTCACTTTTAAAATAGAAAATTTAATTTATCATAAAAACAGCTTTGATTGGAAAAAATAACCTGGCAAATTCAAGTATAAACTGAGGGCAGCCAGCTCCTCATCGATAAGAGAAATGAGAAAGACCCATAAAAGAAAGAAAGTCTCTGTATTGAAGTGGAGCAAAAGCTTCAGGACTCAGGCACCAAGAATCAATTGTGCAGCGCACCCCCGCTCCCCACAAAGCGAGAGAAAGTGCTCAGGATGTTGGCAGAAGAGATGTAAAGCCATAAGGCCATTCAAGTTATTTCCAAGCGTCCTCAGAAGAGCTGTCTTCCCTGAGTACATCAGCCCAGAAACGCCCAGCCCACAACCTCCTTCCTGCCACCTGGGCCACCCACCCACCATCCCAACCATATACTCTCCCCTTTTCCAGTCTCCAATTCAAGCAACGCAGGCCTCTGCAGCCTCATCTGGCCAACCGACCTAAGTCACAGAAGCATACAGCCCCCCCATCTGAGGGTGCTAAGGGCCTGGAATGTATTCACGCGTGCTGCTCTTATTCATTCTCCATAACAGCCCTACTGTGTGCCAGGCACCGTTCCCCACTGTGCCTAGTGACTTCCCTAGGATTTTTTTTGTTCTTAGGGATGCCATCTGTTCCATCCACCCTTTGACCCCAGAACCGCCTCCCAGAGGCTGGCGTGCATGTGGGAGGGGTACAGCACCCCACCGATGGCAAAGGGCTCTGCTGGGATGTGATGCAAATGTGCCCCGTCCAGGCCACATCACCAGCCACCAACACTGCACGGAGACTCCAATTCCTGCTGAGAGAACAGGTCCATGACCTCAGGAACAGTTCTCCATGGTCCCTGGGACAAGAATATGGAGATCCAGGCACTCAGACACGCGGGAACAGGTCTCAACCCTGCCCAGTCTTCTCCCCACCTGTGCACAAGGAGTGATCGATCTCATGTTTGTTCCTTGGGGGACGGGGGTAATAACAGCCACAAACAGCACCACTTACTCTTTCACATGTGCTAGGTTGTGAGAACTGCCCTCTCTGTATGAGGAAACTGCAATGGAGTGACTTGCCCAAGGCCATACAGCTAAGAGAAGGGGAGTAACACTGAGATGGTTAAGCTGTTCAGGAAGCCACGGGGCCTAACCATTCTACTATCCTGCCCCCTTAAGAAGTACTTAGGTACCTGTCCCTGGGCCGAGCCAGAGAAAGGGGAGTCTATGCAGACCATCTCACAGGGGAACCAGGGCCTTGGCCAGAAAGTCCTGTAGGCTTTTCTAGTTCAGGGCATGTGATTCTGGGGACAGAGGCCAGTCCCCTTTTGTTCTCAGGAAATTCTTCTCAGATCTAATTCCAAGGATGGGCACCATCTATACCCACTACACCTGTCTGCAGTAGAGAAAAGCCTCCTAAGCTGAGCCAAGTTCCGTGCTGGGCCCTGGGGCTTACGGGAGCACACAGCACTCCTTACAGAGGACACGGCTAGGGGCCAGGTCTCACTAACGGAGGGGGGTACCCTGCCCAGGGAAGAGAAGACCCAGACCGGAGACAGGTGAGTCAACCTCAAGAAGCCATGGGATGTCATCAAGAAGAGGGTCCCATTCTTTATGGAACAGCTGACGGTACAGGGGATAGTTCACCAGCCATAAAGGAAAAGGCTCCCCTGTGAGGAAGTGAGGGCCACATCAGGGGGTGTGACCAAGCAGTCACCACCCAGAGGACGCATGAACCACATGGAGGCCAGGGGATCTCAAAGGTCTCACTCAACTCAACAAAACAAACATAGCTAACATTGCTGAGTATCCACTATGTGCCAGGCACGGTAACAGGCACTTTTTAGATATTAACTCATTAAATTCCCATAACCACCATGAGTTACCCTCACAGGTGGAAAGTGAAGCCCGTGTTGATAGGTAAATTGTCCAAGGGCATTTTGGCAAGATGATGAAGGACAAAGAATCTGAATGCAAAGATTCCAGTAGGGTGACCAACTTTTCCTGGTTTGCTCGGAACGTTCCCAATTTTGGCACCGAAAGCCCTGCGTCCTGGGGGACTGCTCCTCAGTCCTAGGCAATTCCAGAGAGCTGGTCACCCTCGGGTCACGCTAGATGCTGATGGATGAGAGATGACTAGAGTCAGAGGAGAGGGAAGGCAGCCCAGACGTGGGCCAAGGCACAAGCAAAGGCCCAGAGGACTTGCATTGCTCCAGGACACCCCCTTTGAGCCCTGCCACGTCCTACAAGTTCCTAGAGCCCTGCCCTTGCTCAGCGAGTCCTCAGTGAGGAAGCCTCTGGCATGGGAACATTTCATGCGAGCGGGTGGTGCATGCATGCCCACAGACCCCAACGGGGACTCAGGGGTGCTAACAACAGGGGACAACAGCAGCATCTGGACAGCAGCTGGATTCAGGCAGGACTCTTCAGTGCCCTCCCCCGCCACTGATATCTGAGCTGCAGCAGAGAACAGAGAAGCTTGAGGGAAGGCACTGTAATAAACACAAAGCAAGATTATTCTCATAATTATAATTATTATTGCAAGAAGGCCAAACTGCATCTCCCTAAGCCTCTAATTATGAGAGTGCTTTGTGTTAATAAAGTAGCTTTTATTCACAATGCACAGGTCTTTCATTAAAAGTTATCTTGTTAATCCTAATGAATGCCTAATGAAAAGTGACTGGTGGGCAGAACCAGGGCAAAACAAGCAAAATCGGAGAAGTAAACAAAACAGACCGCAGGGAGTCAGGAGGGCTGGGTCAAACTCGTGTTTTTTCTCAGAAACACAGAACTGTGCCCCCAGCTCAGTCCCTGCCAAGAGCCGGGCCTGGTGACAGGGTCTAGTATGGGGGAGGCAGAGAGGGTGGCAGAGCCCCTGCTGACCCAGTTACAGCCCCAAAGGAGAAAGTGTTGGGGACTCAAGCTGGTGTGTCCATGGGCTCCGAGGCCTGGCCAAGAAGCAGGACTCCCAAGGCTGTGGGAGTGTGACCTGAGCCCGCCCACAATGTCTTGTTTCCACATCAACTTTTTTCCACAGAATCTCAGAGTTAGGAGACTGGAGACCATTTAGCCCATGTTTTCCAAACTTCCCAGTAAGAATCATGTGGAGAGGTGAATCCTAGGCCCCCACCCCTGAAATTCTGCTCCAGTGCATGGGCAATGACCACCGGGGAATTTGTGTTTTTAATAAATATTCGCAGGTGATTCTTAGCAATAAGCAAACTTGGGAAACACTATGTAGCCTCCAATCTCAGACCTGAAATTCTTTTAATGTCTCCACCAGAGGGCATAAAGTTCTTGAATACCTCCGGTGATGGGGAGCTCACCCTCCTTTCTACAGAATGGTTTTAATTGTTAGAGAGTTCGTTCATGAACTACATGATAACTGCTACTCTGCTCTCTTGGATCACACATAGTATATCTGCCCTGGCATGGCAATCTTTTACATCAATGAGGATGAGGGACATTATAAGCTTTTCTCCAGACAAAAATACCCCAGAAACCTTTAACCCCCCTGGTTTTAGATGCTCCCTCTGGAGAGTCAGAACCGGCCCAACTCAGAGCCTGCTCCAGCCAGAACTTACTCTCGCTCAGGCTTTCAGTCTGTGACACACGGCCACAGCCACTATTCGTGGATGCCAGCTGTGTGCAGCAAACTGCGCTTGGGGCTTCAGACTCACAAGTTTACCTCCTCCTCACGACCACCCTGTGAGGCCAGTCCTCTGCTTACCTCCACTTAGCAAAGGAGGAGACGGAGTCACAAAGAAGATCACATGACTTACCCAAGGTCACTCAGTTACTGAAATAATAATTCACATTTATAAAGTGCTCCCCGTGAGCCAGTCACTGATTGTCCCATGAACCCTTAATCCGCACCATGGCTCCACGGATGGGTGCTAACATCGCCGTCCCCGTTGTTAGAGGAGCTGCAAGCAGAGCCGGCCTTCAGCGCACGCCCCTAACACTATGCGCACCGCCTCCCTGGCACGGACAACATGCACGCAGCACGGAAGGCTGCTCTGGGATGCAGCAGGGGCCGTTTCCAATGAGCAGGCCTGTCTTCCAAGGGGCGACGGACGCCCGCGGACCCTGGTACGTCAATAGCAGCTACCATGGAGCTGTACTAAGGGGACTTAGAATTAAAAGAGCTAGTGGAAGAATTATCTGGATGTGTTACCTCCCGACTGTGGGATCTCAGGCAGGCTGCTGTGGTTCTGATTTGCATCTGATTTGCATCTTGGTCAAATGCCAGGGTTGGAACTTATGGTCCCTGAGGCCCCTCCTGGCTGCCACCGTGGACTCTAGCTGGTGGTTCTCAGACATGGCCACACTGGAATCACAGACTCCTGATGTCCGAGTCTCGCTCCCAGAGACTCTGACTTAATTAGCGGGAGCTGGGGCTTGGTAGTCAGGGGGTTTCGAAGGTTTCCTGATGCTTCTGCTCTGCAGCCACGGTGGGGACGTCTGCTTCTCGAACCACAATATGCACACAGACGACTGGGGATCCTGCTAAGGCGAGGCTTCTGATGCCGCAGGTCTGGGGTGGGGCCTGAGATTCTGCATTTCTACCAGGCAGGTCCCAGGACCATGCTCAGGAGCAAGGGCCAGGCCAACACAGTGGTTCTTAGAGTGGCAACCCCGGACCTACCGTATCAGCATCAGCCCAGGACTTGTTAGAAATGCACATTCTCAGGCCCCAGCCCGGACCTGTAGAATCAGAAGCTTGGGGAGCGGGTCCTAGCCATCTGTGTTTTAATAAGCACCTCTGATGGGCACCCGTGTTCAGGAGTCACTGGTACAGAGGGACTGGGCCTCCCACCAGCTGTGGCTACTCGGCCCTAAAGACAACAATGGTGACAGTAATGACGCTGACTCGCATTTACTGAGGGCTGGCTGGTCCAGGCCTGTGCAGGGGACTTAGTTCTGCCCTGCGCAATTCCTGTTTCCCCTTAGGCCAGGCTATTTCAAAATAGAGCCACTGTCTTCCAATCTTCTCTCTGGCTGGTTTGTGGTTCTGGCTCTGAAAGAGGCACAGGTGACCCTCAGTGTTTACGCCACGGTGGGCAAGGCTCAGGAGGCCCCCATTCTCATCCTGGCCCCTCTGCTATCAGCCATGGGGTCTCAGGGAAACATATTCCCCAAGGGCCGTGTCTCCTCTTCTGTAAAATGCGGGTTGGAACCATGGGATCTGGGGCGTACTAACCAGGCTGGACATTCTGTGACTCCATGATTTTACTAAACAAAGGCTCTTTGGTCAATGCTCCCGTCAAAGAGGGGAGGCTGCAAGCTGCAGTCAAATGTTTGTGAGCTGTGTGCCTCAGAACATGCTAGAATGTGTACTGTTGCGGGGAGATCAGAGGCTTGCTGAAGTTGGCGACCCATGCCCATGAATACAGAGCTGGGATTAGAACCCAGATTAACACAACTCTGAAGCCCATAGTCTTTCCATGACATTGGTCTACACTATGCTTTGCTCACTCTTCTTACCATGGTCAGTAAACAATCCTAGAAACAAAAAGTAATATAATAGCTTACCCTTATCTGGTACTTCCTTTGTACCATATGTACCTATGTACATGTGCCTGAGACTTTTCTAAGCACCTGACATGCTTTGTCTAATTTAACAACCCCTGAGATAGGTATTATTATGTTCGTCCCCATTTTATCATCGTGGAAACTGAGGCACGGTGCATAAAGAGAGCTGTAACTCAGACCCAGCTCCCCTCCCCCGACAGAGCTCAGTTTAACAGAATAACACCTGAGACTGTGTGCAGCATGGGGCTCCCATTCAGGAGGCTGATGGAGAGATATTTTTCTGGAGTGTGAAAATGAAAACTTAGACTGGCACCTGCACCCCTTCCAGAAGATCCAAACTCCCGGGACCTCCAGGTGTGCTCAGGAGCTACGGGTGTGGCCGGACACCCTGGAAGGAGACACAAGCCCGTAGACAGCTGGGCCTCTGGGACTTGGCTGCCAATCTCTGAAATGCCACCTGGTTTCCAAAGCTGGGAGGTGCGGGACACCAAGAGCAAGCAAAATGCACCAGGCATCGAGGACTGGCCCCGACGCCCCACCTCGCACAATTCACCAGGATTTTAACAGAGTTACTTCTGCACAGTGTTTACTGAGCTAACTAGCTCTAGAAGGTTTAAGGCAAAAATGGAAAAAGCCTGGCACTACTCTCTCTTCACAAGTGCCCCTCCTCACAGATAACTACTTCCAGGTCTTTTCAGGGATTTTGCTGGCGTTTAACTTCCACTCTCAAGAGCAGCCTTTCCTAGTCCTTCCCTGTGTCATGCCACCTGGAGAGAAACAGTCACAGGAGGAGGAGCTCACTGTGGACCGCAGAAGTCCAGAAAGTTCCTCCACAGTAGCATTTATACTGGGCCCTGGCCGGTAAGTAGAGAAGGGTAGAAAGGCACTTCAGGAGAAGGGGGAGATGGGCATGGCATCTTCTGGGAATGTGGGGAGACCATTTAATTTGAATGTGGCTGTGGGTTTGGGAGAATTGTTTCTTTCACTTCCTGCTTTATAGATCTCTGTATTGTGTGATATTTTTGTAACAAGCACTCATTACTTCTTACTAATGTCCTCAATTTAAAGAGAGTGACATTCTTAGCATCCAGCTACCCACGGGAACATTTTCCCTCAAGTGCTAAGAATGCTGGGTCAGTGGAGATCGTCTTGATGGGGACGAGGGGGCTGGGGCTAAAATCCCGTCAGGGCCAAGCTCAGAGGGGCTACGGCAGAGCCCGGCTGACAGCCTGTGACAGATGCCGCACAGACGGGAATCCGGATCTCAGAGGTGCTTCCTCACTGACTACTGCAGGAGTCCCAGCCTCTCTGGGAAACGACATGACCGCAGGGTGTCTGCTTCAGAGAACAAAACTGAACTTCTCTGGCCCCCCGGCCGGTGGCCATCACACCCAACGGGCAGAACACACGAGAGCCACATGAGAGCCAGAGACCTAAAAAGGAAGAGGTGGTGGCGGCGGCGGGGCCTGAGAGCTCACTCTTCCTCAGGATCCAGACCGAGGCTTTCCTTGTGCCAGGGCTTTTCTGTGATGAGGTCTGAGGCAAGTTACTTAACCCCAGCCTCAGTTTCCCCTTCAATAAAATGGGAACAAGAATTCATGCCAACACCTGTAGGTACACATCCATAGCAGCACTATTCACAAAAGCCAGAAAATAGAAATCGCTCAAATGTCTGTCAGTGGAGGAACAAACAAAATGCGCTATCTCCATACAATGGAACGCCACGGGGCCACGGCAAGGCATGAAGTGCTGATACAACATGGAGGAACCTCAGGAAGTGTGCCGAGTGAGAGAAGCCAGTCACAAAAGGCCACATACTATATAATTCCCCTGACTGAACATGTCTACAATACGCAAATCCACAGAGACAGAAAGGAGACTGCCAGGGGCTGGGGGAGATGGGAAAAATAGGGAACGACCGCTTAACGGGAGAGGGTTTCTTTTGGGGGTGACGAAAATGTTCTTAAATGGATTGTGGTAAGGGCTACACAGCCCCGCGGATATGGTAAAAACCACGGGATGTTGCACTTTAACATGGAGAATTTTACGGATAGGAATTATTCCTCAATTAAAAAAAAAAAAAAAACGAGACCAAGATGATCCAACGAATAGGGTTGTTCTGAGCTTGAAATAAAATGTCCTTGAGGAGCTTGGCGCGGAGGGTGGCAGACGGGGTCCCTCGGGGGCTAGGAGATGCAGCTGTGGGAATGCAAAGACATTGTTTCCAGGTGAGAATTCATTTACAAGGCCGAGCTCCAGCTCCCGGGCTGGCTGAGGGAGGGAGAGGACCCCCGGCAGTCACCCCCTTCACAGCCTCACGGCACGGAGACTACCGTGGGATCTGGGACTTGCCGAAGCAGTGCCAGCGTCTTCCTGGCAAGCCAGCAAACCCACAAACACCTATTTGATTAGAATCAAAAGTAAATAAATCCCACGCAGAATACCACCAAATGACACACAGTCAACGTTTGAGATATTCAATTATTTTAACTTAACAGATGACTCATCGCTAACACGTTGGGACAAAGGGGAACGGAGCGGACACAGCAGCGTAATGATGAAGGCAGTGAGGCCGCCAACACCTCTGGAGCAACCAGCGCCGGCCCAGGCAGAGGCCACACGACGGGACGGGCCCTGAAGTCTTCTACGAAGACAACAGCTGCCAACGCTGACGGAGCATCTTCTCTAGATAACCCTGAGAACCACGCCCGAGGGAGGGCATTATTATGAGTCTCCTCTGGCAGATAAGGAAACAAAGGCTCAGAGAGGTTAAGAATTTGTCCGAGGTCACACAGTAAGTGAAGATGGGGTGGAGCTTGACTTCCGCTGAGGATGCTGCCCTGCAGAGTAGGGTCTGGAGACCTGGGATTCTGATATGCTGCTGTTCTTAACTCAAGTGACCTTGGGCAGGTCACTCTTGAACCTAAGCACCTCGAGTGGGACACATACACTGGTGACTACAGACCAGATTTCTCAAAACAGAATGTACTGGGGCGCCTGGGTGGCTCAGTCGTTAGGCGTCTGCCTTCGGCTCAGGTCATGATCCCAGGGTCCTGGGATTGAGCTCCGCATCGGGCTCCCTGCTCCGCGGGAAGCCTGCTTCTCCCCCTCCCACTCCCCCTGCTTGTGTTCCCTCTCTCGCTGTGTCTCTCTCTGTCAAATAAATAAAATCTTAAAAAACAAAAACAAAAAAACAAAATGTACCCATGAGTCACCTGGAGACCTTGTCAGAATGCAGGTTCTGATTCAGCAGCTCCAGGATGGGACCTAGGAATCTGCATTTCTAATGAACTTCCTGGTGATGCTGATGCTGACACCACTTTGAGAAGCAGGAATTGGATGGTAATCACTATGCAAATGGCAGTGAGCCACAGGGCGAAAAATGCCTCTTTCAAACTCACAGTCCGGAGCTGGCCATCACTTCTCATCTTTGCTTTACCCCCTTCCCAATGGGGAAGCAGATTTAAGCCCAACCTATATACCTAAGATTTCCTAACCATGTTTTGTTTTCATATTTATTTTTATGGTTACCAGCTATTGATTTTCCATTTATAGTCATGATATAAAGTCCTTTTAAATTTTATTTAAGCTAATTTCATTTAAAGAAAAATGCTAATTAATAATCACAGCTAATACTTTTACAGCACTGAGAATATGCTGGCCGCCCTTCTAAACATAACACAATTTTCATCCTTACAACTCTAGAAAGCAAGGACCTTTTAGAGATGAGCAAATTGAAACCTAACTCCGATCAGACTTAACTTGATCAGAGAGGTAAAGTCACTTGCCCAAGGTCACCCAGCCAACAGGTGGCAGAGCCAGGCTTCGAATCTGGGCAGCCCGACTTCAGGGTCGACCACGTTATTCCACCTATGACCGAGCAGAGCTGGCCCTCTGACATGGCAAAAACTGTGAATGTCACCTGCGCGCAGTCAAAGGGAGGCAAACACTTGTTTCTTGCTGCAGGAATCATGTCGAGATGCCCCTCAGGCTCCCCAACACTTGCAGTGCCCGGCACAATGCCTCATCCACATTAGGGGACAATGCATGTCCCGGAATAAATTTCCCTGGCCTGACGTGCTGGGCACCGGAGAAGCCTGGGGTCGGCCCTGGGGGTACCCCTGCCTGGGCTGAGGCACGGGCCACGGGGTAGGAGCCCACATGTGGGTACACGTGGACATCTCTGGGGGTGATGAGATTGCAGACAACTCCACTCGCCTGGAACCCACTTCTGAGCAGGGCAGACGGTGAGGGGGCTGTGGCTGACGGTGGGGAACCACGCTTACCAACAAAGGCAGGCCCGGGCGCAAGAGAGCCGCACATTTAACGACTAAATGTTCGCCTTTTCTCCTCAAGCCGTCAGGGTCGGAAACAACGAACAGGCCTGGGAGGAATGGGTTTTCTGAGCAGTAATTGGGCTTCCTGAGGTCACAGCTGGATGAAGGGACCAGGAAACAGTAGCAAACGTCTCCAAAGAGCACTGTGCTCAGCATCTGACTCCGTCAAACACCAGTGTGGGGCCACCAGCCTGCATGCCCTGTCTTGCCCACCCGCCAGTCCTTGAGCTCACTTGCCACCTGGACTTGGTCCGCGCCGTTCCCCCAGTCTGGAACACCCTTCCCTCTCCCCTCTGCCCCCACAAATCCTCTGGCCAGCCAGCCCCACTTCCCCCAGGAAGGGTGCCCTAACCACCTCGCCTCCAACTCCAGGACGCCTGCCTTGCTGTTCGTCCTGGATCATCTTCTCCCAACTGGTAAATATCTGCAGACTTGCATCTGAGACCCATGAGCGGTGAACTTGACAGGAGAAATGTGCATCCTCCTGCTGATGACCCCTCAGGCCTGGCACTGAGCAGGGCAAACACTTCTGGACTTAACTCTACCCTTCACCACTGAGAAGCTTTGTCTTGCTATTCTCCCTTTGTAAAATGGGGGCACAGAGGCCCTTTTGGGGAACAAGGAAAACAGTGAGCTAATATCTGTCTAAGGTTTGAGTTCACAGCAAGAACCAAGCCCTCCGCAGCCAATATGTGAAGATTTCAACTAATATGGTCTTCTGTTTACCTGAAGACAGCTTTATAATCCTGGAATCCACCTTGACAATGACCGCGGCTGTTCCTTTATTAAAGAATCTCTTTCCCTGGCTCTGCCTCCTGCCCCCACCTTTCCCTCCCCATCACCTGAATACCCTTGCCCATTCGAGAACCTTCAGGACACCCCACGCCACATGGGTGGAACCCACCCTTTGCAGCCCTGTGTTCCCGCCGAGGGGTCTGGGTCCCACCTCCCCTTTCCAGAAGTCCCTCACACAAGTCATGGGAGTTCCTACCCCCAGACCAAGCCAGACTGCTCACTGTTCTCTGCAAACTCCCTTTACTTTCCCACCTCTGTATTTTTGCTGGTGCTATTCCCTTAGCCTCAAAAACCTTCTCTCTCATCACCACCATATTACAACGCCTTGTAAAGGCTGTCTTTCCATGAAGCCTTTGCTCATGTCTTCTAGTGATGTCATTACTCCCACCTTCAAGCCCCCTTTGTGTGTCTGTCGCCTCTGTCAGGGTGCCCACACTTCCTGGCCGGGCAGAGAGCTCCCCGAGGGCAGGGATCAGGTTCCACTGAGGTGGGGAGGCATGTCACAGGGGGCGTGGGAGGCCCACAGACTCAAGTGCAAAGTCCAGCACAAGATCTGCTGGCTGTGAAAATCCAGGCAAACCAGGGCCCTCCCAGAGCCTCAGTTTCCCCTTCTGTGAGTGATGTGAAAACACCACCTGTCCAGAGCTGTTGAGGAAATCAGATGCAGTCATTCCCTTGACAAAGGTCTCCTGAGCTAGCACTGTCGGGGCAGACGGTGGTAAGCAAGACAGAGTCCCTGACCTCAAGGAGCTTACATTCTAGTGCAGGGAGAAAAGTAGTAAATATAGACAAATACCTGAGGGAATGTCAAGCAGCAACACTGCTCTTAAGAAAAGAAAACGGTGTGATGGCAGACCAGGTGACTGAGGCAGAGGCAGGGGCCACCCTTACTAGGGTGGTCAGGGAGGGCTTCTCAGAGGAAGTGGTACTTAGCTGAGACAAGAGTAGGAAGGAGCAGGGCATGCAAAGATCGAGGCAGAGGACAGCCCAGGCAGAAACACAAGCATGCACGCAAGCACGCGCGCGCACGCGCACACACACACGGTATTATGGGATGCCTGCCAGAGCTCAGTAATTAGCTCCCTCCTGCTTCCCTCACCTTCCCATCCTCTGCAGAGCGTTCCAGAGCCCGACACAGCACATGGTGAATAAAGGTCTGCTGAAATGAACTTGACAGAATAAGGAATCCTGGGGATAAATTGGTGCACGACTAAAATAGGTGCCTCAGCAAAACAGTCAACCAAGATGAGGCAGGTGCTAATGACAAGTCTATTGAATCCAACCTCCTCTTCAAAGATAATGACCTTCTGCCGCACTTGTCTCTCGGAAGGAACCACATTTCCTAGCCCGCAGAGGACGGCGGAGATCTCTCGTTTCAGTCAGTCACCACATTGACCTCGTGGGGTGTGTCGGAGACCCTCCATGGTATACTGCCGTTTCTGGAAATATTTGATTTTAATAAACCCCTCTGTCTCGCTAAATCATCTTCCCAAGGCTAACACTTTCCTACTTGAGGAACACCAGAGTTTGGTGCCACAACACCCTCTATTTGGTTGTCTCTCTGAGGCAGAACGTTTTCAGTCTTCTGCCAACATGTATCTTGTGAGGCTGCATAATTAATCGAGTGATTTCAGTATTTTTCTTCACCTTAAAAAAATGCTGCTTCAAGTGCCAGTGACAGCCAGGTGTCCAGGGGTCTACGCTGGAGGGAGAGGTAAAGGATGCTCTGCAGGCTGTCAGGGTCCCTACAGTTAGGTGGGGGCTCAGACAGACAGCGCTGCTCCCAGGCAGCAACGCTTCCACAGAAATCTCCATTCCCAGCTGGCTGTGCTAGTATTTCCAGTCCCTTTGCCATGCACTTCTTCAGGGATGTGTCCCTTGGGGACCCCAACTCATCAGAATCCCTTTATCCACCCCAAACGGTCCAGACTTCCCTATTTCTGCTATGGCGTGACCAGGCTTCTAACTGCATGCTTCCACAACCAATCAGCTGCCCACCCCCATCCCCCGCCTTCCCTGCCCACCCCCCGCCCCAACCCCGGGCCCCATTCGAGACAAAGCCACACCAGCTTGGGCCTGGCCTACGGAAGGTGCCTCTTCCCTGGTTTCCCTCCTACTGCTCTCACATCCATCCTCTGCCCAGTGCTGATCCACCTTAACCTCACCTGCATCATGTCACTCCCTGCTCAGAAACTGCCAGATTAAGGACAGCAGAGGCACTTAGGCCCCACGGAACTTTCTGACCTCAGAGGCTGAGTGTGACTCTAGTGTCTGAAGGCACGTCTTTCCCTACAACACGGGTCTGTTGTCCACAGCCAGTGACTTCCCCTGATTCCCAGCCATCAACGTGCTCTATCCCATGTTGTTGGTTAAGCCAGGGGTAAGAACGTTGCCTCTGCAGCCGGAGTGCCCGCCTTTGAATCCCCCCCCAACACCCCCCCGATACCCCCACCTTGGAGAAGCAGCTTAGGCTTTCTGTGCTGAGTCTCCTCCCTCTGGGCGTTGAGAGTAATAGCAGTTCCCTCACAAGCTGAGTGATGAACAGATCACAGGGTCCCAGGGAGGACTGAATGAGACATATACAAAACAACCGGGACAGTTCAGCACATCGTGGCTATTAAATAAGTATGAGTTCATTAGTATTCATGGGTCATTCTGACTCTAGGTGATTTTCATTCTTAGGCTGTCTTTAGGACCGAAACCCTGTGTAAAGAGTGATGAGAGAAAAACTCTCTAAAGGCCTGATATACAAGGGAAGCCATTTTAGACTTCTTTCTTTTTTTTAATATTTTATTTGAGACGGGGGGGGGGGGGCCCAAACAGGAGGGGCCGCCGAGGGGGGAGGGGGAGAAGCAGGCTTCCCGGTGAGCAGGGAGCCTGATGCGGGGCTCGATCCCAGGACCCTGGAGATCACGACCTGAGCTGAAGGCAGCCGCTTAACCGACTGAGCCACCC
>NW_027397093.1:14713167-14716025 GCF_003265705.2 Callorhinus ursinus | reverse complement strand
GGGGGGGGGGGGGGAGCACAAGCAGGAGGAGCCGCAGAGTGAGAGGGAGAAGCAGGCTTCCCGGTGAGCAGGGAGCCTGATGCAGGGCTCGATCCCAGGACCCTGGAGATCACAACCTGAGCTGAAGGCAGCCGCTTAACCGACTGAGCCACCCAGGTGCCCCTTTAGATTTCCTTCCAGATCAACACGACTGTACATAAACTTCATTCGAAAGCCTGATTCGTGGCCCGCCATGCGTGCACTGTCCATCTGCTTTGTGAGCAAGTAGCCTAAAGAAAATGCGTCCCGTCCTTGAGATGGTGGTCACTGTTCCTCCTCCCCGCATTCCTTTACAACTGGTGACTCCTGCCTACATGCAAATCTACAGTCTTTTGAGCTTTTCCAAGATGTAAAAAGTGTATAACCCTGTAAACACCGTTCATTCTCCAGAGCCCTTTCTTCCCTGCAAAGGGCGTGTTTCTGGGGGCAGCTGTCCTAACTTGGCTCAAATGAAACTCTTTCTTGCTTTTAGAGATACTCAAGGTTTGCTCATTTTGAGTTACCATTTTGGGGGTAGATGGCAGGATATCAGAGCAGGGGGCCCAGGGACACCTGGGGACCCTCTGGAACTCTCCACTAGGCACCAGCTCGGGCCCTCTATGCCCCCTCTGACTTCTCCACACCTCAAAGGGGTATCAGTGACTTCTCATATCTGGACCTCCTCAATTTGAGTTGATGGTCCTGACTTTTATTTGAGCTGTTAAGGGTTACTGGTAATGTTCTCGAGGTGGAAATGACCTAGACGGGCTGGAGTGGATGGGGTGGTTGTTTTAACTTGGCATTGTTCTGACTTCTGTTATTAATATAAGCCTTGAATCCATTTCTGGCTGGAAATATGAGAGACTGAATCAGTCAGCTCCGAAGAGAAGGGACATGGTCCTTCTGGCCAAATGGTGCTTTCCAGTGAGTGAAAGCCTGGTGCAAGTATCTGAGGATATTCCTCGAGATGTGTAGCAGTCCCATAGGAATTTCCCATCGCATCAGGTAATTAACAATTGGCCTCTTCGGGGCCACACACAAAAGGACTCATCATCTGGCACTCTGAGCCCTCTTGGTGGTCTCAGACCTTGCTGGGAGAGATGGAGACACAAAATAGAGCACACCACGGCCCTTTGGTGGTGACATTCACCAGCACCACCCTCTCGATCCAACCCCACTTAATATCCTTAGATTTTGCTCGAGCCCTACTCCAACACCAAAACTAACATGGATGGAGAATCTCTCTTCAAAAGTGGAAGAGCTCCTGGGGAAACCAACAACCACTCACAGGAACCCCAGCAGGTTGTACGTACAGCACATATGACACATCCCTGTGCAATGCTTGCCGAAATAGGTAAAGGGAGCTAGGGATAACCCGAGTCTCAGATGGCCCATATGGGGTTCTTCCGACATGTCTAAATTAGTTTTCTTGCACATACAATTAAAGAAAGCCGAGCAACCAGAAATGAGGGAGCTGTCTGGGTCACTCAGTGAAGCTCTTGGCTTCTGAGGAGGAACCAACACGCATGGAGGTACTCTCAGCTTCTTCTGGTTTGTTTGTGGGCACAGCTTTTGGCATCTCTGCACAAAACTGGCCATGTTCTAACTGGGAAATAACTAATGAATGGATCTATAAATTACAATGCTCTCTTGCAATGAGATCTGTTTCCATAAAAAGGAGATATTTGGAAATTGGGCCTTTAATGTCCTCTCCACAAAAATTAATGAAACAAAGGCTAGATTTTGTTTGCATCATGTTTGTCCATGTGTGTTATAGACGTGAGATATTTTTTCTACTTCCAGGTGGCATTGCTAAAATTAATTTGTAAAAGAGCTCTATTTAATTGGTTAAAAGGCAAGCACTTCTAAGAATCAGGCATTCTAAAACTCAGATGGAGATTAATGCAAATGTTTTTCAAGTTCACGGGATCTGGAAAATGATTCAGTGTTAAAGTGTGTTGGTTTAACTAAAATAGGCATGTCTTTTGGCATTCTCAACATCAAATATAATACAGATAATCAACTTCTGAGTTTATTAAATTCATCTTTTATCTGTTGCAATCTGTCAGTAAAAATGACTAAAATGATGGTTAATTTTGTCTGTCCCATGAAGTTTTCATGGGTAACTGTTAAATAGGTCGAGGGGCGCCTGGCTGGCTCAGTAAGAAGAGTGTGCAATTCTTGAGCTCAGGGCGGTGAGTTCGAGCCCCATGTTGGGGGTAGAGATTACTTAAAAATAAATAATTAAAAAAAATAGGTGGAATAAATACAAAGGTTTATAGCTTTCAAAATCTTTGGTAACCTGAAACTTTGAAGTTTTGCTAAGTTTATTGATAAACTGGGTTGAATTCACTGGTTAGCTAAGTCTTTTCCAAATAAGACAGAATACAAAAGCACTGATTAATGAATGTAGGTTTGTCTGCTTTTGGCTTGTTACTGCAGAGAAACTGAGGACGCTTGGGTCCGTTGGTAAATGTGCTTTGTACTTTACTGAAAGTTGTACTGTGAAAAAAACAACACACATTTCTAGAAATTATGAAATGTATTCATAAATTTCCAATCTGAAGAATTCTGGGGTAATAGTTCACAGTTGGTCACTACTTAGTTTTCACTGGAGATAGGTTTCCAAAAGTAAAAGTTCTGATAAATGTAATTAAGACTGCTGGAAAATGATACGGCAAGCAACTCTGAATGCCAAGGAAACCAAGACGCGTTGTTGGTGAGAAAGCTGTGAGGAATGGGCATACATTTTCAGAGGAAAGAAAAAAGCAAATTTGTCCTAAAATGAGACTGGTGAGAGAGAGAGAGAGAGAGAGAGAGAGAGAGAGAGAGAGAGAGAG
>NW_027397093.1:14635624-14713157 GCF_003265705.2 Callorhinus ursinus | reverse complement strand
GAGAGAGAGAGAGAGAGAGAGAGAGAGAGAGAGAGAGAGAGAGAGGGCTTAGGTCAGAATGTGAATAAAAAAGAAAGTTGTAGGTTTGTGAGGGGAATCGTTGGAAAAGAATTTTATGTGCGTCAGGACTAAGACTGGAATGAATGAACTTTAAAAGTACATTGGTATAAGATTGAGATTCGATGTCTCTCCGTGTTAAAAAGACAAAGTTTTCTTGGGTTGTTGGTCTGCTCTTAATAAGAAATCATAGACAAAGTTGTTTTTTTAATCTGCCCAGAAAACCAAAGTTTCTATGCTTTGTCTATCAGGTGTTTGATTACCTAAGAGAACTGAAACTTCTCAATATTAGAGGAGCTACGTTTTGCTAAAAACCAGGTAAACTTCTGTGTTTGCCTTTGGAATCTATAACTGCCATCCTGGTTAAATAGATAATTAAATATTAAGTCCTATTTAGGTATGTACTTTAAAACCGTCAGAGGTTTTTAACAAATGTTGCCAAATATTCAAATTCTGAATGAAGTCTTTTTGACTAATCAGGGGTGCCTGGCTGGCTCAGTCAATAGAGCACGTGCCGCTTAATCTTGGGGTCATAAGTTCATGCCCCGCTTTGGGCATAGAACTTCCTTAAAAAAAATAACACTTTTTGACTAATTAGGCTTGTTTATTCGGCATGTTAGGTTACATGGGAAGCACTGTCAAACAAACGGTGATAACCTTCTTAGGTTATATTGTATGAGTAAAGGCTATAACCGTTCTAGAAATCATATGAAATCCCTAAAGTTTTAACATGTCCTGGTATAAAGTCATCTCTTGACATTCTAATTATTGAAATGTTGTGTGTCACAGAAATAACTGCATTTCCCTGTCAGCTGCACTATAATGAACTGTCATCCAATCTTTAACCATGTCCATCTTTCAGTGTCTTTTTATTTACAGTATTGTTCTGATGCTCTTGAAAGTGTGTTTCATCCTTTGCGGAGATTCATGAAAAGGACTTTTTGACAAATACAGTATGTTTAAGATCATAAAACTAAACTGGGTAAGAATTTCCGGAACTAATGGAAAAGCTGCATTCAATCAGAACAAGAATTAGTAACATGGGACTAAATGAATTGAGAAAGATGATTAGAGTTTTTAGGACTCTTCTTTGAAACATTGCTAGTTCTAATGTTTGCTCTTCCAGATTTTCTCTTAAGCTATGACTTACAGGGGCGCCCGGGTAGCTCAGTCGGTTAAGTGACTCTTGATTTTGGCTCAGGTCATGATCACAGGATGGAGAGATCCAGCCCAACACTGGACTCCATGCTGAGTGTGAGCCTGCTTAGGATTCTCTCTCTTCTTCTGCTCCTCCCCCAGCTCTCTCTCTCTCTCTCATTCTCTCTAAAATAAATAAATAAATCTTAAAAAAAAAAAAAAAGAATCTGTTCTCTTAACAGGACACCTTTGGCTGTATTACCAAGGCTTTAACTGGAAGGCTGTATTCAGAGAAAGGCATGCATAGACTGAGATATGACCAGACAGCTTTAAGGACCTAAGGTTGACTTTATGGAGCCAACAGAACCCCTTGGAAATGCTGGCCTGACATCTTGCTAACAGAGTTCCCAGCAATCTTACCAGATGAGTAAAGAAGGTCACTTCCTGGCAGATGCAGGCACCTCATGATATTTGGGGGACCCTGAGAAGAGGAATTCACTCAAATCTACAAGTATTGCGGGCAAACTGATGGCAAATATTTAGCTTGGCTTCTGGCCTTTAGAAGCTATTAAAAGTTCAATCTAAAATTCCTTATAAAAAGTTCCAGCAAAACAGATTTAAAAGAACTTATGTGGTCAATCACTATTCTTTCTGTGTTTATATAAATAAATTAAGCCAAGTTTGTTAAAACTGGACTTATTTTACAAAGAAATTTGTCTTATTTTGACTATTTTTGTTTTTTTGTTTTGTTTTTAAAGATTTTAATTATTTATTTGACAGAGAGAGGGAACACAAGCAGGGGGAGGGGGAGCGGGAGAAGCAGGCTTTCCGCAGAGCAGGGAGCCTGATGTGGGGCTCGATTCCAGGACCCCAGGATCATGACCTGAGCTGAAGGCAGATGCTTAATGACTGAGTCACCCAGGCGCCCTTATTTTGGCTAATTTTGGTAAAAATGAGGGTGATTATAGAAAGAAAATGTTTCAGGTAACACATCTTTGTAGATATTAGATTTTAATACTATTCATTAGAAATTAGACCAGATCCTAATTTCTTCTAATGCCCTCCAATGCCTGGCTACAACTCTCCAAACTAACATGTTGATTTTTTTCTCCCGCCCTTTGACCTGGAATCATTTGAGAACTAAAACTGCCTTTTTTTCCTGAAGCCCTACAAACTAAATTTGATGTAAAGAAATCGGCCACAGTGGCTCACATGTACATAATCTCTGTGCCCATTGCTCAGTGGGCCACTAAAGATCATCAGAGCCATCTGAACTACAAACCAGGATGAGAAGTAGATGACATCAGGGTAGACTACTTTCCCAAGATTCGGGACCAGGCCTGTGATTCTACTCTTCTTCCTTTTTAGATCGTAATATTAGAAGGCAATAAAAACCTACGTGTTTGCTTTCATCTCCCCCTTTATTATATTCTGGTAAAATATCATGGTTACTCATTAATTTAACTAATATAACTTCAAATACTCCCCTAGTACCTTATTATAACAGACAACCTAGGTAAAATGTTTATGAGCTCTTGGGAACACTCTAATGTTCCATTAGCTTCTGGTGCTTATATATTATGAAGGGCCCCCATTAAGAAAAACCTCTCAAAAAATACCATCTAACTCAAATTTAAGCTGCACTGTATATAACATTCAATGGATTGACCCTTGTGTCTCTATAAACTTAGGTGATAATTTATTAAGAAAGGCTCCCAGGCACAATGGGAGAAACTTAGTGGCAGCTTGTCCAACATGCCAAAATAGCCAATGTAATCACTAACCATGTTTTTGCGGATGGAAAAGCCTAAGATGAAATTAAAAAAAAAAATGGGTATCTTTCAGAGATACTGTTCTGGGAGTGACTTGGATTCAGCCACCTCCCAAATCTAACTCTGCCATACAACCCAGAAGATTCTGAGGTAACTACTGGTCAGTGGCCTTTACTAATGGCCGAAACCCAAAATGTACAGCTTCTCTCATCTGTGGAAAATCACTAAAGACCCCTGTGTCTTATATAAATGTTCAATTATTGTCCTCGGTGCCCAAATGTATAGCCAACCAGGCTTTGACATTTTTCAATGTCTTAACAGGAATAGGAACTATTGTAGATATCGCCAGAGTTCTTCCCATTGGAGGAAAACGGGCCCCTTCAGCCAATGATTCTTTCTGGATTCCAGTATCTACTGACATCCGCAAATTCAGGCAAGATACATGGTTATGCCCTGAACAACAAGGAACCCTGAATTCACTCCAACTTGGCCTATAACAGCTATGCCCATACAAATGGCTATGTCCATAACATAGGGTATATAAGAAAAGGAAGATTTCGTTGGAAAGCTTTATAAAACACCTCTGTAATACTCCTTGATTTATTTTGTAACCATAATGCTAGGGCTATATGGTGTAATATTAGCTTTGCAACTCAAACAGAATTGCCTGATGCTAACAAAAATTATGCTGGGGCACCTGAGTGGCTCAGTCAGTTAAGTGTCCGACTCTTGGTTTCAGCTCAGGTCATGATCTCAGGGTCATGAGATCGAGCCCCATGTCATGCTCCACACTCAGCGGGGAGTCTGCTTGAGATTCTCTCTCTCCCTCTCCCTCTGCCCTTCCCCCTGCTCACGCTCTGTCTCTCAAATAAATAAATAAATAAAATCTTTTAAAAATTATGCTAATATTGGGGTGCCTGGGTGGCTCAGTCGGTTAAGTGTATATCTTTGGCTCAGGTCATGATCTTGGGGTCCTGAGATCGAGCCCCACATCAGGCTCCCTGCTCAGCAGCTCTGCTTGTCCCTCTCCCTCTGCCTTTCCCCCTGCTAGTATGCTCTCTCTCACTAGCTCTCAAATAAATAAATAAAATCTTTTAAAAATTATGCTAATGTTAATATTGATGACCAAATGTTTTGGGAGATAGAATTATAACCACCACAAGATGTAATATTTATGGAAACCAACTGGCCAGGGAAATTGTTACATGTAATAACAGAATATTTAATTACCATTTAAACCACTCAGCTCAACTATATAACAAAGCACAAATAACCGTAGATAAAGAGGGTAAACAGATACTCTAATTTAAGATGATCAAAGTACATAAAATGGATTTCTCTCTTGTCTTTCTAATTCCATACCTATTCCCTGTTGGTTACCTCAAATGTTATTACTTGGGCTTTTATTACTATTTCTATATTTAGGCTATAAATATCACCCCAAAAATGTAAAGGCAAACTCACCACAAAGCACACATACATGTTTGCAAGACAATTTGGTCTCACTGAAAAAGTATATCTCAATTGTAACATTCCCTATTAGAGGCCCTACTACTGACCCCCCGGCATGGACTCCTCTGACCTAAATTGGGCCTAGCATCGAGAATCATGCGGGACCCAGGGCAGATATAAGCAATCACCCTGGAATCAAGGCACAGAATAATGGCCATCAGTACTTTCTGTCAAAAGATTATAGGTCAAAAGGGGGAAATGATGAGAGAAAAAACGCTCTAAAGGCCTGCTATACAAAGGAAGCCATCTTAGATTTCTCTCTAAGTCAACGTGACTGTATATCAACTTTGTTCAAACCAAAAGCCTGACTTATGGCCCGCCAGCGTACCCTGGACATCTCCTTTGTGCATGAGGGGCCTATGGAAGACCCCTCTCATCCTTGAGATATCGATCAGTGCTCTGGCTCCCTACAGTCCCTCGTCACAACATTCGTGACTCCTGCCTATATGCTAATCTACACTCTTTTGAGCTTTTCCAAGATGTAACAAGTATATAATCTGTAACATATAACCCTGTAAAATCCGATCATTCTGCGGAGCACTTTGTTCCCCATGAAGAGCGTGTTTCCTGGGCAGCTGTCCTAATTTGGGCTCTAATAAAACTCTCCTTCTTGCTTTTAGAGATTCTAAAAGGTTTGTTCATTTTGCATCAGCAGTAGGACTCTGCTGTAGAAACTACTTAAGGTGACACCGAGGGCTCGCCTTACTCTCCCGGGTCACACAGCCTTGTCCCCCTCGCAAGCACCAGCCTGCCTGCCTGTGGCCACACCTTCACCCAAAGAGATGCCTTTCCCTACAATGGCCTTCCCCGCACGCCTGACCCACACCCATACCCCCGAACCTGCTCCATCCTCGGGGGGCTCAGCAGCAATGCCTCCTCTTCCATACCACCCCCGCAGCATGGGCGCTCAGCCAATGCCCAGGGTGTATACAACTAGATACGGTAGAGGCAGGACTCATCCACTTGGTTCATTTTCCATCCTGCAAGTGTTTCACACCTGGCTAATGGCCTCCTTGCTGTGCAGGGCTCTCCGCCTCCCACAGGGCCTCCTTGGAGCCCGCTCAGGGTTGGACCAGTTCTCACAGCCAGGCAGTTTCCTTTCCGCAGATGGAAGAATGACGGGGGAGGGTTAAGTGGGGAGTCCTGAGTGGTCTGCCCCAACACCGGAGGGGCTGAGGACACCTGTCCATGCACCCAGCAGATGCATGCTGAGCACCCTGTGTGGGGCAGCACTGCGGTGACCAGGAACCCAAGACACAGGATGGCCATGCTGGAGGTCACCCACCATTGACCCCCACTCTTAGCCTCCATCCCCCCAGAAGTCTAAAGCCCACAGTGGGGCTGGAGGAGGGGAGGTGGGACTCGTGGCCACTGGAGCTCCCAAAGCTCTAGCAGGGGATTCCGGGAACCCCAGCAGAGAGACCTGAGCCACACCTGTTGGGCTTTGGGGTCCTCTCCTGCCACTGCTGGAAACAGTCCAGAAAAAGTCTCAGGACCTCAGCTAACCATCCTCACCCCTAGCAATTCCAGAGCTTGTCAGTCTAATCCCAACAGGGCCTTATAACTAGCCCTCTGCTTCCACAAGACACGATGCCAAGGAGGAAGGGGCCAGGGCACAGAGGACAGGGTGGGAGGAAGCCTGGCTTCCCACTGTTTATCCTTTGGATCTCATGCTCTGTACACTAGGCACATGCAATACCTATCAGATTTTTTTTTAAATCAAAGGTTCATAGTGACAACAGCCTGCCTTCCCAACTGAGAGGCAGGAAGCTGAGGACACAGATCAGAGGCTTCCAGCCCTCGTGGCAACGGGCAGGTGGCCCAGGCCAGGTGGAGGGCTGCCCTCTGAGGGCCCACTCCCTCTTCCGCACATTCAGAACTGACCTGTGCCTGGCTGACCCGCAGGACTCCCCCGGCCAGGACACAGCCGAGCAACAGGCACACCCGTCATCCCCGCCAGCACCAGCTTCCTGGGCTCAGGGCCAGGAACGGCACGCAGGCCCCTGCCTAGGGTCAAGAAAAACTGCTTCCCCCACAGCCCCTGGCGGCTCCCCTCCCTGACAGCGTGCCTGAGAGAGCGTGTGTGTGTGTGTGTGTGTGTGTGTGTGTGTGTGTGTGTGTGTGTCTGCCTCCCCCTCCAGAGTGGGCACTCCTGAGCCACTTGGTTCCTCTAAGTGGGGTACACACAGTAGGTACTCAATGTGGTATTTCTTGAAAAAGGGCAGTGTCTGGGGCACCTGGGTGGCTCAGTTGGTTAAGCGACTGCCTTCAGCTCAGGTCATCATCCTGGAGTCCCGGGATCAAGTCCCGCATCAGGCTCCCTGCTCAGGGAGGAACCTCCTCCTCCCTCTGGCCCTCCCCCCTCTCATGTGCTCGCGCTCTCTCTTTCTCTCTCTCATTCTCACTCTCTCAAAATAAATAAATAAATCTTAAAAAAAAAAGAAAAGAAAAAGGGCAGTGTCCGACCCAAGGGAAGATATTCTGATTTAGTGAGTGTATATATTAAGAGCTTCCTGAATACTGAGCTTTCTGAATACCCTTGCTCGAGAAAGGGGCTGCAAAATCAGATCCTTGTGGGAGTCAGCTAGGAATGTAAATACAGGACATGAGCTGGGCTGGGAGTGGAAGCCCTCCTCAGGACGTGGGCATTCAGGCTTGCCCAGCAAGTCTGGTCAAGTCTGGTCGAATCCAGGTCTCAGCCACCTGTCACCTGGTCGACCGGTGACATGGCGCCATCTGCTGGTGAAGAGCAGAAGCAGCAAAGTGGGGATGAGCCTGGGAGACGGAGGGAAGTAGGAAAGGGGGGGGGTCCCTTCTCTCACTGGCTTTGGTCTGCCCACCTGACTATCGCACAGCTCCTGGCCTAGCTGCTCAGTTCCCTGAGGATGGATCACACCCATGTTCACATTCATTCTCTCTCTCTCGCACACACACACCCAGGCCTGCCCAGCCGCCCAGAACCCACCACGAGAAGGAAGTTCCAGATTGTAAATCATAAGCCAGTGGCTTGTTCAAGGCAGGGAAGAATCATACAGGGTTCATGTTCAAATGCAGATCACCCTGCCCACCCTGAGATTTCACCTTTAAAGCTCTCAGGCAGGGTCCATGGATCTGTGAACAGAAGCAGCCCGTAGCAGCTGTCCCCATCACCACCTGAGACATCTTAAATGACCAGGCAGATACTAGCTTCTGATAATCTCCCTCCTTTTCAAGGAACAGGGTAGGCCCGACCGTGGTGCCAACAGGGAGTGAGCAGAGAGGCAAACATGCAAGGGGAGCAGGGGCACCACGTTCTCATCTCCTCCCCTGGCCCTCAGCAGGAAAGGCCACCCAGAGCTGGGACAGAACCGGCCCCACCTCTCAACACCTGCATCACATCCTTAGCCTTAGCTCCAGCTTCTAGGAAACCAGGAAACCCCTACTTCAGAAGCAACATGGCAGAGGAGACAAGCTGAACACCTTCATGCCACCAATCCCTTAAGAAACCCTTGATTTGCAAAGCTCTGCCTCGGTTTCTTCATCTGTAAAATGGGGATATTAAAAGATCACTCCTGTCCCAAAGTCACTGTGGGGATTCAGTGAGGCAGCCAAGTGCTGCCACCACTGCCTGGAGTTTAATAAGAGCCAGCTGCGGGCGTGGGAGAGCGAGAGGAATGTCCACGGGACAGCGACACTGATGCTCTGCCGGCCACAGCTGCTGGGAGGCTGGGCTGCCGGGGGCTCGGGCTGAAAGGCCTAGAAGGGGGCAGGAAGGCAGCGCTGGGCCTGCCTGAGGGACGCTGAAGCCGAGACCCCAAGGAAAGCTGGAGGTCTGAAGGCCTGCCTTCAGAGAAAGAGTGGACTAGGGATAAGACACACGTTTTCATAATAAGAACGTGGCTCTATCTTGGCCCAGGCACTGAATTAACATAGAAAACAAATCTCCTCTATGATTCTGAAATCACAGGCCTGCCCTCACAGTGAGTGCGGGGTTTGAATATTCCTTTCCCTTACAGCCCAGAAACCCCTCAGGCCGAAAAAGATTGGTTCTAACAAAAGAGGTGTTTCTAACTTGGTCACAGGCAGGTGTCTGGGGGAAGCAACCGCAACCCCCCTGGAGGACACCCCCTCAGCCCAGACAAGGCTCCACCAGACAACAGTACAGGGTCTGAAATTCCATCACATCCACCCAGAACACCCAACTGTGAGCTGGGGTCAACAGGAACAACAGACATGGGCCACTGAGAACTCCCTGTGATAGAGAGAGTACAAAAGATAAAAAAGGCAATAACAGTCAAATGATTAAAGAAATAAAAAATAGATTTAAACACATAAGAAAGGAATAAGATATTATTTCCTTAAGTAGGATTTTTTTTTTTTTAGTAAAAGGTAAAAGATCTACCAGATCTGAAGAGAAAACAGAGTATATAAAATCAGATTTTTAAAAAAACCAAACAGAACTTTTTTTTTTTTTTTTAAGTAGGCTCCACACCAGCGTGGAGCCCGACACAGGGCTTGAACTCACAACCCTGAGATCAAGACCTGAGCTGATATCAAGAGTCGGACACTTAACCAACTGAGCCACCCGGGTGCCCCCAGAACTTTTGAAAATAAAATACGTAACCTTAATACTCAACGACGGGTTCAAGAGCAGACTGAACACAAATGGAGAAGCAAACCATGAAATGGCCGAAGGATCTCAGAATGTAGCAGAGAGATGGAGAGAAAGGCAATATGCTAGAGACACGGACACCCAGAATGGAACCCCAGGAGGAATTCTGGGGAAAAGAGACCCAAGGGATGGGGGGAAGCAATGTGCCCAGAGCTAATGACTCAGAATTTTCCTGAAATGAACACAGGCAGGAATCCTCTGGAAGGAAGCACAAAAGACCAGAGAAAGGATGAAAAGAGGTGTCAAACATCCGTGCCCAGCACGCAGCAGGCCCTGGGAAATGTCGGCTCACGCTGGGTGCCCCTTTGCCCCGCCAGCTTTGCCAGAGTCTCTGTCCCAGCCAGCCACTCTCCCAGACCTTTCCAAGTCCCGCTCCTTGGCAAGAATGATTAGGTTTTAAAAGTCATCCCCAAAGGCCTGGGAGCCTCTCCCCTGGAGAAGAGTGGGGTGCAGGGCAGCCCAGCCTGCCAAGGGAACAGTGAGGTCAGACAGAGGCCCCTGAGGGTCTGAGGACCCAGGGAGCCCAGGTGGGCGTGAGGCCTTGACAAAGACAAAGAACTAACTTGGGGACACAAAGAAAGGATGGAGAGGAAAACCTGAGGACGGTGCAGAGTTCCCAACTCTGCAAGCTCATTCGAAAATGCTGAGGAGGGGTAAGCGGCTGGGGAAAAGTGGCTTTAGCTCAAGCTGAGGGGTAGACCAGGGGGGCCAGGGGGTGATGAAGAGGCCTGGGGTGGGGAGAAAAGGGCCCGGAGCCACGGCTCAGGTTGCAGGAGAAGCAAGCCTGGCTCCAGAGGGCACCCACGAGTGCCCGGGGGGAGCGCGCATGATGCTGACCTGAGTAAGGTGAGAGCCTGTAACTGAGCTCTCCCAGCCCAGTCTCCATCTCCACAGGGACCTTCCGCCCCGCAGAGACACCTGTGGCTTCTAAGCCAGCCATCTCAGGGCTACATCCCAGGCCTGTGCACAGGGAGGCAGGGAGGGGAAGCCAGCAGAAGGGAGGAAGCCGGAGAAGCCCTGTCTGCACCCACGGGCTGAGAGAAGGAGCAATCCCCGGAACTCTCATCTGCTGTTGGGAAGTGTTACTTCCACTTCCTACAGTGGCAGGTGGTCCTCTCCCTAAAATCCATACTTCTCTACTTAAAAGAGTAATATGTTTATCATAGAAAGTTCAGGAAATGCACAAGAGTACTTCTAACATCCATTTGTGTCTTGTTTTATTTCCTTTCAATTTTTTTCCCCTGTATATACACATGTTTAACATAACTAGCATCTCACTATAGAGATTGGGATCCTTGCTTTTTTCTAATTCATGTTCTCCGGAACAATCTGCCGGTCTTCATTCAAGCATGCAATGAAATTTTATGCACTACTTTTAATAGCTCCATAAATTGCATTGTACAGCTTTAACAAAATTTATTTAAGCCATTTTCTGGGGCTGGTTTTTTAGGCTGTGTCAGATTGCTTGCTGTTTTACATGAGAACCATATTGGGTTACTTCGCCCATCTTTCAAGACCCACTTCAATTCCCACCTCCTCCAGAAAGCCTTCCCAGATGCCTTTAACACTCGGCAACATTTCCCACACCTCTGAACTCCGACCACCTGTGGTGTGTCTGACCTGGCTCAGCATGGAAATCTCCTGTCACTCACTGCTCTCGGTCCCACAGCGGTGGGCTGGTCTCACGTCCAGAACTCTACTGCACATAGCTCGAGGGAGCCCCCCAGCACCTTGCACACAGCAGATGCTCAGTACATGCAGAGAGCTTAGACGCCAGGCCCCTCAGACTGCATGAGCCCAGGGAACTCCACCTGCTGAAGGGTCAGGACTGCAAGCGCCCCCAGTGGCCTGGTCTGGAGTTTTGCTTCTTCGCTGGGCACTGAAGAGATAAATGGGCCTCCATCGGTCTGACCTAATTTTAAAGACCCGGTCACCTCCCTGTGAAAGTTTCGAGCTCCAGTCAAGACAGCCAAGGCTAAATAAAACGTTCAACTCCTCTCCGACCAGGCCACTGTGGCCTACCTTGATGAGGTAGGAGCAGTCACCATCCCCATTACAGACATGAAGAAACCAGGTTCAGTTAGAGGTTAGGCAACCTACTAAGGGAGTGGGCTAGTGGGTGGCAGAGTGGGGACTCAAATCCTGGCCGTGTGAGTGTTATAGAGCCTTGAACACTGGGCTAAGTACGACCATGTCAGTGACGAGCATGGGATTCCGGAATTCTTTTCCTACAGGCCCATGGCTATCAGCTCACCAGAAACTTCCCTCCAAAATCAACCACAACCTTCAAGTTTGTCTGCTGCCAGAGGAAATGCTTCTCTTGCTTTAGCTCAGGTCAGCAAACACTATGTGCTTACAAAGTACCTGACACGGCTCTGGCTCTTGGGGGATGGGGGCAAACGTCCCTGCCCTCTAGGGACACTGAATGAAAAGTTACAGAGGAAGAAAGGGTGAGGGGTGGATGGTGTAGGGCTGAGGGCTTCCTGAAGGAGGTGGTGACCAAGCTCATCTTTTTTTTTTTTTAAAGATTTTATTTATTTGTTTGAGAGTGAGAGAGAGACAGAGATAGTGGAAGACAGCGAGAGAGAGCACAAGCAGGGAGGAGAGGGAGAGAGCACAAGCAGGGAGGAGAGGGGGAGAGCAAAGCAGGGAGGAGAGGGAGAGGGAGAAGCAGACTCCCCACTGAGCAGGGAGCCCAATGCAGGACTCGATCCCAGGACCCTGGCATCACGACCTGAGCAGAAGGCAGACGCTTAACCATCTGAGCCACCCAGGCGTCCCCCAAACTCATCTTGAAGGCTGAGTGACCCTCCACTTTCTAGGCCACCACGCTTTGCCCAGGAGCCTCAGACACATTTGACCAATGGCTATTCACAGAAACGCTCTACCTTCCCAGTCTCTGGATCTTTGGTCAGGCAATAACTTCCACGGAAATGCTCCTTGGAGAGACAGACACAAACTCACATGGGCACACACAGCCCTACCTGCCTGTGGAATTCCTCTCTGCGTGCCAAAGGCCCTACTCACATCCCACCCTATTATACAATCACCCCCGAGGCAGGAACGTGCTCCCCTACTGGGGGTTCCCACAATATGCCAACGGTTCTAAGGGGTACACACATTCCAGCTGGTGAGACACACATACACACATGCATGTAATCCTTACATGTGCAAACAGTCAATAAGTATCTGTTGAATTCAGTTAAGATGCTTGAAGACTTGGCATAAAACGCTATGACCAAGTAGAGCAAAAAATATATGACACAATTCAAGTAAAATAGTGGTGTGAAAAGGGGCCTCTAGGCTGGATGACCTAGGAAAAGCCCCCTCTGCCTTCGACCCTCCATCACCTCCTCATCTGAAGACCAAGGCTAGGCATGCTTGGCCGGTATCCACCATCACAAGGCCACAGTGAGCATTCAATATGGCGACACTCATGAGGCACCTGCACGGGGCCTAGGACCTGGGGCTCCTCGGCAGCGGCAGCTATTGTCACCTGGGCCAAGGGCACACACCCACTCCAAGTCGGCGGCAGTACAGACAGGTTCCTTGGTGCGCACACACCAAGCACAAGTGCAATAAAACTCCATGGAACGCTTCTCCTCGGGACAAGAGTGATACCGTCTCTTTGCTCTTCTCTTTCACTTCTACATCTAAGCTGATTTCACACGCTGCCTGCGGGGCGCCCTGCAGTTGGAAAGGCCCTGGCCTCACTCACCCAGGGTATCAGAGCCGCTCTCCACAGTCTCGTTGACCTTTCTTGCAACTCTGGCCACGGCCTCACCCATCTTCTTCAGCATGCAGGCGAGGGGGTCCTGCTGCCAGCCACCAGGCCGGTCTGCTGCTCACAAGGGGGCCCGTGCCTGGGGAAGACACAGGACCATGAAGTGCCCGCCCCCAGGCTGGGGACGCACCCCCAAAGCCATCCTCCCACGGGGTGGGACCCAGGCTGCAGGAAGCCTGCAGGGAGGGTGCCAGGCCACTCACTTCCTCCAGAGAGGCCCAGAGACCAGGCCATGTGCAGCTGATCTGCCCATCAGAGGCGTGGGCAGCCTAGCCTAACCAGTTTCCTGGGTGGGTCCACACGTGTGACCTCACCAGACTCAGGGCAAGGGCTTGAAACAGTGGCCAGGCAGGTGTGAGGACTCAGGTGTGTGCCCCCTGTGACACACTTAACAGGCGGAGCAGTGGGGGTGAGCCGGAGCGTGGCCAACTGCAGGGGAGAGACACTTGTCCCTCCATCCCACAGCCTCTGGACGGGTGCCCTGTACACAACCACAGGGACAAATCCCCCAGCTCCGGGCTCACCTCACCCACCTCTGCCGGGCACCTCCTGCGTGCTGGGAAGTAGGGGCACAGAGGCAAATGGAGCCAGCCTGCCAGGTCGGAGCTCACAGTCTGGGGGGGACGGGTCTCTAAGCATTCCCTTCCCACCTGTCAACTTGGAGGGAAGGCTACGGTTGGTTACAGTTTTAGCCCGCAGACCCGAGGATCAGCCTTGATCAGAGTTTATCTATCAGACCCAGAGGGAGAAGGGGGGCGGGGCGAGGAAAGGAAAGAAGGGAAATTGGATTCACTGGGGGAGAAAAGGCTTCAAAAAGGGTGAGGAACACAAAGTTATTTGGTGTTACAGACATGCAGGACTCTAGAAAGGTCTCCAACTCCGTTCATTACAGAGAAGGAAACTGAGGCACAGAGAAGGACTAGATGACCTGGCCAAGCTCAAAATGAGTCAACAGCAACAATGTTAACAGCCCCGCTCCACACCCGGCGCTCACCTCTTTACAAAAGTCATCCACGACACCGGCAGCAGCACCCCGGGGACAGAATGAACTGGGGGCCAAGGTCAGTGCCCTTTTTCGCCTCTGGATCCCAATCCCAGCTTTCAAAGACAGTTCAAGGAGTTCTAATGGGCTCGCTCTCAGGGTCAGAGGTCGAAGAAGGTGGGGACAGAAAGAAGGGGGGTGGGGGAGGGGTCCCAGTTGCTATCAGCCACCGCGTAAAAATGCAAATGAGCTCAACTACACAGGCAGGGCAGGCAAGGCTGAGCTGGGTGGCCATGCCCATCCGTCTGCTGATCGAGTTAGTGGTGAATCCCGTATGTGGGTGCATCTCACCACAGAGGCTAATGCTGAAGGTCTGAGACCCACGGTGTAGTGGAAACAGACTAGTTTTTTTGAAGACAGGCCTAGTGCCCAACTCTGCCATTTATTAGTTCAGGAGCCTTGGGAAAGATTTTTAACTACTCTGAGCTGTAGTTTCTTCATTTGACTAGGAGAGCTAGTAATACCCACCTCACCGGATTCATATGAGGACTGAACAAAAATATTTACATCAGGGGCACCGGGGTGGCTCAGTCGTTAAGCATCTGCTTTTGGCTCAGGTCATGGTCCCAGAGTTCCAGGATCAAGCCCCACATCGGGCTCCCTGCTCAGCAGGAAGCCTGCTTCTCTGTCCCACTCCCCCCTGCTTGTGTTCCCTCTCTCGCTGTGTCTCTCTCTGTCAAATAAATAAATAAAATCTTTAAAAAATATATTTATATCTTTCCAGGCCAAGGCCCAGGACATGTAGGTCTCAACAAATTCTAGTCAAGAGGATAAAACAGTACACATGCAGACAGGACACTGGCTTCTAATCCCAGTTTCATACCCATGTGACCTGAACAAGGAACTAAGTGGAACTCTTCTTTAAGGAATGACTAGAATTTCCTTCTCCACCTCCACGAAGTCTTCCCTGATTGCCTCAGCCTTCAGTGTTTTCTCCTCCCTCTGAGTTTTGGCACCACTTAAGGATTTAGCACAAGCCACCTGGGTTTGTTTGTGAGCTTTTTAAAATATACATACTTGTCTCCCCAGTCGGCCTGTGGGCAGCTTGGCACAGGGAGCAGCTCTATACTGTGCTTTCCCCTTCCCCCACACTTTACACCACAAACTGAATACAGATGCCTAGTTAGGATACCCCAATGGTGATGATGATGATCAACAGCCATCAGTTGGGTTTCAACTCTAAATACAAGTCAATAGACTCTTACAATAAATCTAAGACCGTGTCTAAATGAGAAGGGTCATAGAGTCAAAGGCTTAATGATGCTAGGTAGACAACTTGCATAAGGTGGGCCAGGGTGGGACAGTGGGGAATAGTGAGGACTATGGCAAACTAAACCCAACACCTCAACCATTCTGCCCTTAGGACCATCCCCTAAGCTTGAGTCACAGCGATGTTGCTGGGATCTTGGTGACTTACTCTAACCATTATGAATGGGAACACTGAGGGCTCAAGAGGGGAAACAAATGAGATGGGAAACAAAGAAGCTAGGTCTCCTAACTCCCAGCCTAGGATTCTTCCTACTATACCATGCTCCTTCTTGCTCTATCTCCAATACTTATCATCCATAATCACAAAAACATATGGAGCAGCTACTAGGTATACAGCGTAAGAATGAAAAGGGCAGAAACACAGGAAAAAGCTCTGACTTGTGATTCTGATGGACAGCTCTAGGAAACATCACTGAGGCAATCCTGACCTCCCAGCACAAGGCAAAGGGAAGGTAGATCTCCAAGCTGCCCAGGGTCTGCGCTAACCCTGCAGGGAACTGTCTGGGCTGATTACTTTCAGCCAGGCACTATGCTTACAATTCTCCTAGCTGCCACCAGTTGGTGGGGGGCGGGGGGGGGGGAGGAGGAGCAGGGCAGGGGATGCCTTAGGCCATAGAGCCCACTGATGAAAACTAATTAAATTAAAAATCTCACCCCCTGTGGCAAGTGAAGACATTCTACGGTGTGGGTCAGAGAATGGACATCAAAGCAGGAACAGGAGCAAGCTGCAAGGTCTGGCTGTCAGAGAAAATCACTAGTAGGAAGGGCCCCTTACATTCCAGAGGATGCTCTGGGTACAGCACAGATGTGTCCTAGACCCTCGAAAGGTACCTGCTGCCCAAAATCGCCACCCCCACTAACTGACCAGGAAACCACTTTCCCTTCACCTAACACAACTCCTCCCCTCTCAAGGGAGAATTCCTTCTTACAGTCCAGGTCACTCTGCCTCTCTCGGGTCAGATGACAAAGGCTTGTCACTCTGGCACAGCCAGGACTGTGAGGGAGGAGCATGGTAGGGCCACATGCTGTGTAAGGTCCGAGATGGGGTAAGGGGGCCCCAGACTGAGGCAAGAACAGGATAGGAGTCTGGAATGGGTCCCCCAAAGGGCAACGTCACTGACTGCTCCTTTCAGATCTAAACCAACACTGGGCCTCTTTAACAACAATAAAAGCAAGATTTATTTAGCATATAACAGAAACCCCAAGAGAGGAGGTAGGGGGGGGCGGGGCAAGAAATAAAAATAAAGCTATTCTTTTCTTTTGTTTAACACTGTTTTTGAGAAAAATAGAAAACTGTCTGGGTCACATATAAGTGGCAGAGAGAACTATGGACCTACTTCTGACAGAGTGCAAAAGCCCCTAGGCAGGGCAGCGCCCTAGGGCGTGAGGGCCCCTGTCTCTATAAACAACGTGAGTCAACCAAAATCAGCATGCGAAGGAGCCTTCCTGGAACCGGAACCCAACTACAGAGCCCCAGGAGAACCCCACAGACTCAAGCTCTGGGCTCCTTGGGGCAAACCCACAGGCAGAGTCATTAGTAGAAGAAAGTCAGAGAGTGTCCCCAAGGGACTGCAGGGAAGCCTTAGCTAATTTCAAGGCCAAGTGCTCCAAATCCTGGAGACCCTTCAGCACAGGCTCCAAAGCCGTACTCATACAGCTGCTGCCCCCAGCCACACATTCCTCTCCCTGCATCCCCAATTCTTCTTTCCTGGGAGCGGGCATCATAGCCTCAGGAAATGTTTAAATCCAACAAACATCTCCTGGGCACCTTCTAAAAGGGCCACACAGCGGAATAAAGTTATAGAGATGGGGCATGGGCCAGAATGAGCTTCCCTCATCTAGGAGAGACTGAGTGACAGGAGGAAGAATGAGCTAGATGCTAGTAGGGCTGTGACGCCAGGCCCAAGGAGCATGTGTGCCCCTGCCCGACGGGAAGAGAGACATGGTCTGAGCAGAGGGACCCAACGAGATGAGAGAAAGAGGGAGACAGGTAGCCAATCTGTCCCCAGACCACTGGGGCAGGAGGCCGTAGGCCCTACCGAAACTCTGTGCTGTTTCTCTGCAGGGAGTGAGGCAAAGTTTTCTGAGGACAGCTGCCCAAGACCAGAGTTTGGAAAGTTACCAGGATTTGTGAGCAGTTGGAAATGCCACCTCCCTCACTGGGTTGTTTAGAAAAGTAAATGATAGACCTTTGGCAAAATGTCTTTTGCGAAAGGTCTTTGCCAACGTTAAGCACTTCCCACATTAACGCATTACCCCTAGGTGATTTAACAGGTACAGACAGTAAGTTAGGATACAAGAAACTGAATGCCAGAAAAGTTGTCTTCCTTTGTGGGAGCTGGCAACAGGCCCTTCTGGATCTATGACCTAGTTTCACCGGGATACAAGGCTGGAGTTGGGGTGATTTTTGCTTAACCCCTGACTGCAGCCCCCTGCGGGCGCTCCTGTTCTCCCCAGTGAGAACTCTACCTTATCTGGAGCCCGGAGATCTGTGCAAAGGAGCTGCTGCGACACCCCGTCCGCACCAGCTGCTCCTATATTTAGTTACTGGTGTGGTCACTTGGGAACTTTAGAGCCCGGCAGCCGCTCCGAAGGGCAACTCGAGCCTCCCGAGCCATGTGTGCAAGCTCCCGCATCGCTGGCTCCGGCGGTTCCTAACGGCCACGCCAGGTGGGGGAGCAGGTGGGAAGGTGAGAGGCGGAGGGCTGGATGGTGTCCAAGTAGCCCCGAAAGCCCTCGAGACCTGGAGAGAGTTGACCCACTTTTCCACCCCAGGGAAAGGAGCCCGCTGGGGGGTGAGCGGGACCGGCTGGCGCCTGGTTTTGAGCTTCGGGGTTCGCAGCGCCGCGCGCGCGCTCCGCTCCAAGCACCTAGGCATCCTCCGGCAGCGCCTCCCAGGAATGTGCTCCAGGACAGGCCAGGGTCCCCGCGCCTCGCGCAAGGGGCCTGCCTCGCCCGTCTACCCCACCCCCCGGAACCCGCAGCCAATGGCTCCTCGTCGCCGGCCCTCGGCTCGCGCGGCAGGCGGGGACTGGGGAGAATAAAGCAGGGAGAGGGGCGAAAGCTGGCGGTCGCAGAGGGTCCGGACTCCCGCGCTCCCCGGAGGCCGGGAGGCAGGCTCTGGGGCAGGCGTCTGCAGCTCCCAGAACGGAAGCGAATCCCGAGAGCGCTGCTTCAGGAACGAAATACACCACAGCTTCCCCCGACCGGGGCGCCTCTCGCGGGGACTGAGGCCCGGCGCCGCTTCCCCGGGCTCCCTACTCCCTGCCATCGCTGCGCCCACTCCCGCGGGCCAGCCGGGGTCTAGCCGCAGTTTGCAAGCAGAAGCCGGCGCGGCGCCGGGCCCCCGGGCACTGCAGAAGCCGCAGCTGATGCACCGCTGCCCTTTCCACCCGGTGACCTGGGGGAGGGGAGGGGAGGGGAGGGGACGCTGCAGAACCGGGGGCACTTCTCTCCCTCTCGCCCCCAGCCCTCCAGCGCTCAGCCTCGGACTGCATTTACTTTGCGGGGCACGAAGCGTGGGGCCCCGTTCTGGGCCGCTTTCTGCTCCACTTACAGCGACAATGCCTCCTAGCGCCCTGCGCAGCGCAGTCACGCTCCCTCGGCCGCCGGCGGCGCCCCATGCAACAGCGGCGCGCTGGAGCGGGCGGGGCGGGGCGCGCGAGACCGCGGTCTCTGCGCGCACGGCCGCTCGGCCAATCGCCGCACCAGGATAGGTGCCGGGGCGGGAGCAGGCCGCGGGCCCGGGCCGCGCGCAGCCAATCAGCGCGCCGGTCCCCACGCCGCGCACGGGAGCGGCGCGCGCGGAAAAGCGGCCCGCGCGCTCTCGTGCGCAGGGTGGATCCGCTTTGTGTGCGGCTTCTGGAGGGAAAACGCTAGGGAGGGCGGGCGCGTAGCCCCGAACGTGCTACACAGAACCCGGGATCGGTAGGACTGAGGCTGCAGATTCTTCTCAAGGGAATGGAGTTGAATTAGCCAGATCAGGGGTACTTTGAGAAATGTGAAGACGGAGGATAGAGAACTTTTCATGGGATGCCTTCAGTTGCCCGTTCGGGTTTTTAGAGACGATAATTCTGACTTCCCTAAGTTATCTCACCTCTCTAAATCCCAACATTCTCCACTGTAAAATAGTTGTTAAGGTACATAAATACTTTACAAGGGTCATTGCGAGGACTAATGTATGACATGTTTCGTGCAGTGCTGAGCATGACAGCTCAGGGAGCTGATGGAGGACTCACCGTATACCTTTTACAAGGCACTATGGAGACCACAAAAGAAGCGAGGCCCCTGACTCAGTCCGTGACAATGATCAACATGTCAAATGCTCTAGTAAACAGAAGCATGTACTAAATATGTAGGAGTCCTGAAGAAAGACCATTTAATGCTGCCTCTGGGGTTTGGGGCAGTCAGATAAGGAGCACACATTCCTGTGGGTCTTGATGGATGTTATGGGTTGAATTGTCTCCCCAAAAAGAGGTATTTTGAAGTCTTAACCCCCAGTACCTCCGAATGTGACCTTATTTGGAAAGAGGGTCACTGCAAAGATTAGTTACAGTAAGGTCATACTGGAGTAGGGTGTGTATGGTGTTCTGATGAGAACAGAAGAGACACACGCACAGGGAGAAGGGCATGCGGAGACAGAGGCAGAGATGGCAGTGATGTGCCGATCAGCCGAGGAATCCCAAGGACTGTGGGGGCAAGGACCTGAAGCTGGGAAGGGGCAAGAAAGGAAACAACTCTGAAGACACCTCAATTTTGGACTTCCAGCCTCCAGAACGATGAGAAAATACAACTGTTTTAAGTCACGTGGTTTGTGGCAATTTGTTACAACAGCCCTTAGAAACTAATACAATGGGTGAGTAGGAATACAGGGAAGGGGATGAGAAACGTCTCCAAAGAACGTCTTTGAACCTGAATGCCTAGTGTATGCAAGGTCCTATGTCTTGGGGTATGCCAAGATCAATGAGACACAGACCCTGCCCTCAAGGGGTTACCACTCGGGGATGCCTGAGCAGTCATGTGTTCTGACTCCTTCCCACAAAGACCGTCTGTGGAAGCCTTTCCCCAACCTCAGCATCACTCTATCCCTGCCACATATATACCAGGTACTGGATATTAGTAACAAATGGATCAAATCCTGTTCTGCCCAAGCCAAGATCCTTACCACTCTGGACAAAGAGGACCCTGTCACTTGTTTCACTTAAAACCACCCTTCCAGGGTGCCTGGCTGGCTCAGTCTGTAGAGCATGTGACTCTTAATCTCTGGGCTGTGAGTTCTAGCCCCATGCTGGGCGTAGAGCTTACTTAAAAAAAAAAAAAAAAAAAGGAAAAAGAAAACAGCATTATATCTCTGGCCAATTTCCACACATGGATGTCTTCTCTTCTCCTCCAGGCCATACACAGACCTGAGATCGCCAGGCTAGTGCTTTTGTGCATATAGTAAGGGCTCAGTAAATCCCATGGACTGATGGCCCCAGCCTGAGGCATCCCACATTTGTTCCTTACACTCAGTCCTCTCTCCCAAGGATTTCATCCTGGACCCTCTAACTCCACAGGGAGAAGACTCCTGCCCAGCTCAAAGTCCACATCTTCTGTGGCTCGGGTGTTTGCTTCTCCAGAGTACTTACTGCACCATTTCCATTACTATGCCATCTCTGCACGTGTCTTTCTCCCAAGACTCTGTCTGATTTTAGATCAACCAGCCTGGCACGTAGTAAGTACTTGTATCAGTCAGCACTTTCTATTCCTGCATCATAAAACACCCCAAAGTGCAGAAGTGTCTTTTTTTTTTTTTTTTGAGGGAGGGAAGGGGCAGAGGGAGAGAGAGAATCTTCTTTTTTTTTTTTTTTAAGATTTTATTTATTTATTTGACAGAGAGAGACACAGTGAGAGAGGGAACACGGCAGGGGGAGTGGGAGAGGGAGAAGCAGGCTTCCCGCCGAGCAGGGAGCCCAGTGTGGGGCTCAATCCCGGGACTCTGGGACCATGACCTGAGTTGAAGGCAGACGCTTAACGACTGAGCCATCCAAGCGCCCGGAGAGAGAGAATCTTAAGCAGGCTCCACGCCCAGCACAGAGCCCAACGTGGGGCTCCATCTCACAACCCTGAGATCATGACCTGAACGAAAATCAAGAGACAGACCCTTAACTGAATGAACTACCCAGGCACCCCAGGAGTGTCTTAAAATAATAAATATTTAGTTTACGATTTTATGGGTCAGCCTTTTAGGTTGGGCTCAGCTTGGCAGCTCTTCTGGGTCTCAGCTGGACTCCCTCATGCATCTGGGGTTGGTATCTGGGAAACCAAAGGCTTCTGCTTCTGGGGAGATGGCTTGCTGTCAACTGAGGTAACTGGGCCATGCGTCTCTCATCCACCAGCAGGCTAGCCCACGTTCACAAAGAACTGTGCAGTTCCAAGAGCAAGAATGGACTCATGCAAGGTCTCTAAAGGTCTAGGCTCAAAACTGGCACTACATTACTTCCATAGTCGTATTGACTAAACCAAGTCACAAGTCCAACCCAGGTTCAAGGGTGGGGAAATAGACTCCATTTTCTGATGGCAGGAGCAGCAAGGTCACATTGCAAGGAACGTGGATACAGGGATGGGTAGAGAATCAAGGCTAGTTTTGCAATCAACTGCGGTGCTCAATAAATATTTCCATGACACCCAGCACATAGTGGGTGCTCAGTCAGTATTTATCACAGTGCTAAGGGTGCTAAGATTTTCTTTCTTTTTTTTTTTGTGCTAAGATTTTCAATTGTGATGTTTATTAATCTCGTTCAACACAGTCAAGTGGCAAAATGTTATCTCTCACTCACAAGCTATTTATTGCCACTTTCAGTTCCAGAATAACAATTGGAGGATCAGGAAGACAGGGCTGTGCAAGAGAAAGCCCCACTGAGGCTTCTTGGTGAAGAAGCTCAGTGGGCCCCAAATAGGCTCCTGCTCCCAAACAGAGCATCTCTGGAGGCCTGGTCACATGAGAAGGAAGCCATACACCTTCACCTATAAACAGAGAGAGGCTGGTTTGCCAGAGCTTAAACACAGCCCCTGTTGATTTCCTGAAAGCCTTACATCCTTACTAGAAATGAAATGTGTATCATTTGCCGTAGATAGAATGTAACATGAAAAATAAATACTGTAAGTCAATTAAATCCCAATAGAACTGGAAAAACTTGCTAAATATAATTAAGTGAATAAAATGAAACATTACTGTTGCCTGCTAAAGGCCTGCACCTGAGGGTCTTCTCTTTGTTCTAAAAGGAGGCTAGCAAGTGCTAGGGAGATAGTAAAGACATGGCAATGCCTTGGTTAATTCAAAATGCTTGGAAGAAATTTAAAAAGGGAATCACTCGCTCAAAGCAGTGCTCCTGGACCTCCAAGAATACAGGTCCCACCTTGGGAAAGACTGTCCCGCAACAAGAGAGAACTAGGAGTTCAGCAATATCAAGTGAAGAGTTTCAAGGGCGGGCTGCTCCCAACTGGCCCACCAACCACAGGAAAATAGATCCCTTGAACACGTCTTCAAGGATCGGTTGAATTGCAATAGACACAGAAGACCAAGAAGGACATGAGACAGGGAAAGGAATAGGGAAGGGAAGAGTACTCCCAGAGCGGGGCTCAGCCTGAGCATAGGTTTAGAAGCCAGAAAACATCAAGCATTCCTGGGAACACCCAGGTGCTCACCTCTGGCTGAGGCTGGGGGTATAAGGAGCCGTAGGACTGGTACACCAAGGTGCACCAAGTTACACTGAGCCATCGTGAGGGCCTTTGCTCCTGGGATGACAAGGTGGTACTTGATTTCCTGGGTGTTCCGTTAGCTTTTGCTTTGCAATACACCACCCAGAAATTTAGCAGCTTACAGCAACAAACGTGTGTCATTTCTCACAATTCTGTAGGTCAGCTGGGCGGTTCTGGTCTGAACTGGCTGGGCTGATCTCTGCAGTCAGCTGGCACCCAGCTGGGGCTGGATGGTCTAGAACAGCCTCACTCCTGCAACTGGCAGTCAGCAGGCTGTTGGCGGAGGGGCCTCAGTGGGGACAGACTGGGGCCTCTGCTCTACATGATCACTTACCGGAGGACCAGCCCGGTCTAAAAGGCAAGTCCATAGTGAAAGCACTTTTCAAGCCTCAGCTAGTGGCACAAACTTTCTGTTAGCTCATTAGGCAAAACATGGCCGAGCCCAGAGACAATATGGAAGGTCCACTGAGGGGGTAGATACAGGGAGGAGTAAACATATTGGTCAAGGGAGTGACCTGATTAGAGAAGCACTCTGGAAGGAAGGAACAGAGCACAGGATGATTTGAAATAATAATGCCAATAATAGCAGCAATAATAGTTCATACCTAAAATGTCACTTTTTCTACCACACACTTTGTGTTATTTATTCCATCTTTACACACACACACACACACATCTGCTAGCAGCCCCATTTTAAAGATGAGGAAACAAAGGCACACAGAAGTTAAGGAGTTTGTCAAAGGTCTACTGAGTGGTACAATTAGAATTCAACCTCAGGTAGCCCAACTCCACAGCCTGTGTGTATAGTGGCCAAACTCTAGAAGGGCCCCTGCAAGGCCCTGTGGGTGGTTCACGTGAGGAAGACAAGGACCTGACTTAAGGTAGCTGTAGAGAGAACAGAAAAGGGACAGATGCAAAGAGATATTTCCAAGATAGACGGGGCAGCGCTTGAAAATGATGTGGGGATGAAGGAGAAAAATGTGTGGGAGAGGGGTCAGGTGCAGGGGACTGGGCTGTGCCCTGTACAGAACAAAGGACATGTGGGTCTAGGGCTGACTAAAGAGCAGGAGGATTTAGGCTATGTTCAGAAGACCGGTAAGGGCACATCCACTGGGAGCTGTCCAACAAGTTCTCGGAAGTAGAGTCAGGAGGTCCGGAGACAGACCAGGGCTGGAGCTCAGGCGGCAGTGTCACTGGTCCCAGGCCTGGGTCGAAAGCACGTGACAGGAGAAGACGCCCCTCGGAGACAAAGAGGGTGGCCACGACGAAGCTATGGCTTCTGGCAATCCCAGACTAGGGAGTGGTCCCAGAGGCTCCCAGGGGCACGACAGTTAAGGAGCCACTCACTCTCAGCTGCCAATCCCACCCTGGCACGGCCTGAAAGTTCCTCTTGAGGTCTTGCCTCGCCCTAGCCCTGCCCTTAGCTCCGGGGTCCTGGCGAGAAACTGAAAGCCAGAGACAGGCCTGGATTGGGACTTGGAAACATAGCACATGGAGGCAGTGTCACCATGGAGAGTATTCCCTGCCCCGCCCACCCCACCCCCCAGTGTTAGTGGTCACTATGTCTGCAAGCACACATGGGATACCCCTACTCTATTCTCAGGGCTATCTCAACTAGCGGACAGCTAGGCTGCTATAAAATAAGACCCGAAAATACTTCAACTTAAATAAAAGAATGTGGGGGGCGCCTGGGTGGCTCAGTTGGTTAAGCGACTGCCTTCGGCTCAGGTCATGATCCTGGAGTCCCGGGATCGAGTCCCGCATCGGGCTCCCTGCTCAGCGGGGAGTCTGCCTCTCCCTCTGACCCTCCCCCCTCTCATGCTCTCTCTCTCTCTCTCTCTCAAATAAATAAATAAAATCTTAAAAAAAAATAAAAGAATGTGGGGGCGCCTGGGTGGCTCAGTTGGTTGGACAACTGACTTCGGCTCAGGTCGTGATCCCAGGGTCCTGGGATCGAGCCCCGCATCAGGCTCGCTGATGAGAGGGAACACAAGCAGAGGGAGTGGGAGCGGGAGAAGCAGGCCTCCTGCCGAGCAGGGAGCCCGATGCGGGGCTCTATCCCAGGACCCTGGGATCATCACCCGAGCTGAAGGCAGACACTTAATGACTGAGCCACCCAGGCACCCCATCTAAAAAATAAATGAATGAATGAATGAATGAATGAATGAATGAATGTGTTTCCCTCTCTCCTGAGACAGGTGATCTGGGGAAGGTTGACAGCTCCGTTCCAAACAAGTTGTCTAAAAACCAGAACGGCCAGTTACTGTGTCATCTTCAATATGCCCCTCCCACCTCTGGGTCCCAGGCTGCTGCTGCAGTTATAACCCTTTCAGAGTTGGCAGGAAGGAGAAAAGAAAGCATCCAGAGCAAGCCAGGTTGCCTTTAAGGGGATGACCCGAATATTGCTGGCAACACTCTCCTTCACTCCCCATGGCCCTGACTTGGTCATGTGACCACACCTAACTTGGAGGGAGGCTGGGAATATAGTGTATGGCTGAGTGATCGTGTGCTCAGTTAACACTTGTGAATTTTATTATGAAAAAGATGAAGGGGAAAATGGATACTAGGGAACAATTAGGATCTCTGCCAGAGGGAGGGATTTGCGGTAGGGGGCCCTACAATTCGGTAGGTGGGAGCCAAGCCAAAGAAATAAACCTTGTTTTTCATGCTCAGACTACTGGGGCCCAGGGAAACATGGCTCATAAATGTAGATCTTGTGTCAGAAGTCTACTTATGAGCTGCTCAAGGGAAAGGCAGAGATTGATGACGGAAATAACCTCTACCTGGCACGGGGCTGGAGACCCTACATGCTTAGGGAGTGCTTATTAACCACCTGTTTGTTTATCAATGGGCCAGGAAATTATTAATGCATCCATTCTCTTCACCCTTTCTTGTAGATCAGCTTTTCTTGTCCCCTGACTCTGCAGGATATTGGCAGATGCTATTGGTGCCCATTCCAACATCCACTGCCTTCTTTTTCCTCGTCAACAGAATCCCATTTTGTTTGGGGCAGCACCATGTCAATGAAGTCGTTGCCTTCCTTGCCTCTCTTGAAACCAGAGGAAGCCATGTGTCACGGTCTGCTCAACTGTGTCCGTTTCCTACGGCCGCTATGACAAGGTGCCACAGACTGGGTAGCTTGAACAATGGGCATTTATTGTCACACAGTTCTGCGAGCATCACAGGACTGGCTCCTCCTGAGGGCTATGAGGGGAGGCTCTGCTCCAGGCCTCTCTCCTTGGCCTGTAGATGGCCACCTCCTTCCATTATTCCTTTACATCGCCTTCCCTCTGTGCCCATCTCTGTCCACATTTCCCCGTTTTACATGGACACCAGTCATACGGGGTTAGAACCCACCCTAACGACCTCTTCTTACCATTGCTTTGGAAGTTACATGACTCGAAGGCTCCGCCATGCAATCTCTTTCAAGATGCAATCTCCAAATAAGGTCACATTCTGAGGTCCTGGTGCTCAGGATTCCAACCAATCTTTTTTGGAAGGACACCCATCACAGCAGTGCAATAAGAACAGAAATCAGCGGGAGGTATTTGGGCAAGCGTTTGCTTTCCTGATAAAATGAGCCCGCTTTCTTCCTGCCTTGAGTGTGACTATGATAGTTGCAGCCTCGGCTGCCAACTCTGACTGTGACAGAGGCCCTGAACCCGCTCCAGCAACCTCGGATCTCTGGACAGCTTGTCACATGGCTTTGATTCAGGATTTTGAGCTGTTTCTCTTATCTGCAGCTGAAAGCATTCCTAACCAGTCCAGCATCTCCCTGGACGGTCATTCATTCCCCTGCATCCATTAGCGGACATTCAGAACCTTGTATAAGAACATCCCACTCATCTATCTCCCCATGTCTCATTCTTCGAGTCATGTAACTTCCAAAGCAATGGTAAGACAGGGGCACATATCCTCTACCGAAATGCCTGAGGAGGCTGGGCTTTGAAGAGATGCAATATTGGAGCTGAGTGGACCACAGAGAACTGAAGACCTCAGCCAGAAGAGTATTCAGAACAGGAAGACAAATGGGGTGTACAGGAAAGGGAAGTGGGGGGTAGAGGCAAAAAGCGGACAGGTCCAGTAACACTTCTTACTGCAGAGACAAGGGAAGGGGGATTTTCCAGGATTAGTGACATGGCGGAGCCTCGAGGAAATCCCAGGGGAACTTCCTCCATTGCTAAAATACGATAGTGTAAAATCACAAGCTGGATAGAAACTGGAGGATATCTAGTTCAGGTTTAGCAAACTCAGATGCTTCCAGGGTCCAGGCAGTAGCTCGAGTGAGCAAAAGCCCCTAGTGGACACCATGGAGAGCAGTCCATCAGATGCAGCATCTGTTAAGTCAGCTCCCAGTCTTGATCCTGTGCTCTGGGCCCAGAATTGCTAATTCTGATTTTTCCAGAAAAGCTAAAAATTCATTTTCTTATGTTGAAATCTCCAGGTTTTTTTTAAAAAAATTTTAAAGCAAACCGTTTTACTGATTTTTTAAAGATTTTATTTATTTGAAAAAGAGAGAGAGAGAGAGAACGAGTGGGGGGAGGAGCAGAAGGAGAAGCAGACTCCCTGTGGACCAGGGAGCCTGACGCAGGGCTCGATCTAGGATCCTGGGATCATGACCTGAGCCAAAGGCAGACACTTAACTGACTGAGCCATCCAGGTGCCCCCAAATCTCCAGTTTTTTAATGTTGGTAACTCATGAAACCGTTTTGAACCACATAAGAGCCAAACAGAATGCATCTGCGAGCTAGATGTGGTCACCTGAATGGCATCTTGGGTCCAGCCCCACATCACACCCAAAGCAGTAGACCACACTACAGTAGCCTCTCCTTGAGTGCCTCCAGTGACAGAGCTCATTAGAAATCCACTAAACCCTGCACCTCCAGACAGCAATCCACTTCTCTCCTACAGCTTTAGAAAGAGCAAAAGCTCATTTCCTTGGTGCATCCATTGGAGCTTTCCCTTGGCCTGTTAAAATCATGCCATACAGCAGCAACAGATACATCAGAGTCTTTCAGCCTCTCTGTATGGGACTAAGAGGCAGTGGAGATAGGAATGGATGGATGCACATAAATATTTAGGAGGCCGAGATGGCAGGTCACTGTGACTGACTAGAGCTGAGCAGTGAGGAAAAGAGGAATGGAAGTTGACCTATAGTCTCTGACCGGAGTGATCAGAGGATGATGATGCCATGTTCCAGGAAAGGGCATGTGGGAGGGGAGAGGACTTGGAGCTAGGGGGAGGGGGGAGGGGGAACAGTAGGCTTGACTTACAGGATGTACAGTTAGATGTGCCTGAGGGACATCCAGGCAGCCTCAAGGAATCTGGGCTGAAGCTATAGGTTTGGGAGCCCTCAGCAGATGCAGGAGCAGGAGCGGGACGGCTTACCGGACAGAGGTGTGGAGTGAGAAAGGAAGGAGACCAAGGGTAAAGCCCGGAGAACATCAACATTTCCATGAGGGGCAGTAGGGTAGCAGAGGACAGATGAAGACCACAAAGGAGATGCCAGGAAGAGACAAAGGGAAGCAGAAGAGACCAGTGTCCTGAAACTCAAAGAAGGAGGAAGGGCTGAGAAAAAGAGCAGAGTCAGATGAGGACCCCAAAGAGTCTGCAGGATGTAACATCGAAGTAGCTTCTGAGCTATTGCAGGGCAGAGGCCCAGCTAAAGGGACTGAAGAGTGAAGCGTCTGCCTTCGGCTCAGGTCATGATCCCAGGACCCTGGGATGGAGCCCCGCATCGGGTTCCCTGCTCCGCAGGAAGCCTGCTTCTCCCTCTCCTATTCCCCCTGCTGTGTTCTCTCTCTTGTTGTGTCTCTCTCTGTCAAATAAATAAAATCTTTAAAAAAAAAAATGAAGAGTGAATAAATGGAAATGAGAGCATGCTAAACCAGCAAGTGTAGACAACGCCAGAACCTTGGCTGGAAGGTAGAGAGGAAAACATGGCCATTGCTACGAAGGGCGTTGGGACCCAGAGAGAGATGTTTAAAGCTATAGAGACTCGGGTATGTTTAACCTCTCATGACCAAAAAAAAAAAAAAAAAAAAATCAGAGGAGAGAGGAGAAGTCCAGTTGGAGATATAGGAGAGCACAAACCTAAACTCTGAGGCTCCTCAATCTTATTTTTATAGCATAAACTGCCTCCTGGATAACCCCATGTCTTAATCTGTTCAGGCTTCCATAACAAAAATGCCATAGATTGGGTGACTTAAACAACAGAAATGTATTGTCTTATAGTCCTGGAGGTTGGGAAGTTCAAGAGGAAGATGCCAGTTGATTTAGTTTCTGGTAAGGTCTCTCCTCCTGGCAGTAGACGGCTACCTTCACACTACATCCCCACATAGCAGAGAGAGAGTTCTGGCACCAGTCCTATGGATCAAAGCCTTACCCTTATGACTCCTTTAACCTTAATTACCTCCTTATAGGTCCCATCTCCAAATACAATACTGTATCTGAGGTTAGAACTTCAACACATGGATTGGGGGAGAGCAGACACAATCCAATCCCTGGCACCATGTACTCACCTACCTATCTATTATGGGGGCAAGCTATTTGGCATTTTGTGGACCTTCCTAGAACTGCCAAGCTGAAGTCCCTTTCACCTTACCTACCCCTCCATTCTCCCCTTGCATTTCCCATCCTCAAAGTAGAAACTCAAAGGACGGACACTGTTAAGAGAGTTGCCTGGTGATCAAAATACAAGATGTTCTTCTGAAAGGAAGAAGGAGTCTGGAGCTTCCAAGAGAAACACACTCATGCCAAGCCCTGGGGTTGGCTCAGTGGGACTGCTGTATGGACATATTCCCACCAAGGATGTCCACAAATACACTCTTAGCCTCAGTTGTCCAGATATGTCATGATAAAAGTGAGGTTTGGGGACTATAGTATCCACTTTCTCTCAAGTCTAACTACTGAACAATCCCTGTCTCTCACTGTACTTGTCCTGACTCTTCCTGGTAAATTATTTATTTATTCACCAGGGAGTTACTGAACATGCTCATGTGCCAGGCACTGTGGTAGTCCCTGGGGAAAAGCAGAGACCATGATAGGCTGCTTTCTTGGACCTTAAAGTCTAGTGAAGGGGCAGATAGTAATTAATCACACAACTGTAACTGGACAGGTCACACAGGTGAGGCACACAGTGACACGAGAGCCTCTAACAGGAGACTGGGCCCTGGCAGACAGGGAAGGGAAGGCTGCCCTGAGAAAATGCATCTGAGTGGCATGGGGATGATAAGGAATGAGTAGAAGTCAACTAGGTGAATATTAGAGAATATATTGGTTTTCTATGCTGCACATAGAAAATAGTAACACACTTACACAGTTTTCTTTTTTTAAACAAAAATTTAGTGACTTAAAACAATACATTTATTGTCTCACAGTTTCTGTGGGTCAGGAGTCCTGGCATGGCCTGGCTGGATCCTCTGCAAAGCTGCAATCAGGTGTGATGCAGGGCTGCATTCTCACATGGAGGCTTGACTGGGGAAGGATCCACTTCTGAGCTCATTCGGGCTTTGGCAGAACTCATTTTCTTGTGGCAGTAGGACTCATGGCAGCTTGCTCCTTCAAAGCCAGTGAGAGCAAGAGTAAGAGAGGTGGGGGTAGGAGGGGGGGAATTTAAAGTGAGTCCACTAGCAAGATGGAGTCTTACATAACCTAACATAATCACAGCAGTGACATTCCATCACCTTTGCCATATTCTCTTAGTTAGAAACAAGTCACAGGTCCCTGCACACTCAAGGGTGTGAATGCCAGGAGGTGAGCATCATGGTGGTCACCTTAAAATCTGTTCATCACAGAGAACAACCAGGCAAAGGGAAGGGTACATGCAAAGGCCCTGTGATGGGAGGGAGTGTGGTCTATGTGAGGAACAGGAGCACAGAAAATGGAAGGGAGAAATGTAGGGGCTGAGGCCAGACCATGCAGGGCCTTCCTCAAGATTCCAAGAATAATGGCAAGCCATGGAAGAGAGGGTGGTGACATAATCCAATGTGCCCTTCCAGTCAGTGCTATCCCAGGGCTTCTGAGCTGAATTCAGAGTGAATGAATAACCCCAACCGAATCCAGACAGAAGACCGGGATACAAGGAGTTGTCACCAAGGCAGCTAAGTCCCATAGCTAGATGGAAGCTCCACGAGGTCTGTTCTTGTTCACCCCTGAACCCAGATTTGGGGCCATACCAGCATCTGAGCAGATATTTCTGAATGAATTAGTTAATGGAGAGATGGAAGCCAGGTATCTTGTTCAGAACCTGCATGGAGAATCAGATCTCTGGAGTCAGAGTCTTTCACCCTGAATCGGACAGAACCTACTTAGTCATCATAATTCCCAATTGAGTCCTGGATGGCTCAGTCAGTTGAGTGTCTGACTCTCCGTTTCCCCTCAGGTCATGATCTTGGGGTTGTGGGAACAAGTCTCACATAGGGCTTTGTGCCCAGTGGGAAGTCTGCTTTGGATTCTCTCTGTCACTTACTCTCTCAAATAAATAAATAAGTAAAATCTTTAAAAAAGAGAAAAAAGAAAAGAAAACCCTGGGCTCTACCCAAAAGAGAGCAGAAGCTCCCTGGGGCAGAGTACCTCTTGCTTCAACATGGCAAGCACCCACTCTTGGCTGGCTCTCAGGCTCCATACGCTGTGTGCTTTGCCTTTGGGCGCTGGCTGGCCCAGGGCATGGCACACCATTCACTGTTTGGATGACAGTACATTTCCATGTCAAAAGTGCTCTCTCTCGTTGGAGCTCAAGCTATCAGTACCAGAGCATACCACTGGATGTGGTGTGGCATTAAGCATACTGCCCGCTTCTCCCTGCAGGCCTGGGGTAATACAGGGAGGACTGTACCATGAAGAATCTTCTATTTAATATTGGGATGGAGAGGGAGAAAGACAGGCACAACATGTGTTGAATTGTAGTAAACAGGCAGATAATAAACTGGCTGCGATGGAGGACTTTCTTATGCCAAGGTAACCTTGAACAAACCGAACCTCATTTTCTGAAGTCCACAGCTACAGACTTCTGTTGGCATCACCCGACAAAACCTCCCAAAGAGGAAATGCTGAGGCACGGCCCCTCTGGCATAGCCAACAGTCACACATGCTGCTACACCACCTGCACCCCTTCTCCCAGCCTCATGGCCCTGGCACCTTCATGGCTCTGGACTGGTGCCTAATCACCATGCTTGTTGGCCAAACCTTGGCTGGGCCTGACATGTAGTCCTTAGAAGAGCACTCCGGGTATGAGGGGTTCACCCTCCCATTTTTCAGATGACAGAATAGCTTCAAAGCTCACGGTCATACAACAAGCAGGAGGGAAAGCCAGCATTGGAACCAGGGCACGCCAAAGCACAGTAGACTGTTCCCAACCACAGCAAGAGGCTAGAGAATTTCTAGAGATACAGCAGGTGACCTTGGGCAAGCTAGCTTCTCTAAGGCTGCTCCCTCATCTGTAAAACGCGCATAATAATACCTACCTTGTATGGCAGTGGGAATAGAGAGATAAAATCTCTAGAAGGCCTAGTATAGCACCTGACTCAGCCTGGATGCCTATAAAAGTTATCTATGATTGTTATCACCTTCTGAACACGTTCGGTCTCTTATATTTCAGAAGCTCAAGAAATGGATGCTGTTTATTGCCCAGTGCATTCAGAAATGTGATGATAAAGAATGGGTACCCAAGGGGCACCTTCCCCCAAGGTGAAGGAGCAGATGCACAGGATGGCCAGCCAGAAGCAGGAACAACTAGTCCCAGCTGCATGGGTCTTGGCTGCATGGCTTCAGTGAAGTCATAACCTCTTTGAGCCTCAGTTTCTTTATCTGTAAAACGTAGGTGAGAATAATAAGCAGCCTGTCTCCATCATAAGGCTGTGGTTCAGCTTACATGAGGTGATGGTCTGAAAGTGCTTTGTAAAGTGGAAAGATGTTATCCAAAGGTAAGGGGTGATTATCCTTATGATGATACAGATCTTGTGTGGATGGCCTCATTACAGAGGGTGGGGCCAGCCTTCCTCGGCCCCTGGGGAAGACAGAACCAGAGGGAACACAGTCACCAGATAAATGCAGGGAGAAGGAATGAGTTTTGGAAAGCCTGGGTGGCTAACCACTGAAATAACAGACTCTCAGAAGGACATCCCTGGGTCGAGGATATCCAGGCCACTTCCGTTTTTTGCAAGTCCAATTATATCAATACATATTAAGCATTCCAAGAAAGGGCTGCCCATATGTGGTGTATTTTGTATGTTCAATCAATAATTTGCATGTTCAATGGTAGGACTTCAGGTATGGATCTCAGGGTACTACGTCTGTGGGGGTCACAACTGCCCTGGCAGCTTCTCAATCCCCAACTATCTAGATAACCTCATTCTGAGATAATACCCAACTAGTATATTTGAGGCCACATGAGACCCTCCTAGTCCCCCATGGTAGGCTCTGGGGGAGGAGGCAGAGATATCTTTAAATTCTCATCTGACAGGGGCACCTGGGTGGCTCAGTTGTTAAGCGTTCTGTGTTCCCTCTCAAGTGCAGTCACTCAGGAAGAAGCCAGCTGCCATGTCACAAGGACACTCAAGCGGCTCTGGAGAGGTCCACATGATGAAGAACTGAGGCCTCGTATCCCCTGCCATGTGAATGAGCTTGGAAGCAAATCCTCTGACCCCGGTCAAGCCTTCAGATAAGTACAGACCTGGCAAACATCCTCACTGCAACCTCATGAGAGAGTGGCTTTCACATTCCTGACCCTCAAAGACTGAAAGATAGCAAATATGTATTCTTTTAAGCCACAAGGTTTGGAGCAATTTGTTACGCAAGTTATTCAACTTCCTTGAGCCTCAATTCGCCATTTGTAAAATGGTTATAATAACGGAGGCTACTCTATAGGGTTGTTGTCAGGAATATATGAAGCAGTGGTATATATAAATTATTTAAAAGAGTGAGACATTGGACATTAGTTGCTGTCAGTTATTGCTCAGTTGCTTCTAAAAGTACTCTGCCAACCTACAATGGTCCCACCTTCTTGAGTTCCTCATCTGGGAGTACATATCCCCAGAGAATGTCAGTTTAAGAAGCAAGTTTTTGCCAAGACAATTCAATGGGGAAAGAATAGCCTTTTCAACAAATGGTGCCAGGTGGGCTGGTTATCCACATGCAAAAGAATGAAGCTGAACCCCTACCTCACTCCATATACAAAAATTAACTTAAAATGGAGCAAAGACCTAAAAGTAAGAGCAAAAATTATAAACCTCTAGAAAGAAACACAGGCACAAATTTTTGTGATCTTGAATTAAATAATGGTTTCTTAGCTATGGCACCAAAAGCACAAGCAACCAAGGGAAAAAAACTGGTAAATAAGATACTATTGAAATTAAAAACTTTTGTGCTTCAAAGGTTACCATCAAAAAAGTGAAAGGATATCCCAAAAGAATGAGAGAAGTTATTTTCAAGTCATATATCTGATGAGGTTCCAGTTTTTGGAATATTTATAAAGAACATTTAAAACTCAATAAAAGACAAATAACCCAATTTTAATATGGGTAAATTATTTGAATAGACATTTCTCCAAAGAAGATATATTCTGGAACACCAATAGGTACATGAAAAGATGCTCGACACCATTAGTCATCGGGGAAATGCAAATCAAAACCACAATGAGATACCTCTTCACATCCACTAGGATGGCTATAATCACATAGACAGATAATAACAAGTATTGGCAAAGATGTGGAGAAATTGGAAACTGTATACACTGTTGGTGGGAACGTGAAATGGTGCAGCCACTCTGAAAAACAGCCTGGGAGTGCCCCAAATGGTTAAGTCTACAGTTACAATTCCATCCCTAGGTGTACACCCCAGAGAACTGAAAACATACTCACCTGACCACCAATCACAGTATTTGCTTCACTGTGTAAGTTCTTTTGTTTGTGTCTTTACTAAGTAATTGTTTGGTGCTTTTGTTTGTGTCTTTACTAAGTAATTGTTTGTTACTCACACAACACTAGTACACAAATGTTTATAGCCATACAATTTGTAATAGCCATTAAAAGGAACAAAGTACTGATATGTGCTACCCATAGTTGAACTTTGAAAACATGTTAAATGGAAGAAACCAGTCGCAAAATAGGGAAACCTATATAAACAGAGATTAGTGGTTGCCTAGGGCTGAGGAGGTTGGAGGTAAATGTGAGCGACTGCTAATGCATACTGGGCATATTTTCGGGGCGAAAAAGTGTTCTGAAAGTAGATAGTGGTGATGATAGTTGAATGGCTTTATGAATATACTAAAAACCACTGAATTGTATATTTTAAACAGCTGAAATTTATGGTAAATTATTATATCTCAATAAAGCTGTTACACAAGAAAAGAGCAAGTTTTTAGAAAGGGTATGAAAAATTAGTTGAGTGGGGTTTTTTTTAGGATATTCTAGAGGTGATGAAATCCATCCATATGTGTACATACACACACAACCATGTGTACGAGCGTGTGTGTGTGCGTGCATATGCCCGAGTGCACGCGTGCACATGCGCGCGCGTGCACACACACACACACACACACTTAATTTCAAATCAGAAACCAGAACAGGTGACTATGATACCTTCTATTTGGGGAAAGAAGACACCAGAGCTCCTCAGAAGAAAATTCTAGACCTCCATTAATTTCAGTATGACCTTTCTAGGACACAATCGTTTGTTAAAACACTTTATATGCTTAACTCACAGGAGTATTCAGTGAGGTAACAGTGTTATCTCCGTAATATGGATGAGGCTCAGAGAGTGTAAGTACCTTGCCTGGGGTCACAGAGCTGTTAATCTGAGAGCTTCTTTCTGTACTCCAGGCTGCCTGTCAAAATGAATTAAAAAAACAGATGATACTTCCCTGTCTCTGCAATTTCAAAATTGTGCTCTGGTGTCAACCTTATTTACTTCATTTCATTCCATATTCCAACCCAATCTCTGGCCAGAAAGAGCTCCCTGTTCTTCCCAGAACACCCCAATATCTATAATCAAAGAGAGATCAAGGCGGAGTGCACACACTTTGTAAGCTTTACACAGATGTAAACTAGCATCTTACCTTTTCCTTCCTCTAGAAAGTGCCTCCTTCTCTCTCTCTCTTTTTTAAAAGATTTATTTATTTATGTAATCTCTACACCCAACATGCGGCTGGAACTTACAACTCTGAGATCAAGAGTCCCAAGCTCCACCACCTACTGAGCCAGCCAGGCGCCTTGTCCTTATTTTGACATATGCAAAACCATAGAACCATGGAATCTTTCAAGGTTGAGCTCAGTCCCCTCCAACTCTGGGGACCTCCATGCTGCAGGGCAGGCAGGGGTTTCTTCTTCCTGAATTCTTGGACACTCACCACAAAATCGTTCCATGTTATGCTCTGGCCCAACCTGACCACCAATCACAGTATTTGCTTCACTGTGTAAGTTCTTTTGTTTGTGTCTTTACTAAGTAATTGTTTGGCGCTCTCAGCAGTGAGGTAGTCGCTGTTTTCCTTGGGCTAAACACTCAATATCTCGGAGCTTCAATTTCCTTATTGGCAAAATGGGAATGATGCTAGCTATGCTGGTAGTACCCATGAGTCTCTTGCCAATTCCATTTTGGGTATGTTGTGGGCAGAGGCAATGCTGCCTACAGCAGCAGTTCTCAAAATGTGGTCTGGAAGTCCCTGGCGGGGGGGGGGGGTCCCTGAGGCCCTTTCTAAGATTCTGTGAGGTTTCCTCTTTTCATCTACTTACCTGTGTGAATCTGGGTTTCCTTCACATACTTGAACCAAAATAACACATCACAACAGATCGAGTGCAGAAACAGATGTGAGGCTCCAGCTGTCTTCTATGAAGCACACATTGAAATGTTTGCCAAAATGTAAAACAATGCCACTGTTCTCAGTAATTTTTTTGTTTTCGAAAATAGAATTTTTAAAATAAAAATATGTTGACATGTAATGACTTTAACTTTATAAGTTAATGAACATTTTTAAAAATCTCAGTTTTAATTTCTAATACAGTGATTATCAATTAGATAAAACCACACAAAGAAACGCTCTTTGGGATCCTCAGTAATTCTTGGGAATGTAAACTTGGGAGACTGAAAAGTTTGAGAACCCCTAGAGGAAAGAAGAGCGTTGCAAATCGAGATTTTTTAGGTACCTCGTGTTCTTAACCTTACCCTGTGTTCCAGTTCCTTTCTAAGGAGCTATTCATCTCTTTGTTTCCTTAACGTTTATATGTTGCATTATGTGTGTGTATATAGGGACGGTCTCTGGAAGGACACAGGAGTATACAGATGGCACCAGTGGTCTCCCCGGGAAAGGGGAATTGGGAAACTGGGAGACAGTGGTTTACAACCTTTCAACTCTGATTTTTTTTTTCTAATACATGGCGCACGCATCGCCTATGCTTAATATGGAGCAATTAAAAGTAAAATTACACTTTTGTTTAGATGGCTAGAGAACGGAAGTTGGCTCAAGCAAAGTGATGTTGACCCGCAATCGGAGAAAAAGCCCACCTAAGTTTTCCGTGCCTACCTTCGCGCGGCCCACAAACACTTCGCGTATATTCCCTCGGACTCGCGGCCGGCGCGCCGGACTTCAGTCCCTCCCCGCCCGCGGCCCCGCCCCCTCGCCCTCGCCCCGCCCCCTGCCGCCCCGCCCCGCCCCGCCCCCTTTACGTCACCTCCGCCGACCAGCTTCCCCGAACTCCCTCTGGCTCCCGCCTTCGCCCGCTTCCGGTCGTCGTCGTCGCCGCTGCTGCCGCTGGTGCTGCTGCTGCTGCTGGGGCTGCTGGCGGAGGCCGGAGGATCGGGCGGCGGCGGCGGCGGCGGCTGAGAGGGCGGCGGCGGGAGCGGAGCGGGACGAGGGAGCGAGAGGAAGCGAGCGAGGAGCGAGCGGAGCGCGCCCAGCCCCGCCCGCCCTTCCGCCCGCGGGAGCAGCCGGAGCAGCCCGGGCCCCCAGCCGTCGTCGCCGCCGCCGCCGCCGCCGCCGCCGCCGCCGCCCCCCGCCTACCCGCCCGCCGGACAAAGCCCGAGAGCCCGCGCGCAGAGCCATGTCCTCGTCCGCCGGCAGCGGCCACCAGCCCAGCCAGAGCCGCGCCATCCCCACCCGCACCGTGCCCATCAGCGACGCCGCGCAGCTACCTCATGACTATTGCACCACGCCCGGGGGGACGCTCTTCTCCACCACGCCGGGAGGTGAGCGCCGGCCGCCCCGCCGCGGCCCGGAACCTGCAGCCCGTTTTCTCCGCCGCGGGCCTTTAACTCAGGGCGTGTCCAAGCGTGGCAGCCTCCGCCCGCGCAGCTCCGCCAAAGCCCCCCCCCCCCCCAGCTCCGCCAAAGCCCCCGTGAGACTGCTTTCGGGAACCTTAACTTCGCATTCTCTCTTGGCTGCAACTCGATTCAGCGCGCGCCCACTCTGGGAACGGGGCTCTCCCGTCGCTGGGGCGGGGCGGGGGGGGGGAGCCCTTGTTCCCGCTTCGTGGCAGCTTTCGGCGTTCGACCCAGTTTTCTCCCCCTCTGCCTCCTCCTGGGCAGATTCGTCTACACTTGGCCTGGCTCTCGTTCTGCATTGCCTCTGCCTCTTGCCTGTCGTGCATTTGTGCACATTAATGCTTGATTTTGGAGCTCTCTCCCGGGCCTTTTTAGAAAGAACAGGCAGAGTATTTCGCTCTTGGGACTCTGCGATGACTTGTTTTGCTGCTTTTAGAACGGCAGGAGGAGGCTGGAATGCAGAGTTTGGACGCCTCATCCGGCGTTATCCTGCTTTGACAGCATTGTTTACTTGCTGGACGAGGCCCCATGAGGGGGGGAGTCCCCAGGCCCAGGCTAGGGGAGAGAATGATAAAATAATACTCAAGACATAGCCAAGGGAAAAGACGTGGGGGTAGTAGAACGCTGGCAGCCCTGACGATAGGTTTTTGGCGGTGACGCTTTTGGGGATAGATGAGGAGGGCATTGGCAAGAAGGGCACCCGGATCGGTGGGATTGCTTGATTCTGGGGAAGGGCAGCGCAGGGAGAGTTTTCCGAGCATTGCTTTTCGAAGTATGACCAGGAACTGTTTACAAGGAAGAACACTGGGGTGGAGGTGAACCACGTTGAATTTGTCACGGGAAAAGGGAGCTCAAAGGTTGTGTGTTGTTCCCTGACTGGGCTGTTCTCCAGGGGGAGGAGACTAGAGAGCGATCTTGTGGGACCTTATTGAAGGGGATGGCGCTTCATTTTAACTTCGGAACTTTGTCTTCCTTTGGTGTTGGGGTGGCCTCTCTCTAGAGGGTTGAACTTTGCTGGCAGCCTCTGCCGGAGGAGATGGCTAGCTTCGTTCCTGTGGGCTGGGCTCACCAGTTGTACTACAACCAATCCGGTGCAGTTAGGCCCTGGCGATCCTTGACTTGGTTGCACAATAGCAGGGCCCAGAGAGTAGGAAGACCTTTTTGCCAACAACAAGGGATAAAAATCCAGGAGAGAGCTCTACAGAGGAATCCGTCCCGGCCACTCTAGGGGATGGGTGGCTGCCTTGGAAGACTTTAAAATGACCCAAGCAGGAGGAGTTCATCAATATTTTTGGATAGCTGGGCTTATAGAGGCTTTAACTTTGCAGGCTGGTGGGATGACTCCGTGAGGTGCCTTGCCTCACGGGAGAACCCTCCCTCCTGACCTGATCTGTTCAAGGCCAGCCCCTGAGCATGCTTCGATCCTGCTTTTTGATGATCGTGAAAGATTTTGGCGGACCAGTATCTGCTCCAGATAGAGTTGTCCTGAACTTGAGCTGACAGCTTTTAAGAAATGGATACTGTTTTCCAAGGTGATAGGAAGGGATTTATAACCTCTTGCAGAATTCTTTGTGGTACTGGTCAGTAAATGCCTGCGCTTCCAGCCGTTGAGAACATGTCATGGTTAACAACTGCACTCAGCTATTATTTATGCGGGGAAGGAACTGAACTTTTAGCTATATATTAATCATTATTCCCCTGACGGAAGAGCCACAGAGGGGGTACCTTTCGGGCATATTTCAAACAGCCAAGCTGCCTTGCTTTTAGAATAAGGACATAGTCTTTAAGCATTGTTTTAAAGATAGAAGCCTGTTTCATAGTCTGGATTAGTTCCTAAAGTGCTTGGAAAGATTCTGCCAGAAATACTGATTCATTTACCCTTCCTTCCAACTTACAGTCACTACTGCTTTCTCAAATATCACTTAACCTGTCTCCCGATAGTTTCTATACACAGTTTTTTGTTTCAGATTTAAATACTTGTCATCTTAGCTCATCTATTACATTGAACTTGTATTTATTGGTAGAGCAGGTTGTAATCTTTGGATTTTTAGCACGAAGGCTTAACATAATGCGTTTATAGGTTATAGCACTGTTGGGATTGGATTTAATCACTCTTAACTCAGTGCTGTTTAGATGTGCAGTAGATACTGATTTAATTTTTCCCCCTTTGGAAACTTTCCCCTCCTCTGATGGTTTGCTCATCTCTCTTGTACATTCCTCTCTCTCCCACCATGTAATTGAGCCAGGGGAAGATAGTTTTATTTGGTCTCCTCCAGGCACCTGAATTAATGTGATTAGGTATTTTAAATGAGTTTTGTGGGCCTAGTGCAGTGCTTTGCACAAAAGAGAGCCATAAACCAAAGTAGGAAATGCAGTCCTTGCTCTCAGTGATCTTAAACTCTTGAAGGGGTTGGGGACTGATAAGATTTTTCGTTTTAGAACAAAAAAAACTTACAGAATCCAGTGCTAACATACATTTCAGGTATGAAAACATTTAGAAAAATGATAGTAAGCTTGCATGGGAAATCTCTCTTTAGTGGAAAGGAAGGGGATTAGCATGTCCTGTCTTAAACTTCTGGAAACCTTCTGGAGTGTCATACACGTGTTGGCAGTATTCCAGGATAACAGTTGATGCACTGAATGCCCTAAATGATCAGACTGGGCAGGGACATTCACAACATAGTGAACTTATGATTTCTTCTCCTTTGAGAGTCCTTTATTTATTGGGGATCAGAGGTTACAGCCTACCCCTTGGGAAGGTTTCTCAAAACTGCCTTCTCATGGTTTAGGGAATGAGAGGTGGGTGGAGACAGACTTGCTCTGACCTTTGGATTTCTCAAATTGCTAGAAGAGTACCTACCTGTTTTCATTGTTAAGGAGGAGGAACATTTTTGTTGAGTAAATTCAAGGCAAAAAAAAAAATGCCCTTGGTTTTTATTTTACTTTATTTTATCTGCCTGTGGAGGAGTGAGGACGCTATTTGGTTCTTCCTTTGAGAAGCCACATCTAGCCTCAATGGAAGGGAAAGTTACTGTAGTTGTCTTCACTTTTATAACACTTTGGTTAGCTGGAAGGCACCTGATGCTTTCCTAAGTTCTGAACTTTCTCCTTTTAGGAGTGTTGTGCTCTGGGAAACGAGCAGAAACAGAGAGAACTCTTTTAGCCTTCTTTCTGCCTTTCTTTTCCTGCATAACATCCTCATCAGCTGTGGAAAAGTGCTGTTGCCATAATAAGAGCACCAGTGGGGAACTAACTGTGATGGTCTAAAATCTTGTTCGTGCTGCTGTTTCCTCGGTTAGCTGGAGAGTTGCTGTGATGGGTTCGCTGGGTCAGAATTACCTGAAGGCCATTGCAAGGGTCTGGAAATAAAGAAGGTAGGAAGAAGGGAAAATAATCCGCTTGGAGTGAGCTATAGTAAAATAAGAGTGTTTGAGAGGAGTCCTAAGTTTTGGCCTGGTTCCCTTCTTGGGAGGTGAATAGAGCTCTATGTAGATCTGGGGAAAGAAGGTCAGTTTCTGACTGTTGTGAAATTTCTAACTCCATGACCTTGGGTTGAGTTTATTCTAGGCCAAAACCTTCTGAACCAGCAAATGTACTTATTTGGCTCCCTAGCTTCAGTTACTAACCAAAGGACTTCCTTATGACATGGGAGAAGTACATGAAAAGCATAATGAAAGGTGTTCAGTCCCTCTGCCTTGTGTTTGAGGAAGACTGCATTTACTTATCTCAGAGTAACCCAAATTATTAACATGTTTGTCATTCTGTGGGAGATTCAGCTGAGGTCTCATATTCATCAGCTGCCAAAGTATATATTAAAGAAGATGTACTTCAGTTTTTATGTTGGGTGCGTTTTTTGCTCACAAAGGATTGAATTCTGGGGCGCCTGGGTGGCTCAGTTAAGTGTCTGCCTTTGGCTCAGGTCATGATCCCAGGGTCCTGGGATTGAGGCCTGCATCAGGCTCCCTGCTCGGCGGGGAGCCTGCTTCTCCCTCTCCCACTCCCCCTGCTTGTGTTCCCTCTCTCGCTGTGCCTCTCTCTGTCAAATAAATAAATAAAATCTTTAAAAAAAAAAAAAAAAGGATTGAATTCTGAGCCTGGGGGAGGCAGCAGTCTGCATCCTCAAAGCATATAGCAATGCATTGTTTGAAAGCCTCTGCCTGTCCTAAGTCAGATGCAGTCTGACCAGGGAAGGCAGCTCTTACAAGTTGATAGTGTAGCATGTATGAAGGCCCTGTGCACAGCTCCTTCAGCTTGCTGAGGCCTGTTGTGGGCAATAGGAAGAGCTAAAAGTGATGAGTCTGTAAACTGACACTAGCAGGGTTACTCAGGAAAGACTTACAGCTGGAGTCTTAACAACAGTTTTCTAAGAGGGGTCTTGCAAAGGGGTCGCTGGATGGCTCAGTAGGTAGAGCATACGACTCTTAACGTCAGGGTCGTGAGTTCAAGCCCCATGTTGGGTGTGGGACCTACTTAAAAAAAAAGGAGGAGTCTTACATGGTTTGGCTGCACTGTAGGCTTGATTATGTGTGTGTGTAAAAATGTGCAGATCAGATAGGGTACAGTTAATGTGGAGTAAGCTAGTTCATCTGGTTGGAGAAGAATACAGCCTGAGCAGGAGAATAGTTTGTTGGTGAGCGGCAGAACTTTTTTTTGGTTTCCAAGTCTTTTTATGAACAATGTAATATTTAAACGATTTTTGTTACTCCATTTATAAATAATAGAACAAAAGTCAGTTGAGAATTGCAGTCATTCACCTTACTGAATAGTCAAGGCCTAGACTCCCATTTTCAAATTTGTTCATCGTGGAACTTGGTTTTGTGAAGGCCCCTTAGACACCCGTGTTTTAACAGGCAGCTGCTGGGCATCCCATGGGTGACTAGTTTATAAAGGTCCCCTGCACCTGTTCTCAGGCCATTGCTTGAAGCCAAAAGCTCAGAAATCCCTGAGTGTTTACATCTAAGTAAATAATCTTTCAGATCTTCAGGATGAATGCCCTGGCAAACAGAAGCTGTTCAATTCATTGAGTGGTTTAAGAAAGTAAAAACTTTAACAAGCAAGGAGTAATGAACTGGAGAATGCAATTCAATTCGTGTAGATTCCATGGGCTTTTTAGTAGACAAGAGCATGTCGTCTGTAAATAGTGATAGTTTTACGTCTCCCTGGTTTATCTGAGTGCCTTTTATTTTTTTGTGCCTAATTGCTCTGGCTAGAACTTTCGGTACAGCGTTGAACAGAAGTGGCAAGATAATGTGAACAGATGCCCTTGACTTATTCTCAGTGTTAGAAAACATCTAGTCTTTCGCCATTAGGTAAGATGTTAGCTGTGGGTTTTTCACAGATACCCTTTATCAGATTGAGGAAGTTCCCTTTTCTTCCTAGTCTGTTGAGTGTTTCTATCATGAAAGGGGGTTGGATTTTGTCAAATGCATTTTTTTTTTTACTTAAATTGAGTTGATTGTGTGATTTTTGTTTTTTATCCTGTTGACATGACATATTGTGTCAGTTGATTTTTGGATGTTGAACCAGCCTTGTATTCTTGGGATAAATCCCACTTGGTCATGGTATATAATCATTTTTATGTGTTGCTAAATTTGTTGTGCTAATTCTTGGTTGAGAATTTTTACATCTCTGTTCAAAAGGGGTATTAGTCTGTATTTTTCTTGTGATGTCTTTGGTTTTAAGAATCAAGGTAATACTGGCCTCGTTCAATTCTGATTATTTTAGAAATGGCCTGCTGCTTCTAGCAGAAATGCTGACTATTTACTGGTGAAGGTAGACCATTGTTCTCTAGGTGTTAAGAGACACTTTTCAGAAAGCGTGAGAGGCTTGTGATTCTTCATCTTAAGATGTCGTAATTAATCACTTGGGCCTCAGAGGAGCCCGTGTCACCCCGAGAGACTGTTTATGTTAGAGTCAGGCTGCTTTTAGGTTGAAATGAAACTATTCTCTGGTCGGATAAGTTCCTAGAATCACGAATAGGTAGTAAATAAAAACAGTGACCTAGACCAGGGATCTCTAGCAGACTCTTGCCGCTCACAGACTTTGTTGGTAGACTTCAAGCTCCTTATTTGAAAAGTGGAAGATGTTCGTAGATAGGCATTATTTTTATTTTTTAAATAAGTGCCCAAGAGGAGGGAACTTTGGAAGAGAGCAGACAGTTGGAATGAAAGCCAAGTTTGAATCTGAATGTTTTCCCCATACCAATAGGAGTGATCCTTCATTAATTATTAGTATTACAGACAGAGGCTGAACCACATCTGTGAAATCTAATCCAAAGAACTGATCCAGGACACAGTCAGCAACCTGGCAGATCCAATCAGCATTTTCCTGGAATCAGAGTGAGGCATTTTTGTAGAGATGATTTATTTTGGGATGAATGTTCAAGCCCACACTGAAGTGGATGTATTTGAGGGGCGCCTGGGTGGCTCAGTCGGTTAAGCATCTGCCTTTGGTGGTCATGATCTCAGAGTCCTGGGATTGAGCCCCGTGTCTGGTTCCCTGCTCAGCGGGGAGTCTGCTTGTCCCTCTCTTTCCTCCTTCCTCTCAAATAAATAAATAAAATATTTTTAAAAAATAGAAATGAACGTACTGGGTGTACTGTATTTTCACCCAGATTTTCTGACAGTCAAGGCTAGACAGACTTAAAATAATTTTGACATTTACTTAAGATTAGTTTGTGGTTCATATACCATTTTGGACCTGGTACTAGCTAAAAAGCTCATCTTTTCAACTCATGTTGCAGCTGAGACTCGAGAAAACCAGATTTGCTTAATGTACCTAGTTTATTTGTGTTGCTCTCCTGACTCCTGGGTCACTAAGTGTCCTTTCACAAATACTTTTAACTTCTCTGGATATTAGTTTCTTAATGTCTAAAATAACAGGCTTTTGCCAGATGTTCTCTAAGCCTCTCCTAACACTAGACCTTGAGTGTAGGAACACAATCATTATCAACTTCCCTTTCAGCCTAGGCATGTGTTCTGTGATGGCTGTGTCCTAAGTGACGGGGCCAGGAGCCATCCTTTGACAATATCTTGGAAATTGTTGCTCCCAGTTATTGAAACTTAAACAAAGGACAGTAGGATTGGCTTTTCACAATCCTAGACGTCTCCCATTTGCCATAGTACTTTGGTCATACTAAGTTATAAGATCCTGAGGCTCCAGTTTTGTACCTTCTGTTGATGTAAAAAATTGTCCCTCTCTTGATTTTATTAGCACTTTAGAGATTTGATGGTGGCCCACACTGAATGTGGTTTGGCCACCATCAGCCTCCCTGGAGGGGGGTGGCTTAGGCAGCTTTTAGTTTCCTCTGGGTTATCTGGCATAGAGCTTTTTAGGAGTCTGTCTTTTTATCCAGAGTCTCCATGAAGAATAGATGTTTAAGCATTTTTTTTTAAGTGGCAGTGTGCCAAGCCCCAGGATACGCACCATGGCTACCAGTCATAGCTTCCCCCAGTGTCTGGTCTGTTGTGCATCTGACCCAGTTCTGGCCAAATGAGATGTAGGGGAAAGTCTGCTAAGGGTTTGCTGAGAAAGATTTTCTCTTGGATGGAGAGAGTCCCCTGAGGGAAGCCCTGTTTAATTCCACACTCCCCCATCCTCCTTGGACACTGTTGTGTGGGGGGTATAGGTCCATCTTAGCCTTTGGAGGAATTTTGTCAGCAGCTTACTCAGGCTTTGCAATTTGGGCAAGTTACTTGATGTTTCTTGTTCTGAGCTGTCATTTTGCATGAATAGATGCTTACTTCTAATATAGGAAGCAGCCATAGTTAAACAGAACTTTATGCTGGGGACCCTGTTCAGTTAACCACATTACAGTGGGCTTTCTCTAGGTGGTTTAATTTGAAGTTAATACAGTTTCTTGAATGTATATAGCATAACCCCTGGATTAATTATTTAAACTAAGCTACTTGGTCTTGAAAGAGACCCTTAGGCTTGAATGACCTCGTTTACGTACCTAACCATCTTGGTAAGCGTAATTTTGGGCCTCTTTCATTGGTCTTCTTGTTCCTTGCCATTCTGAAAATTACTAGTTTTTAGATCAAAGGGTAGAAGCTTTTTTTCCCCCTCCTTTCTGTTCTCCACTAAAGGAACTTTGTTTTTACTGTTTTCCTGGTAATGTCAGCATCTAGAAAGCAATGGGGTCAAGGTATTAGATTTATCTTAGTATCTGGTCGTTAAGGGATGAAGAAAGTTTATAAATGTCTAATGTTAAAAGATTTTAAAGTTCTTATTTGTTCTGAAATCCAACCATGTAGACTGAAGTAATATAGGCACATTTAAAAAATAAGATGGAAAGGGGTGCCTGGGTGGCTTAGTCGGTTAAGTGGCTGCCTTTGGCTTGGGTCATAATTCCAGGGTCCTGGAATTGACCCCTGGACTGGGCTCTCTGCTCAGCGGGGAGTCACCTTCTCCCTCCCCTTCTGCCCCTGTTCCTGCTCTCTCTCTCCTAACAAATAAATAAAATCCTTAAAAAGAAAAAAAAAAAAGAAAGAAAAACAGAAGCACCTAAAAATGCAAAGTAAAATGCCAGAGACAGTCACTTTTAACGGTTTTTGTTTGTCGTTGCTGTTGTACATACATGTGCACCACAATTTCTTGGCTTGTTAATGTTAGATAATACCATTGATTCCCTGTCATGGAAGATGAGTAATCTGGAACACTTTCATTACTTTCTCCCTTTCATTTCCGCTCCCTTCTCTATTTATCAGTTTTTGTAAATTGTATTATCGGTTCTGGTTCTTCTGATAGTTACCATTAAAATGTAAAATAATAGAGTCAAAACCTCCCAGTCGCAATCTGTCAATGTAACTCTCCATTATATAAAGTTGTACCATCCATCCCGTCTCTACTTCCCTGGTAGGTCAACTTCTCCATTATTTTGACAGTATCACGGCCTGTAACATTTACATATTCTCCTATAAGTATTCTTCTTTGCTTTTATTATAGTTTGATCGCAAATTGTGAAATCCGGTATACAGCATATATGATATTTTGGTTCTTAACTTTTCATGGCGGTCATGATCTCAAGAGTCCTGGGATTGAGCCCCATGTCTGGTTCAACCCAAGGGGCATGATTATTTTCATAGAAAACGAAATGGAAAACTCACTGGAAGGAAAAGCATCCATTGTCAAGGTGAAATAGACAACTTTTTTTTTTTAACACTCCATCAGTTGATCAAAATCATGCCCCCCCCCCGCTTTTTTTAAAGATTTTACTTATTTCTAGAGAGCGCACACCCGGGGGAGGGGCAAAGGGAGAGAGAGAATCTCAAGCAGACTCCCTGCTGAGCATGGAGTCCCACTCGGGGCTCGATCTAATGACCCTGAGATCATGACCTGGGCCAAAATCAAGCTGTCGAACACTTAACTGACTGAGCCATCCAGGCGCCCCGTGGGCCATTTTAATGTTATATTCAAGGTATATCTTGTATGGTCTTTTGTTTTCCTTCAGGAATTTAGGATTAACTGATTTCTAGTTACTTGTGGCTGCATTGGTTGACATGAAATGGGCCTGACATAAATGTGGCAGGCTCTTTGGATGAAACGTGGATTAACCAGCAAGTTCTTACTTTAAGAAAATAGATGTCTGTGCATGCATATGTATAAGAGACCTTGAGTATTGTAGGTTTTTTAGTTTTTGTCTTGGAATAAATATAATCTCATGGTAAACACAGTATATAACAAAGGAAACAAAGGTTTTTTTCTTGCCATTTTGTTCATAGTCTAATCTTAATGTTTTTGTTTGAATAGTTTTGATTTTTTGAATGGTCAGGTGCTTTTGAATCACACCATATAGTCACTGACAGGCTGATTCCCCATTTTTGCTCTATATCTGCTACAGCGAAACTTTTTTAGCTTGCAGCGATCTAAAATTCAAACACCTAAAATGCTGTCCTTTTGTACTCCGATTTTCCTTAGCCATATTTGAGACCATTAGTGGCAACCCTTAAGATTCCAGTTCTTCATGGTGTCTTCTCTTCTGAATTAATTTGCTTTGTTTGCATCCACAACCAAATGTACTTTAGGAGCCCACTAAAAAACTACTAGAATTAATTGAGTTTAGCAAGGTTGCAGGATACAAGACTGGTATACAAAAACCAATTATATTTCTATACACTTTCAATGGACAATGCAAAAATGAAAACAGTTCCATTTCTAATAACATGAAAATAATAAAATATATAGGAATAAATTTAATGAAAGGAGCACAAAACTTATACTGTGGAAACTACAAAACATTGTTGAAAGAAATTGGAGAAGACCTAAATAGATGGAAGGGCATTCCACATTCATAGATTGGAAGACAGCATTCTTAAGATGACTGTATTTCCCAGATCTACACGTTCAAAACAATCCTGTCAAAATTCCAGCTGGCTTCTTTGCATAAGTTGACAAGCTGACCCTAAAATTAATATGGAATTTTAAGATACCTAAAATAGCCCAATTTCATTAATTATTACAAATCAAGACAGTATGATACTGCCCTAAGGATAAACATAGATGAATGGAATAGAATTGGGAGTCTAGAAATAAACCCACAGTTACGGCTATTTGATCTTTGACGAGGATGCCAAGACAATTAAATGGGAAATAGTCCTTCCAATAAATGATACTGGTACAACTGGATATCCACACAAAAAACTGAAGTTGGACCCCATGACTCAAAGACCTAAATGTAAAAGCTTAAAACTATAAAACCTTTAGGAAAAAACATGGGCACAAATCTTTATGACCTTGGTTAGCAAATAGTTTCTTGAGTATGGCACCAAAAGCACAAACAACAAAAGAAAAAGACATAAATTGGACTTTGTCACAATTAAAAACTTCTGTGCTTCAAAGAGGACCAATAAGGGAAAAAGCAACCCCCAGAATAGGGGAAAATATTTGCAAATCATGTATGAGTAAGGGACATGTATTCATAAATATAAAGAACTCTTAAAACTCAAAAGTAAACAGCCCACTAAAAAATGGGCAAAGGATCTGAATAGACATTTTTCCAAAGAAGATGTCCATTGGAATGGCCAATAGGCATATGAAAAGATGTTCAACACCATTATCCATCAGGGAAATGCAGATTAAATCAAACCACAATGAAATTTAAGAAACAAAACACATGAGCAAAGGGGAAAAAGGGAGAGAGAGGCAAACCAAGAAACCAACTCTTCGCTATAGAGAACAAACTAATGGTTACCAGAGGGGAGGTGGGTGGGGGGAGGGGTGAAATAGGTGATGGGGATTAAGAAGTATACCTGTTGTGATAAGCACCAGGTGTTGTATAAAATTGTTGAGTCACTATGTTGTACACCTGAAACTAATGTTACACTTTGTGTTAACTAACTGGAATTTAAATAAAAACTTAAAAAAAATCAAACCACAATGAGATACCACTTCACACCCATAAGGTAGCTATAATAAAAAACATAGCGCCTGGCGCCTGGGTGACTCAGTTGGTTAAGCGACTGCCTTCAGCTCAGGTTATGATCCTGGAGTCCTGGGATCGAGTCCCACATCGGGCTCCCTGCTCAGCAGAGAGTCTGCTTCTCCCTCTGACCCTGATCCCTCTCGTGCTGTCTATCTCTCATTCTCTCTCTCTCAAATAAATAAATAAAATCTTTAAAAAAATAAATAAAATGCTAACATCCTTTAAAAAAAAAACATAGCAAGTGTGGGCTGCCATGTGTGTACATTGTACCCTCACATACTGCTGGTGGGAATGTAAAATGGTGCAGCCACCTTGGGAAACAGTCTGGTGGTTGCTCAAAAGATTCAGCAGAGTTAACCATATGATCTAGCAATTCTACTCTTAACCGAAGAGAAATGAAAACATATGTCCACACAAAGACAGGTACATGAATGTTTATAGCAGCATTACTGAGAGTGGAAATAACCCAGATGTCCATCAACTGATTACTTGATAAAATGTGATATATACGTGTAATGGAATATTTGACAATAAAAAGAAATGAAGTCCTGAGAAATACTAAACATGGATGAACCTTGAAAACATGCAAGTATAAGAAGCAGTCACAAAAGACCACATATTGCATGATTCCATTTATATGAAATGTCCAGAATAGGCAAATCTGTAGAGACAGAAAATAGTGGTTTCCTAGGGCTGCCGGGGTGGAGAGGGACTGCTCAATGTGTATGGGTTCTCTTTCTGGGGATGGTTACAGTGTTCTAAAATTGATCACGGTGATGGTTGCACAATTCTGTGAATCTACTAAAAACTGTTGAATTACACACTTTGAACTATATGTGAATTACATCTCAGGAAAGTTGTAAAAAAATGGATTTTATCGCCTCTCCAAAGTCATAGAAGTGCTTCAAAGTTTCCTTTATACCTCACACATTTAGGTAGACTGTGCACTGCTTATTTCCTAGTTGGTCCAATTACAATTCTTTAATGCATATGCTATTGCTAATATATAATTTAGAAATAGAAAGCTTGCTTTCATCCTGTGCATTGTTTTTCACCATCTCATCCCCAGAATTCCAAGCTTGGCATACTGCAGAAGTAAGAATAATCTTGTTCTGACTTGCAAGTTGAATGTTAGTTTAAGAACATCTGACAGTGAAACCTCACTCTTTTGAAACCTAGCCACCATGAACAAAAGTGGAGGTGATACAGCAAATATGGAAAGTGCATCCACTAAGGCTCCTTCCTTTTATTCACTGGAAAGCCATCAGGGCCCCTCCCAGCCCGTTTGCTCTTTATTTTCCGTAGTATTCTAATAAGCGAATCGCTGATTGCAAAGTCCCTGCAAGGATAGAAGCATCGGGTTAGGATAGGTGAATTGTGCGCCCCCCACCCCTCTTCCCCAAGTTCATAAATTGAAGCCCTAACCCTCAATGTGATGATCTTTGCAGCTGGGACCTTGGGATGTAATTAGGTTTAGATGAGGTCGTGAGGCCCTCATGATGGATTAGTGCCCCTAGAAGAAGAGGCACTAGGGAGCTTGCCACCCCCTCCCTCCCTCCTTCCCCGCCCCATCTAAGGACACATTGAAAATGTGGTTGTCTGCGTACGCAGAAGGGAGCTCTCAGCTCTCAGCGGAAGCAGACCATGCTGGCATCTTCATCTTGGGCTTCTCACGAACTGAGAAAATAGATTTGTGTAAGCCGTGGTATTTCGTTGTGGCAGCCCGAGCTGACTGAGATTTGGGGAAAAAGGGGGTATTCTCAAGCCTAAGAGTGACGGAGGAAACAATGAGGAAAGGGGCACTTGCAGGCTACTTGAATTCTGTACAGTGGAAGGAAAATAAAGCATCTAGGCTCCCAGAGTTCATAGGCCACGGCATGGTTTATGAAGTGATCTTCAGAATGGTGACCCCCGTTCATTAAGCAAGGGTCGGATTGTTTTCCGTTTAAGGTGGTAAAAGGTTTTAAATCTGTACAAGAAAAACTTCCATCCAAAATAATACACATTATTCACTTTTTGAAAGTTAAAATGTTTTCTGCTGTCCAGAATGACTCACGCCTCATAATTTCCAGATGCCTTTTTAAGTTGTTACTACAGTTCTTATTTTTCAAAGCAAAGAGGGTGAAGGTAGATTTTTTACTTTCCTTGTCCTAAAATTGTATTTGAGACAGGACATAAGACCCGTGTCTCCTTTCCCCTGGGGATGAATGATTTCCACCTTTTCCAAGTGTTCTCCAGGGGTTGGAGGGAGGCATGCAGAGGTGCTCTGCTAAGGTTAGGTTTATGGTGTGAGGCCTGTCATAAATGAGCTGTGGGCCTTTGCCTCTCAGTTATGCTAAAAGTAAACATAGGAAGCTAATTCTAGCCCACTCTAGGACTCGGGAGACTTCCTCAGTAAGTTTTCAGCCTTTGCCTGTCTCCTTTAGCCTTCAAAATGAAAAAGCTGACAGGTAACAGTAATTAGAGCTGTTGACCTGGTTTGTGCCGTGCTGTCTTTCAGAGATGATCCTCTCCAGCATCGCCTTTTACTACCAGCGAGGCCCCTTTAGTAAAGCTATTCTGAAATGAACTTGGATTATAGGACCTGCCTGCTCGCGTAATCTTTAAAACTGCGTATTTCTGTTCTGGAAGCAAAAATAAGCAGATTACCTAATTTCTAAAATACATAAGTACCCGGGCCTTGGCAAACTTAGAAAACTGAAAAACAGAAACCGCCTCTACTGGTGTCTGTCGCCCTCCCGAGGGGGGCAGTAACGGCCCCGCCATCCTGCTGCGTGCCTCTGGAGAAGTCGCGCTCTGGGCACCAGCGGGGCGGCCTATGTGCCGCTCACCCCAGGGTTCGTGCGTAAGTGGCAGTTACCATCTGATCCCTTTCACTTCCCATACCCTGGTCCCACCATGGACGTCCCGGGCACAGAGGTAGAGCGCAGAGCAGGCTGTGCTGGGAGTCCGCACACCAGGGGCTCGGTCCCGATGTTGCCTCTCATTTGTTCGGTGAGCTCCATCAAGTCACTTTCTGGGTGTCCACTTCATCTGTCAAAGTGACCCCCCCCAGCCCCTTCCGTCGTCCTCTTAACTATTTCTTTCATATTTCATGTATTCTCAGATCACTGTTACTAGGCTTTTGGTAGAAGATTGAAGTCAGGTTTTTTTTTTTTTTTTTTAATTTTATTTTTAAGTCGTCTTTACACCCAGTGCAGGGCTGGAAATCATAACCCCTAGACCAAGAGTCACACGCTCCACCCACCGCGCCAGCCAGTAGGCCCTGAAGTTGGGTTCCTCACTTTAATGAACAAAAGAATGGCCTGAGGAACTTAAAGATAGGTTCGAAGCCCCAGGGATTCTGATTCAGGTAGAATGTTTTTAAACAAGCTTTCCAGAGGATTCTGGTGCAGATACCTGCAAAAATATACTGTCCTAATAGGCATGGCATTTTTCTTAGTACTTTATCACGGAGAGGCTGAGAGCCAGATACTTTATTTTCACCTCTTATAAATCGTAAATATGATTGTGTATGCAGTGTAGTTGTAACAGAACTAGGTAGTAAGAAAAAATTGATCTCCTTTGGAGTTGGTTTGAAAGCCTTAAAGGTTTTGTTTTGAGATGCCTACATGTGCTAATGGATGCCCATCTGAGAACATTGCTTCCATTCTGAGACACTGAGTCATTCTGTCCTGTGACAGGTTTTGTAGTACCAAGAGGAGAATATGTTCAGCACTTGATTCTGGTTGTAAAAGCAAGGATGCCAGGGGGCAGGGGGCAGGGGGCAAATTGGAGGGTAGAGTCTCTCTTGGCCATTTTCTCACCTAGAAACCACTAGTTTGACTCTTATTTTCCATCTAGTTGGAAAGAAATGACTTACTAGCATTTGCATGAAACTGTCATGGTACTACTGTGATATGGATCCCGAGAAAACCGCTGAGTTTAATCCATTTTCCAGCTACTTAGCATAATGTCGGTATCATCTCTTTAGTGTAAATGTTCATCTCCTTCCTTCTTTGGGAAGACTCCAGAATTTCCATTCTTCTTGAAGTAGGTTCCTTGCTTTTTTCCACCCGCTTCCTCACATTTCAGGTAGATTGGTTAGCTGTTTTGTTTTTCTCTTTCCGGGGATGTAGCTGTCACATGTTACTCGAGGAAATCTGCCTGAACCAGACTCTCCTTATGACAGGAGTTTTTTCACTTGAGGATCTACAAGCATTGACCAGCAGGCAGTAGTAGTATTTAGATTCTCCCTCTTTAAGTGGGTAACTTTGTGCACAATCTAATTTTCATATACTACTGCTTTTAACTTACATGCCTGAACCTTTTCCTTCTCTGGATTTAATCTTAGTGTGAGCAAGATGCCTCCATCTGACCACATCTCTTTGTTCTGTGGGCAGGGGTGCTGGGTGGCCATTCCCCCTTTCTCCCCTCCTTCAGCAGACATCACTGAATGGTGGCCATGTCCTCGATCACTGAGCCAGCTGTGCTCCCAGGGTCTGGAGCAGAGCCCCAGGCGTCCGCTACACTAAGCCAACGTCAAGCATCTCTAAATTGTTGCTTAGTTTTAGATCTGGTTTATAGCCATTTGTACCTTGGGCTGACCATGACAGAAGAAATAGCAGCGGTAGATTTTCTTAACTATTCGTCAGGTCAAATGCAGTCTTCAGAAGGATCGTTGTAAAACACTCTGGTAGCACTTACTGGGATGCAGATTGTTTTGTAAAATAGAGAAGGGTCCAGCTTCTACCACAGCTCTGTCTGGGAAGAACATTGGTCTCAGTGCCTTTGGAAAGCCTTCCACTTAAAGGCAGCGATCTGTCTATTGGTGATTCTTTCGCTTGTTTGTTATTTCATTTAAAACTTTCTAAATGGTAGAACGAAGGTCACATGGAACTAGGACCTAGCCCTGGCATAAGGAAGTCGCAGGCTGTGGAACGGCAGATCGACCAGCAGGTGACCTATAGTAGGTGACATGTATGGGCTAAGATGGGGGAAAGAATTTTTTTTTTTTTTTTTAAGGTTTTCCATAAAGGAAGCGATGTTGGGGCTGAGCCTTAAAGATGAGTGTGGAAGAGGAGGAGAAGGCGCTCCTCCAGCAGAGGGGCCTGGTCCCAGGCAGGGAACAGAAAGCTTATCCCTTTTTCTTGAACTGTGAGCCCTCAAGGGTTAGGTTTAGATGGAATTTAAAATAAATTCCCGGTAATATTATATATATATTTTTTTAAGATTCTGTTTCTTTATTTGACAGAGAGAGACACAGCAAGAGAGGGAACACAAGCAGGGGGAGTGGGGGAGGGAGGAGCAGGGAGCCCGATGTGGGGCTCGATCCCAGGACCCTGGGATCACGACCTGAGCCGAAGGCAGACGCCCCCCCCTTTTTAAAGATTTTATTATATGTTGATAGCCCCTTAATTTGTTTCAGACTCTCGAACCCTGTTTTCCAGGAACCCGAATCATTTATGATCGAAAGTTTCTGTTGGATCGTCGCAATTCTCCTATGGCTCAGACCCCGCCCTGCCATCTGCCCAATATCCCAGGGGTCACCAGCCCTGGCACCTTAATCGAAGATTCCAAAGTAGAAGTAAACAATTTGAACAACTTGAACAATCATGACAGGAAGCATGCAGTTGGTAAGAGAACTCCAGTTTGCGGGGCTGAGTGGGTAGCCCTGGGGATTCAGATGTCAGTCGGCTACAGGTTGAAAAATTGATGCCTCGGTTACAACCGACACTCATTTATGGGTCTCTAAGGTTCCCAGCTCCCAACACCCAAGGTTTACTGAAATGTTCTGGAAATCCTAGGTTCTAAATCATAAGCGAATCTAATCCGGGAGCAGGGAGAAATCCAAACTCAGGGCATAGGAAGTCATTAGATGAGTCCTTGAGCCAGGCCTCATGTCCTGCCTCGCCTGGGCTGTACTGGACTGGGAGTAACACACAGAACACAGAACAGAACTGAACAGGCCCCATTTCCATTGCCCTTCAGAAATAGACCTGTTTCTTACAAGAAGAATGTCCTTTTTGTGGTACAGGGGTAATAGGGTTTGTTTCCCGCATTTTCCAGGACTGCCTATGATACCTAGACACGCAGACACACACACATGCGCGCGCGCACACACACACGCTGAGTAAGAAGTCCATTCTGTCTCTGTGGAAGCAGAAGAGGGAGTAGAAATGGCCAGCTCCCGAGGTTCGCCTCGGGTTGTACTCCCCGACCTCAGTGCGGGAGCCAGCATTGTGCCTCCTCAAATTCCAAATGAGCTTTTCATGGACAATGTGTTGATTGAGAGCAGGGCCAAAGTTCAGAGCCTCCAGAAGAGTTTGCCGGCATGATAGACGGCAAGGAGCTCCCCCGCTGGGGCCGCCGGCAGCCAGAGGGGTGCTGGGCGATTTTTCACTTGGGTCTTCTTCCCCAGATCCAACTCCTTGTGGGTTGAGTGCCATTCTTTTTTTTTTTTTTTTTTTTTTCTCCCAGGTTAAAAAGACCAGCCAAAGCAAACAATTGCTTGTTTTAAGGCCGCAGAGAATGGGAGAGTTTGGATTCTTTTTTGACCCTCATGCAGAGGAATGACAGAGCTGCTTGGCTTTTCCTTTTGGGCTAAACTTTGTCTTGATTCTTCCTAGGGGATGATGCTCAGTTTGAGATGGACATCTGACCGTCCTGCAGGAGCAGCAGGAAAGCAGCAGTGCCGAGGCTGTGTCCACTGGATTGGGCCCATCGGATCAACAGTGAACGGACAGAGGGGCAGCCAGCAGTCCCATTGCAGCCCCCGAGAGCTCCTCTTCCTTCCTCTGGGTGCCAAATGATGCAAAGATGAGCTTCATCTGACCATTTCCCCTCCCTGTTACCTGTCCCCCTTCCCAGTTACACAGAGTCGATCCAAGATCCTTGGCATATTTCCGTAGACCTAAGCAGCCCACAGAGGAAAGCAGTTAAACTCTGGCTTCCGTAGTCATTTTACAGTTGAGAAAATCTGTCCTCCCGCCCACTCCCCATTTTTTAAAAAACCCCAAATCAAATACCAACCTGCCAATAATTGCCTGGCTGGCAAGTCTGGGGAAGTGACACCAAGGTGTGGTGGGTTCAGCATTGTCCGACCCTCTGTCTGCCCTCCCTGTCTCCCACCTGTGGTTCAGAGCTGCAAGAGGCTGGGTGTCGGGTCTTCACAGCCGTCAGAGGGCAATGGTAATGGAGAGGAGAGCCACTCTCCCTCGTACCCTGAGCTGTTTGTCCTTCGGGCCAGAATGCAGTTTGTACAGCTCTGCTAGCGTCACCCTGCGGCGTTTTCTGAGGTCAACTTCCCCACCTTCCTCCGGCAGGGGTGTCTTCTGTCTTTGATATTCCAACGCCGCTTCCCAGTCCTTCACTTAGCACATCTGTGCAGAAAGGTGTGAGCCCCACCTGAGGGGGGAGTCCTTGGGAGGCAGCAGGGCTCTCCCCTCCTCCTTCCTCCCTGCTAGCGCCCCGTTGCCCGCCGCCATTCCCTTGTATCTGAGCCACCGGGGTGATTCTGCCGCTCCCCGCTCCCGCAACAGGCCCATTCAAGCGACAGGCACTTGGGGGGAGACCTGGTCATAGTGTTCTGCCGGGTGACCCCGAGAATGACCTGGGGAGCGTGCAGAACCAGGTGGGTACTCAGACTCAGTAGTCCTTGCTTTCTAGTCCACCGAGCTTTGGGATATTCATTGTCTCTGATTGCAGTGTCTTATGGTTTGAGTTTAAAAGGTGACTTTCAGAATGCTCTTAGAAAAGAACCAGACTTTTTTCCTTTTAGACCTGCTGCGGCTCCTGGGATAGATAAGCATGGGCTCGGAAGTGGGTTCTCCCCATTGTCTGGCCTTCCCCATCGTACTCGTCCGTCTCCCAGCGTCCGTCCCTCCGTCCCTCCCTCCCACCCGTCTCTCTGCCAGGCCATTTTTCACATACACATCAAAGATACCTCAAGTGTTGGTATCTGATAATATCTCACTCCTCTTATGTGAGGAGTGATCTTTTATTTTTAAGATGACTACAGACCTATTTTTAGATATGTTTTCAATACAATTTTGAGCAGCAACTTTTTAATTACACATCTTCCGGTGTTAGGAAGGTGAGAAATGTCCGTGGGCGAGTCTGCTGTTCCCTGTCACCATCCTTCGTCTCCCCAAGTCCCTGACGAGCTCTTGGCTTCTCCCTCTAGTTTTGGGTGTGCATGTTTGCAGTTTGTAGTGGGTGGTGTGTCAAACTGGACCATTCTGCCTTGCCGTGGCTTGTTTACGAGCGCCTCGTTCTTTCCCTCCCCGTTTGCTTTTTCATGTGCCCCCTCACCCTCCGCGACTATTGACTGGCACAATAATCCCGGGAGAGTGACCCCCTCGTAGAAAGACTAACACCTCTGTCCTCATAGAACGACAAGTAAAGTAGCCGCTGGTGTCCTGGGAATTTCTGGTCGCATTTGGTGCCCTGAACCCTCTCATTAAGAGACCACATCCCAGGGTGAGAGTAACAGGCCAACTGGCTAAGAAAGCAAGCTGTTTGTTTTTCTTTTGAACTATGAAAAGACCCTGTTTATGAACACATTTTAGACAGAAGAGAGGAAGGCTGTCCGAGGAACTTTGTTCTGTTTTCTACTACAAAATGTGAATAGTTCAAAGAGTGAACCTTCTGTGATGGTTGATGTTTCTCAGGAATAAGCTGGATCTCCAAAATTTGGGGGATGCTTTCAGTCTCAAAAATTGATGATCAAAAAAAGTATTTTCTTGTTTGTTTGTGTAATGTATCTCTGTTCTGATTTTAATTAAACTCCCAAATTTTGCTTTCTGTACTCTTGGAAAAAGTTCAGTTGCACCGTCATTTGCATGAGAAGCTTGCTCAGGACCCCTTTGTCTCCTGGGAGCTTGATTCTTTGGGCATGAAACTTCTCGTTCTTCATAGCTGGCTTTGGCATTCGTGGAACCTGGTTCCAACTCCAGGTAGTCGGGCAGTGAGCAGAAGAGCGCCCCTTCTTGATCTTTGTTGCCACACTTGAAAACCTGGCCTTCTCGCTGAGCGGCGGGGAATGGATTTAGAACATGCCAGCTTGAATGATGTCAGGGCGCCATTTTCCCCTGTTCTACCATCTTGGGAAATCTCTGCACACGGTTCCCTAATCGTAGGCCATTTTTCTCGTTTTTGCAGGGAGGGTCAGCCGCATGATACAGCAGCGGCCTGCTCCTTCAGCCTTCTCTGCAAGGCCCTCCTTACTGGTTGCTGTCCTTCTTTCCTGGAGGCCACTGCTGTGAGAGTTACTTTGACCTCCATGAACCTGGATTTTAGAGATCGTTTCACAAGGCAATGGATTAACTTGTAACAGATGACACCTCTGTGCCGTGCCTCACGAATGATTTTTTCAGGGCGCGCCGGATCCCAGAAGAATGAACAATCTCTCCTGGCTTTCTTTTGGGGAGGGAGAACCCTTAGGGGACCATCTGAGTGAGATGGTTCTTAAAATCAGTGATCATTTGCTCTGTTTATGAGGAAACCATGTTTCTGAACCTCTGAGGACAGTCCATCTTAGTGAGAAATGACCTTGTCCTTCCAAATTCCAGCAGGAGACATGCGTTGTCTTGGTCTGTCTGTACAGTATGGTTTGCTGAGACCACCACGTCTTCGTGTTCTGTTTAAATAGCTGAACGTCGTCAGGAGCACCCTGTCAAGCAGCTGGCTTCTTGGTATTGGGCTGTCAAGCCCGGAATTCTGTCGTCCCACCTGTATTAAGTTATCTTTTGCTGTGTGACAGATGACCCCCAAACTAAATCTTGAAAGAGCAAATGTTTTCTGTCCGCTTCTGGAGGTTAGGAATCGGGAAGCAGCTTAGCATGATAGGTCCGGCACGGGGTCACCGGAAGTTGCCATCAGGACGTCGGCAGGGCCTGCAGTCGTCTAGCTAGGGCTGGAGGATCCACGTCTGCACGCACTCTCCGGGACCTGTTGGTGCATTCTCTGCATGCGGGTCTCTGTAGAGCAGCGCGAGCGTCCTCACACCAGCACAGCGGGCTCCCCCCTGAGCAGGTGACCCCAGGCAGAGGGCAAGAAGGAGTCTGCAGTGCCTTCCATGACGACCTCTGAAAGCACACACCATCACCTCTTCCCTGTTGTGTCTCTTAGAAGCCAGCTCCTAAGGCCGGCCGACACACAGGGGAGGGCAGTGACACCCACCTCTGAGTGGAGCAGTGTCAAGGAATGTGAGGATCTATCTTAGAATCACCTCACCCCCAACAGAGGATAAAGTCAGTCCAACAGGGGGTAGGTTAAACTTAGATAACACAGAGATGTTGCTACTGCATCTCCAAACTGAATAGAGGACAGACACTCTTCTCTTTCCCCAAAGTCAGCTGCTGGTTTGGAGAGCGGTGGCAAGAACTGAGGATTCCCAAGAGAATAAAAAGAGCTCTACCTTTGCCTGGCTACCAGCTGTGCAAGGATGCCTCGGGGCGAGTCCCAGGCTGTGTGTGTCCCGGAGACTCAGCACCACGTCTTTGCATCTCCCTGAGCCGGGAACTGAAAGGGAAGTGGATCCTTCTAACTGAGCCACTAAAGCGGACTTAATTGGAGTCAGGGTTGTTAAGGCAAAGGAAGAAATGTGAATGGGGTGTTGGGTTACCCGGCTGAGTAAAAGCTTCACGGTTCAGATTCAGGGTGAAGTAGATGATCGCATCTGGAAGCCCGGCCCCTGTCAGAGTCGGTGTTGGTACCTGGTCTCTGCAGCCCTGCCAGCTGAAACAGGTTTGGGTCGGGTCTCTCACCCACGAAGCCGCTTCTCAATTCAGTAGGGAACATCTGGGAATTAGAAATGTCTGTCGGTGCGTGATGGCGCCTCTAAATCCAGTGTGTATCTTAACTGGGTGCCCACCTCAGCCCGAGCTTCCTGATGGAGATGTGTTCTTAAAGAGAACCGGTCCTGGCTTCACCCTTGACGGAAACTTAGATGAGCCTGGTCAGTCGAACACAGTCCTAGGGAACATCTGCTGGGCGCCTGGCACCCACGCCCAGCCACGTTTTAGAGGCTTGAGACATCTTCAAGATACAAATTCCTGTCCGGCTTTATGCTCTGCCTCTTCTCTGTGGCCCTGCTTGGTGGAGCGTGCCCTTGACTAAGAAGCGTGGCTGCTGAGGCATCCATAAGAACAAGGGCACTTCCTCCACGAGTAAGGACTCCTCTTCACAGCACTTTACCATGACTTGTCTTTTTCCTTCTGCTTTTGAGGCAGAGTCACAATAGATGGTCTTTTGTTTTGTGTTTGGGCCCCCAGCTCTTTGGGACCGTCTGACCGCTTGGGTTCGGACAGCCCCAGAGCCCGCTGTTCAGCCAGCGCACGCTGCGCACCTGCGTGCAATCAAGGCAGCTGGTGTGAGGGCCTCATTGTGCTGCAGCAGGATCCCAGAAACAGACTCTTTACTCTTTCTCCCCTTCTTGGGTATTCGATGGCGTGTCAAGCATCTTGGCTGCTTGAAGCCAGGGCCCCGGGCCCTTTGAGTTCTCCTGCAGAGAGGCGGTCCACTGCCTCGCCATCTGGGCCAGAACTTGCCGGTCGAGGCATGTTCCTGGACAACGGGCGTATAGCAGCTGTGTATTAATCTGCGAAACCCAATCACTTATCCACCCAGGACATCTGGGACCGGGTAATCATTTTAAGGAAGCATGGTTTCTTTGGGAGGGCAGTTTCTGTCTGGACTTCAAAAGGGGTGTGGTTACCGTGTTCTAACCTCTCAGCTTTTAATAAAGGATGAAATCAGATCTTGAGGCAACTGGGTCACAGTTCTTTTGAATGCTTATTCCCCAGGGGCATTTCCTGTTCTAGTAAGGATTTTCCAGTTTAGCACTGAGGTTTCCTTGAGGCTAGCTCAGGAATTTCTTGCAGAAGACTAAGGAGATGGTACAAACTTATTTTTTCAAGCAATCATTCATGTCTCCTTTCCCACCTTCTGGAATTTAAATTTCATTCTCTGGGCTGGTCCGAGAAGTGAATACCTTGTGGCAAAACTAGATTTAAGAGGTCTCGTGAGTTCCTATTCAGATGGTCTGTGGTTTCTCTTTGCTTAACCTCTGCCTGCAGCCTGGACTGACCACACAGTATGGATGGCCAGGGGGAAATACTGCTGAGGTGAAACACAGTTCCCGGGGTACTTAAATTCTTACTCTGCCACCTTTCTAAGTGTAGGGGCCTGACCGATGCTGCAATGCTTGATAATCATGTGGCCACCCCGAAATTTCCAAAGGGAGCTCTCGCCGGTGCTTACCCCCCAAATTCCTGGACGCTTCTAACAGAGACAGTTCCATGAATCTAGCCCAGAATAGCCAGTCTTGCCCCCGGTGTATAACCTTCCTCTCCACCTTAATCTTTAAAAACAAAAAACTAAGCCCAGGCCAAGGGTAATTTTTACTTGAAACCAGGAGGGTGGGGAGGAACACGAGCTAAGGACGAGTTGTCCGAGTAAGCCATCTGCTCCTGGTGGCCGTGGCCAAACCGCTGAGTCCCATGAGCCAGTGCCTTTCCCTCCCCCAAAGAGGGAGCCCACCTCTTCCCACCTGGGTACCCCGGGGGCAAGCCTCAAAGGAGGCATCGTGGAGAGCCCAGAGGACACTCACATGCCTAGGGGTCCATTTTAAGCATCTTTTAAGATATTTTCTATAGAAAACAAATGCCCTTCCCTGTCTTCGTGCCACCAGTGGCCCAGTTCCATCCACTGAACGGAAAAGTGGAGACTGCCGTTACTTCCTTGGTTTTCCCTTCGTCCCCTTAGACGTGGTCGCCCCCCGCCCCTCCCGTCCATTTCACCGTCGTGGATGGAGAGCGGAGGACACCATGCGGTCTTGAGGCAGTCCTGTGTGAGTCCGTGATCACTTTTGTTGGTGTTTGTTTGTTTGGTTTTTTTTTTTTTTTTTGGTAACTGTCCTAAACCAGCAGGTGTTTGGAAATTAGGGAAAAATTAAATTCTCACCAATGGTTGCTGTTACAGTTAAATCAATAAAGATCTTGAGTATCAACTTGTGTTCTGATTTTCTTACATTTTGGGGGAAACCCTGTGGATTTCGCATGTGGAGGGTCTCGACCGGTGAGGTAAATCGGCAGAGCTGGTCAGCCACCTCGTGCGGTGGTTCTCAGCATTGGCAGAGCACTGGCTTTGTCCGTCTGGCCCAGAGATGCAGCGAGATGCCCTGTCCCTTCCCTCAGAAGCATGGTGGTGAGTGAACAGGTGCATGCGGGGGCCGGACACACCAGGTAGGCCCCTCTCTCCTCGGACCAGCCTCATGGAAGCCCAGACAGCGGCTTTCCCTTTTTCCGAAGAGGGCTGCCTGTGCCCCCAGGGGCACCTGTCAGAAATGCATCCCCTCGGAGGTCCTAAACTAGGCTGTGCTGCAGGAGCATCCAATTCCTTGCTATTATTAAACCAGTGAGTCCCACGTATTAATACCGCGAACAAGAATTCTGTCCCGTTGGAGATGCGAACAGAGGTCCGCAGAGTAAAAGTGGACTAGAGGAAACATTTTCCCGTCCACACAGCGGCGAGGTTTAGTTCTGAGGCTTCAGACTGAGCCAGCCTTGAAGTCCAGCCGAGCTGCTTAGAGGCCGCATTCCTTCTGCCAGGATTCTCTCAGGTAGGCGAGGGTTAAGAACTACCCCTTTCTGGGTGGCCGTGAGGCTCAAGGAAGGCTTTGCTTAATCTGGGGCCTGGCACATGAAGAGTTCGGGAAAGGGCTGGAGCACAGCCCAGTTGGCGTGGCGGCCAGAGGTCAGCCAGCTGGGCCTCCTTTGCCTTGGGAGTGAGCGAATTTGGGCGTGGAGCAGGCTGTGGGCTGCACCCACCACTCAGCCCTGGGACCTCTGGAAGGACTCTTTAGGGGAAGATGGGGCCAAACCCTTCTGCTAGCACTTCATACATCCTTTCCTCTGCACAGAGGCAGGTAGGATGCTAACTTCCAAGGCAACTTAGGAATGGGGTGGTGGTGGGGGGGGGAGAAGGGGAGACAGGTGGAGGCAAACCCCCACAGTGGTGCTACTGGAGTCCCAACCGCCTCCCAACCCCGTTTCTGCTTCTCTCCTTCCAGTCTTTCCTTTTCTCCACTCCTATGTACCTCCAGGCCCACCCCCTGTCCCGGCCAAGGACAGTAAGGCATCCAATTGTCCCCACTCAGCTACCGGCCTGGCACGGCTCAGTACAGTAGACCTTTGCCTTGAGAGCACGTTAAAATAACCATTCTGTGAGAGCCCCATCTGGCCCCCAGGTTAGGGCAGGACTCCGTTCTCGGGGGCAGTATTTCCTCCACACACGGGGCGCAGGGTATGAAGCCATGTTGCCAGGCTTGGCCCCAAACGCCTCTGGCCCTGCAGCACGATGACCCACTGCCGACAGGCCCAGGACGGAGCTCTCAGCAGGGCTCAGCAAAACGAAGTTCCACTCCTTTGCGCCTGCCGGCCTCGTCAGTGAGGTTTGCTCTGAGTCAGTGGAGCTGCTGACTGTAAACTCTCCCACAGCCATGGCCGCAAGGAGCTTGAACTTTCGCTTTCCTGGCCCTCGCCATAGAAGAAATGTTGGGCACCTATTTAGTAAGGAGGACGCTCTCAAGCCCCAGGGTTGGGATTTTCACTTCCCAGAACCTCGGTGTGGTAGTGGGATTGGGTCCAAATGTTTGGTTCCAAAGGCTAGGCCTTGACCCCAAAGTAGGGGAGCAATTAAGCTGCTATTAAGGACAGTGCCCCTGGGGCTCCAGAGACCAGAGGCCGAGTTCTTGACTCCGCCCCTCCTAGCTGTGTGGTCAGGCCCCCGGGACGGGATAAAAAGCTGGCCTCATAGGGGTTCTGAATAGAGTCAGCTGCAGAACCCTATTGTGATTCGGGATTGCGGTGACCGCAGGTCTATTTCCACCCCAGGAAAGGAGCAGCTAGAGCGGCTTGGTTGCTGAATCAGGGCACTGAGGTTTCTCAAGCCCAGGCCTGGCTCTAGCCTCGCCAACCTTGGCCTAGGCCAGGATTACTACCTTGACTCAGCCAACGCTGTAATCGAGTCAGGAGGGGTTCCCACACGATGGGGCTCATTCTCCTAAGCCTGGAGCAGAAGTTGACCGGCTTCTTGGGGAAGCAGGGGTAGAACTACCATAGACTCGCATTCCCGCTAGATTGGCCCCCTCACCCCGCCAAACAGAAACAGCCCCTGTTCTGGCAATGCTCAATGAGGTCAGCTAAAAGAGAAACAGGATCACTGCCTTTGGGGTCTTTTCATCCAAAAGGCAAAGCTGTGCTCAGGTGCTTTGGGTAGAGCTTCCCACAAGAAAGGTGGGGTTCCTTCTGCTGGGCTGCTAGGTGGAACCCGAAATCAAGCCCGACTGTGAACCCTGACCAACAGAAGAGCAGGTAAAGGTTAGAGAGAGAGGGTACGGCAGGCCTGGGGCTCAGCAGGCTTCGTAAGCTGCAGAGGGAGATGGGGATAAGGCCCAGAGGACAGTCCGCGATGTAGGACCTGCTAACACACATGTTATAGCACTTCATAGGAGGAGGCTGAGCAAGGAATCACTCACCTGAGGCCACACAGCTTCTCAGCGGCCCGGGTGTGACCATAAGCCAGGTCTTAGGCCACCCTCGCCCCTGCTGGACGGGAAGCTCAGGGGCCTCATTAACAGCACACAATGAGAGACCGAGGTGAACTCTCACCAACTTTAATAGACTCGGATTGTGTGTGCCCACGCAGGCTGGCTGGGGGGTGCCTGAGGGCTCCACTCCTGGAGTCCAGCGTGGGCAGCTCTCTGGAGGAGTTTCTGCCTCTCCCTGCAAAGGCACCAGCTGGCCTAGGAGGACTTCACAATGGCTGTATTGTTTGTGCAACTCATTAGCAAAGACCCACCCCGGGGAGCCTCCAGACAAGGCCAGCGGATCGCCACTGGCCTGCCCGAAACAGGTGGGGGCTTCCCTAAACCAGCCGGAGGCAAGAGCCAACTGTTTCTCCTTTAACACAGTGAACTTCATCTTGGCAGGGGTGGGGGTGGTCAAAGACCACCTTTGAGAATACATAAAAGTTATCGGTAACCTGTCCTACCTCAAAGATAAATGCACGTACGCCCCAACTTTTGCATATCATTTCTGAGGGTTCATAGGTTAAGAAGTCAAGTAAAGAACCCTTGCCCTACTGCTTTTAGTCACCACTGTCTCTTCAGGAAAGAGAACAGCCGACCAGCCTGCCGCCCAGGCTTGCTCCTCTCTCTCTCCCAACAGACAGCAGCCTCTGTGTGAGCCTGACCCCACAGAGCCTTCCTTTACAGGGCAGGCAGCTCTTCCCCCTCTGGCAAAAAGAGCAACCTTCCCCCCTCTGTGTCTCCTCATTGCGTTAGATGGTTCTCGTGTCTTCTAGGACCTTTCAACTCCCAGGGAACAGGCAAATCCGGACCCCGCCAGGATCCCCTCAAAGGCACCCACATTCTTCCACAATCATGTCTTTATGATGGTCTAGCAGGACTCTGCCATTGTCCACGTACAGCATGCTCAGCGGCTTGGTCTTCACGGGGGCACAGCAGGTAGAAGGGACTCGGTGGGGCTGGTATCGCTTCAGCAGACTCTGGGGGAGAAAAGTCAGTTAAAATCAGTTTCTGGGTACAAAAGCAGAAGAAAATCGTTCTCATAAAGGAATCAGCCTGCCAATATACATCATCAACTCTTAACATGTAAAGTAACTTTACAGGCTGTTTAAAAAAAAAAGAGCTAAACAGGAGATTCTAAAAGCTGTATCTGGGTAGAGCAGTAGCAAACAGACATGTCCTCCTATTGTTTTAGTCTAGAGTGCATGCCAATTCCAAGAAACTCCTGGTTTCGTTCCAGAAACATGAAGCAGAAGAGAGTCATGAGGAAATCCTTGTGGGATTTGCTTTGTTGCCCAGAGAAGGGCATATAGAGTCAGTAGGAGAAAAGGTAACAATCCCTTGGCCCCCTGGAACTGGGCCCCGTCCCTGTGGTCCAGTGAGGTCTTTCTTTTTGGATCCGAGTGTCAGAGTTGCTATTGGGACTCTCTGGGTCACTGGGGGGTCCCCCTGATCATGCAGCAGGGAGGTTCATGGAGCAAAGTCCCAGGAGAGGCTCAGGCCTTTGCCTAGGAAAGGTCCTGCAGGGCTCTGGCCCCACCGGTGCTTCCCTTGTACGAGCTCAGCTCACATGCTCCCCAGAGCCTCTGAACCCCAATATCAGGGCCACCACGTTAGGCTCTATTCCACCACCTTCTAGAACTCAGGCCGATCAGTGGCACGGGGTGGTAGTCTTGGGCCCTCCCTACTGCAAAACGGTGTCCAACTCCTGTTTTAGGTGGCAAAAGTACAGTGGCTAGCACAGGACTACCCCAACCGTGGCCCCATAAATGTGGCCCCCATTCCACCGGTGAATCACAGACTTCTAGTAGTGATGACACATCATCCAACGTGCCGGTCACCAGCCAGCAGATACACACGCGGGGTACATCTCATCTCATTTAACCCTACAACATTGCTATGAACTATGGCATTGCCATCCCCCTTTCACAGGCGGGAAAGGTCAGGCTCAGACAGAGTAAGCAACTTGATCAACCTCACACAGCTAATATGTACGAATCAAAGCCAGGTTTATTCCCAGCGTCCAGATTCTGAACGTCCTTTCCTAGAATAGTCAGAGCTGGGGAGAAGCGGAGGCCTTCTAGGCTACACCCTCCACCCCTAATTTTATGAAAGACAAGGAAGAAGACCTAAGGAAGCAAGGTGTTCAAGGTTACCCAAGGGGGCGTGGCTGCATGTAGGCCCTCTGAGGATCGTGTCACAGGCCATCAGTCTCTCCCAGGATAGGAGCCGGCACACTGTTGGTGCCCGAATAACAGGGAACGAATGAACAGCAATTTACAAGCAAAGCCGGAGTCCTGTGCCCACCCCCCCCGATCGGGCAGTATGGCCCCCTCTCCCCCACAGCCCCCTGCCACCCCTCCCCTTGGCAGGGCTCCGCACCTGGATGTACGCGTGGTTGGTCGGATGGAACTCCTCCCCCACGGGGCTAGGACACTCGCCCTCGCAGCGATAGGCATTGTACTGCTTGGGGTAGATGATCCAGGAGCCCCATCCAATGAGGTTGAAATCCACTTGGAACTTGACCTTCCGACACAGCTGGCTTTTGTCCGGCAAGTGGTGTCGACGGTGCCGCCTGCCCCTCTCCTGGGACAGCTGTCCCTCCCGGGCCCGCCAGGAACTCTCGGCCTCCCACAGCAAGGTGGAGCCGCCCAGCTGCCTCCGCTCCGCGGACAGGTTGGAGTAGAGCATGAGGAGTGCACTGGCGACAGGCAGCGTGGGAGGCCGCTGCTGACACTCTCCAACCAAACCGGACATCTGCTCCTCCAGCTGTCCAGGGTGCTTCAGCCACTTGGAGAGTGGCCTGGTCACCTCCAGGACCATGCTGCCCGAGGAAAAAGTGACCTGGGACAGAGGGACAGCGAATAGGTCCATCCGAAGATGCTCCCGGCAGTCAGCTGGGTCCTGCTCCGCATCCGGCTTTAGCTGGTGGAGAATCTCGACGGAGAGTGGCACGCCAGGGGGCAGGTCCACAGGGCTGGACAGCTGCAGCCGGAGCTCAGCCCACACCAGATCCTCCACTTGGCTCAGGAAGGAGAAGTCAAAAGCAAACGTCCAGTTCTGCCCGTCCACCTCCACATCTGGGTGGGGAAAAACGGGGAAGGAAGCAGAGTGAGTGGGGGCCCCCTGCAGCCTCATCGCTGTAACAACCACCAGAGCTCGTGTTGGAGCCTTAACCTGATAGGAATCCTCTCGGTGCTCTCAGCCCAGCCCCTAGGCGTTGGGAACGTGGAGTCCACTTTAGTCCGATTCAAATCACAGCCCTGAGAGGTTAAATCACCCGCACAAGGTGGCAGAGCTAAGAATGAACCTGGATTTGCCCAACCGCAAAGCCCAAACTCCAAATCACGTCACCGTTCTGCGGCTCCCTCCAAGACACCCGAGAGCTGGAGAACAACTGGTAGAAACTGGATGAGTTCTCCCTGCTCTCTGGCCAAACCCTGAGCTCTCCGACCTAAACCCTCAGCCTCCACCGACCCTGTGACCCTGAGCAAGTCACCTTCCCAGACTCCGCCTTCTCATTGGAAAGGGTGGCCTATTTCGTGGGCACATTGAGGTTGATACGCGTATCATGGAAAGGCAAGGCTCGGTGGCCTCAGGGGGACACAGGCAGCAGAATCCCAAGACTGGCCACCCGATGCTCCGCCCACTCCTAAGTTTCTGCAGAGGCAGAAACTTCAGGAGTTCTTGACAACCTGACGCATAGGCTTCTACAAGCATTCTAAGCATGACTTTGCGCTGACCGGGCAGTTTTCCACCCCGTGGGCTTTCTCATCTACCTGCAGGGTGCTTATCACCTCCCCCCCCCCCCCCCCGCCAGGGGCATTCCCACACCTAGGGCAGACACGGCAGCACACACACAGCCCCTGGCCCTGTTCTACCCCCCCTTCCCAAGACAACTCAACCCAAACTGGATGACAAGGAATGGGGAAGCACATTCCATTCATTTTAGTCCTGGACTAATTTGGTCCGATGTCTGGGAACAGCATGTTTTTGTGGATTTTCAGGTCACCTAAAAGTGACCTTTAACTTTTTTCAAGCCCAGTTTCCTTTTCTTTGCAATGGGAACGGTCATGCCCTACCCATCCCTGCATCCTCACCAGTCCTCATGGAAATAAAGAGACTTGTCGCTAAATCAAAGTCAGGGATCATCCCTTAGGAAAAAACACTAACCCTTTCGTGAATCGAGCTCAAGGGTGGTGATGGTCTCCGATTTAGGTCTACTCTGGGCAGACCACTAACAGTTTCCTTTTTTTTTTTTTTTTTTTAAGGGTCTCATAGAGCATCTTTGGTCAGATGGTAAGTGAATTTCTCTGAGAAATCCAAACTGCATTACAAGGAGGCCGTCCCAGCTTCAGCCTCCTGGCAGCTTCTCCCAGCCCACCTTCAGCTGCTCTTCTTCATTTCCACTTCCCTCCTCATTAGCACCTGCAGGGGGCAATAACCGGCCCCTGGCTAGCAACTCTCCCCGGAGGTGTGGGGAGGAGGCAGGCATTCCCCCTTGGCCACCACAGCACCCCCTAGCCACCTGGGGATTAGGTGGGACCTGCAGCAACTCCTGGCCACCTGCACCAGGAATTAAAGACTTTTTATCACAAGTAGCCACAAATGGCCTTTTAGAAGAAGACATTCCAGCCCAGCAGGTTAAGAGCAGAACGCTCCGGTGCGTTCTGTGAGGCTTCAAATTCTGCCACTCGCTGTTGAACATTGGGCAGATTACTTTCCTTCTCTGGGCCTCAGCTTCCCTCTTGGTAAAAGGAAGATAGTGACAGTATCCACCTCGTGGGAGTGTTAGGATTTACTGAGATAACGTGCGTACAGCGTTTTGCCCAGCAGAGCCAAGGTACAGCAAATGTTGGCTGTCGTCAACCACTTCCTTATTATTGCCGATGGCCAAGGTTAGAAATGAAGGTGTCCAGATAGGTAGTGAGGGACCTGGACATAGAAGCAAAATCATCTGGGTGCCTGGGTGGCTCAGTTGGTTAGGCGACTGCCTTCGGCTCAGGTCATGATCCTGGAGTCCCTGGATCGAGTCCCCGCATCGGGCTCCCTGCTGAGTTGGGAGTCTGCTTCTCCCTCTGACCCTCCCCCCTCTCATGCTCTCTCTATCTCATTCTCTCTCTCAAATAAATAAATAAATAAATAAGATATTAAAAAAAAAAAAGCAAAGTCATCTGTTCCCAGAATGGACAATGTGTATGGAGTGCACCTGCCCCGGGTGAGGAAGAGTCTTTGACTCCATGACCCCCACCCCTGGCCAAGGGCTCCCTGGGAAACAGCGCTGATAGGTTCTCTTAGAGCTGGCTCTGGTTCTTGTTAGGACAGGGGTGCCTAATCTTCTGGGGCTCACGGATGCCTGATACAAGCTAAGAATGCTCCCACCTGTACAACAAATGTGACTTGGGGTAAATATCTGGAGAGGGTTCATGGACCCTGAAACCGATCCAAGCCCTGGACAGAGTTGACCCACAGGCCCCAGTGTGATCTTGACCCACGTCTAGTTCTAAAGAAGAAAGTGGGGGCACCTGGGTGGCTCAGTCGGCTGAGCATCTGCCTTCAGCTCGGGTCATGATCCCAGCATCCTGAGGTCGAGTCCCACGTGGGGCTCCCTACTTGGCGGGGAGTCTGCGTCTCCCTCTCCCTCTGCTCATGCTCTCTCTCACTCTCTCTCAAACGAATAAATAAAATCTTTAAAAAAATAAAGAAGAAAGTGGGTGGGCCCATGCCTTTGGGTTCTCTCCCCTCAGACAGAGTGCTGAGGCTGAGTTAGGACTTGGGGCTCTAGAGGAAAGGAGGGTGTAGGTATGACATTAAGCATCCACTGTGCATTGTTATAAACTCGGAGGATAATCGCCACTATCTGCTTCCCGAGCAGAGCCTGGTCTCCTTCAATCCTTACCACTATTACAGGTGAGAAAACCGAGGGTGTTTCAAGAGGGCCAGAGGCAGATGCAAACCCACTTTGGTTAGACTCCAACACCCACTTCCCTCTTTCCTGGGGTGGCTTACAGATAAACCCGAGGGAAAGGAGTGTTTAGAACATTCCTTCTCCATCAGTGTCCCTCCAGGCAGGCTCTTCTTGCTGCTTTTAAAAAAAATGAAGCCAATTCACAACACTGAAAGTACTTAATGCCACCGTACACTTAAAAAGAGGTAAAATGTTCGATTTTGTCATGTATATTTTACCGCGTGTACACACCAATGAGGCAGAAACCAGTCCCCTGCTTTACAGAAGGGGAAACTAGAGAACTCAACGGACATGCAAGGGACCCACTCGGAATTGGGAAGCAGGCTTTGAGGGACCAGGACTCAGTGTTCCAGTCTCCCGGGCTGTCAAACCCCCACGAACCTTCTGAAACTCTCCAGAAGGACGAGTGAACTGAAAAAGGGCACCCAGCACCCCTTTGCCCAGCCTCCTCCCGGCACCCAGCTGTCTGGTAGAGGGACTGAGCAGAGCACTCCAGTCATTTCCAAGCCGGCTCACTCCTCCAGTGTCCCTAGTCTGCCTGGTCTCCAGATGACCCTTCGGGAGAGGGTCATCAGCTGTCTGACCCCAGACGTGGCTGGCCAGGGAGCTAGGAGCCCCCACCCCCAGACCACAAGGAGCTGGCGGGTGGCCAATTAGATCAGATTATCGGATGTGGATTGCGCCCCAGCGAGGGGGAGGGCCGTCTGGCCCCAGCTGGCGGAGGGAGGCGCAGGCCGAGCAGGGCGGCAGGGGTCTGCCCCCGACCCCAGGCGTCAGGATGTGGATTGCAAGGGGCAGGGGACGCGGAGGGACGGCTCCCTCTGCTCCGCACACACCTGCCCGGCCGGCCCGACGCCCAGAACGCCCTGCCCTGTTTCCGAGGGTGATCCTCCCCAGTCACCATGGTCGCTGAGTGCTTCCCCCATCCACGTCTAGGCTCCGAACCCGAATCACTCGGGACCCTGACCCCTTCCCAGCCTGGACTCGAGTTCCCAAGCCTGCCTCAGTTCCCGACTCTGGGGCACCCCATCTCTAGTCCCGGATCTCTGAACTCTAATCCCTGAGGTTACATGCACCGTGCTGGGTTTCGAAGCTCGCAGTCAGCCGGAGACCCTCCCGGCGCCAGGCAGCACCCATTCACTCTCACGCGGGAAAAGAAAAGAAATCCACAAAATGTATGTAGCAATACTAACGACCATTTATTACTATGCCCGGTTTCGTGCTAAGCGTCGAATGTGCTTCGTCACCTAGCTCTCGCCACCGTCTTCTAAGGGAGGTACAGTTGTCCCCATTGCAGGGAAGCGCACACCGAGGCGCCGCGAGCTTACCTAATTTAACAAGTCGGCTCGGTCCAGTGGCGCAGTCGGCCTCCCACCCTCCAGCACCGCGCGCTGCCCACCCTGAAGCAAGATGCGGGTCGCAAAGTTCTCCGCCCTGGGCCCCTCCCGATGCCACCATCCCCTCCACCCGCCGACCCCGCGCGCCCAGCCGGTGCCGACGCCGAGCCACCCCGGACCCGGACCCCGGACGCGCGCTCCCAGCCCGGTGCGCCCTCGGCCCCGGGCCGCCCACCCGCAGCCCGCCCCGGCGCCCTTCCCGAGTCCCGAGGCGCCCCGGCTGGGAGCCTGCCTACCTTGCGCCTGCAGGCTGCGGATGATGTCCGCCCGGGGCAGCGGGTCCCGGTAGAGGCTCAGCATGTACGCGAGAGGGGACGGCGACGAGGGCTGCACCCGCGTTCGGAGCGGCACCGGGGCCACCGTGGCGGCGCCCGCCTGGCGCAGGACCCACCAGGCGTGCAGGAGGAACAAGGGCAGCTGGGGGGCGAGCATGGTGGGCTGGCTGGGCCTGCGAGCGCCGCCTCCGCCCCTTATATCCTGGGCCTTCGCTGCTGCCCCGCCTCTTTCCTCCTTCCCTGGGGAAAGCCTTGAGCTCCTATACCTGCCTCCACCCTAGGGGGTGGGTGGAGGTGGCCCCCAGAGGGACCACCTGCTGGGGCGGGGCAGCCCCCGAGCCTGGTAGGGAGGAGACCGGCCAAGCTGGCTGCGCTGTTAGGTCGGGGACCGCCCTGTTGGCCCTGTCCGGGCACCCTGGCACGTGGCTACTATAGATAGGAAGGGCCTTGTTTCTGAGGCACAGCAAGCGTGTCACCGGCAACTCTGGGGTCAGAATTGTGGCTTCCTTGCTCTGCCTTACCTCGGATCCCTGCCCCTTCCTGTGTCTCCAGGCTCCAAATAGATGTCTGGCTCAACAGGACCAGATAGGGAGCAGGGGTGGGCCCTGGAGGCTCACCCCACACTGGCCTGCGAGGCCCCCACCCAGTCCGGCCAGGTGCAGCCTTCCAGGACACCGCCCCGATGGCCTCCAGGAGCACTCCTGGCCGTATCCGGCAAGGCCTGTCCGGAGGGCTAGCTCTGGGGAACGACTGGGCACTGGGAGTTGCTGGCTCAAGGAAGATGAGCTCCAGAGGAAGGCCCACAGGGACCAGCTTCAGAGAGGGATGGAAGGGCTCTCCTGGAGAAGACAAAGGGCAGGAGCGACCAGGGCGAAGGATGGACTTCTCCATCAGAAAAGGGAGGTGTTTGGCAGAAGCTGGAGCCTGGGGCATAGCTAACGGGGGGACCCCGGCCTCACGTCAGTGAAGCACCTGTGGTGGCATCAGAAGCTTCCCTTCACAGGCACCCATCCACCCCCCCAGGGATTTCAGGAGAAAAGGGTCTCCTGTGGTGTCAGTGCCTAGCAGGAAAGCTGGGTTTCAGCTCAGCACTCTCTCCTTTCCCTTTCTCAGAGCCCTGCACGGAATTGGCCCTTGTCTGGCCTCCCTGCGTGGTGCAGTCAGGTCAGAGCTGGAATTACCTTTAAAGAAATAGAAATCCCTGCCCCTTCTCAGGCCCCAACTGTTTTCCCTCGACCCAGAAGGGCTCCTCCTCCCCGTTTCCTTTCTCACTTTACCAGGCACGTGAGCTGCTGGTTGGCATTTACTGAAATGCTGTGTGCCCTGCCCGCCTCAGCAACTTCCACAGGGTGCTCCAGGTCCACAGGACCACAGACTCAGCCCAGAGCAGGTGGAGACAGTGGAAGGAGGCCCAACAGGCTCAGTCAGGAGCTCTGACTTGGTGGGGGTGGGGGGGGAAGGTGGGGGTGGAGAAGGCCCACATCCAGCCCACACCCAGCAGGAAGGGGCCTCGCCTAGGAGAGACCTGGGCTGCAGTCGGCCATGACACCTGGACAATCTGCTCAGCCGGCAGATGGTTAGTTCCTTAAAGTGGGGACTGCCTTGTTCATCGTGTTTTCCCCACAGTACACATTTGAGTTTGGACCCAAAAAATTTTCGCTAAGTGAATAAATCAGTGAATGGCACTGTGTCTGGACTTGCTGGGAGATAAGTATCACCTTGGGTGTTTGTTAAACTATTGATTCCTGAGTCCCAATCCAGACCTGTAGACTTAGAATTTGGAGAGAGGGCTTGGTTATCCACATATTTAACAAGCACCCCGTGGTCCTTACCAGACAACTTTGAGAACCTGGGAGGGGCTGGGGTTCTAGTCACAGTTTGGAACCCACTGCTCTGCATTCAGTTTCCTCATCGGAGGTCCCTCCTTCCATACAGAATAAATGAAGTGAATGGTAAAGTGCTTCGCAAGCTCTAAAACCTGGGGTATATGTAAAGCTTTCTGCACATGAATATTGTGGGTGCTCCATAGTTGTCATTCAGCTTCCCCAGCCTGGGGGCTTGCTGGTTCGGGATGGTCAGCCCCAGCCCTCTGCATCAGACCCTTCCCCAGAGGCAGAGGGCACCCTCACCCAGGTTATGAGTATATAAATAAAAAACTGACAGGTTGCGGTTCGTGCAGTGGGAGCCCTGACAAGGACATGGGAACCAAGAATGGCAACACAGGGGAGGGGCATATAGCTAGACAGAGGCACAGGAGTCAGTCTCCCCCAAACCCGGATCTGCCCAAGTCCCACGTGACCTAGAATCCCGGTGGTCCCCGTGGAAACAGGGACATTCAGCACAGAACAGTCTTACCCACCAGGATGGGGAGAGGAAAAACAAAGATATATCTACTTCTCCTAGTGGACCAGAATCTTCTTGAAATTAAGGATAAAATTTTATTCATCCTGTGTCCCTTGCACTATGGCACCTAGAAGGTGCTTAATCGATGTTTTAGCTAACATGAATGGTTATGACAATAGCTAACATTTCATGAGTCCTTCCTGCAGTTGGCACTCTGCTAATCATTGCAGTGATTTTATCATCACGCCCACTTCAGAGATGAGAAAACAGAGGCTCAGAAGAAACAAGGTGATTTGCTCAAGGCCACAGATTTACAGGTGGGAACAGCCAGGATGTGATGGGCAGGTGTGCTTGTGACCCAAGGCGGTGCTTTGAGCCCTGTTGCTTCCCCACAGATGAAAGGGTGAACGTGTGCCTTGTACTAAGACTTAGAAACTCTCAAAGTCTTGCCTCTCCCAGGGTCTGGGAGCTGCAGACAGAGCTCATTTCTGATGTGTATTGGTCCAGAACCAAGTAGGGGCCTGGAAGTGCTCTCCGACCAGCAAGAGCGACCGTCAAAGCCCATCCATCACTGACCTTTCTGCAGCTCCGGCACCTAGAAGAAATCGAATCTCTGTCACCTCTGCAGGACAAAGGCTCATTGTCCTCCTGCTCTTTTTTTGAGGGTAGTTGTTCGCCCAGGATCTGTTTCCTGCAAGAAGGACCATAAGTTTCCTCTTCCCAGGTGGGGAATGACACCTTCTCGCTTCCCCTGCCCCAGACGGACTGACCAACAGATTACCTGACCTGGGAGATAACCTTTCAAGGCCATCCCCGCTGGCTGGAGGGTGGGGAGCAAAGTCCCTCAAAGTTCTTGAATGCTTCCCATCAGACCGTCCCAGACCCTCCCTTGACATGAGCAGCGGCATGTGGCCTGGTTAAATGCTGGAGCCATGAGGCCACGCTGCCAGGAGGTAGGGTCAGGGTCCTTCTCTGTCACTACCTGGGCACATTACACCAGCCACCTAACCATCTTGAAACTTCTGCTTCCTCAGCCGTAAAATGAAGGTAAAGGATAGTATCTCTGTGACAGGAATGTTGTAAGTAGGAAGTATGTGTAAAGCGCACAGTGCACATAGCATCTGGCCAGTTGTGTATTCACTCATTGAACAGACCTGCCTTTCTAATGCATCTACAGCAGGTTAACAGCAAGAGCTAGATTCTCTGGGGGCAAGGCAGGAAGGCAGCTCAGTTTGGCCCATATTTAATGAGCATCTCCTATATGCCAGTGTAACCTAGGCGGTCTTCACTTTTCCAGCGTGCCTCTGTGCTCCTTCTTCTGCGGGCATGTTTCCATTGTATCCGCTCCCCCCCCCGACCCGCCCCGGGAACTCCTACTCAACTATCGAGACACAGCTTAAAAGACCTATCACTAGCTCCCCAACAATTTGGAAGTACAGCATGATAGAGCCACTGTCCAAACCGTCTTCAGTGGCCACCACTGGACTGTGAGCTCCCAAGAAGCAGGGATGGCTCCTGATTCATTTTTCCTGAAGCCCCAGGAGTTCATAACTGCTGGTTATAACTGACTGGTTCATAACTGGTTCCTACTGACTATTGCTTCAATTTAGATGAATGAATCCAGTCCTAGAAATGGTAGAGGGGCGCCTGGGTGGCTCAGTCAGTGAAATAGCTGCCTTTGGCTCAGGTCATGATCCCAGGGTCCTGGGATCGAGTCCCACATCAGGCTCCCTGCTCAGCGGGGAGTCTGCTTCTCTCTCCCCCTGGCTTGTGCTCTCTCATGCTCTCTCTCAAATGAATAAATAACATCATTAAAAAAAAAAAAAAGAAATTTCAGAGGTGGCTCTAAGCACAGGCTTCTGGCTTCTGCCTTCAGTATTTGTCCACCCTTTCTGTTACCAGACCCTGCTGATCTTGGAGGCCAACACCCAGAGCTGAGAGGTACCACCTAGGCACCTCTGCCAGGCCCATGTGGCTCCCTGTGATCTGGAGAGAGAGAGACCCAGCCCTCCCCGCTACAAAGCCCTTGTACTCCAAATGTCCTCCAGCCCCATGGAAACACCTGCACTTCCCCCAAAGTTCAAAGCCATTCTTCCTCTGTCCGGGACAATTTGGCCCCCTCTGCATTCACACAAGGCACTCCTATTTATTCCTGTGTCCAGCTGGAGAGAGTTCCAAGCCCTCTGCTGAGCACTCTGAAGAATGCAGAGCAAGGCTGGTGGCAGGCTCGCTGGTGGAAACCTCCTGAGGGCTTGACGACCTGAACCCTCAACAAAGAGTGACTTGGTCTCTCTCCCCGTGTAGACTCTGAACCAAGCCGCTCTTTGTTGAGGGTTCAGGT
>NW_027397093.1:14536062-14635224 GCF_003265705.2 Callorhinus ursinus | reverse complement strand
ACCTGAACCCTCAACAAAGAGCGGCTTGGTTCAGAGTCTACACGGGGAGAGAGACCAAGTCACTCTTTGTTGAGGGTTCAGGTCGTCAAGCCCTCAGGAGGTTTCCACCAGCGAGCCTGCCACCAGCCTTGCTCTGCATTCTTCAGAGTGCTCAGCAGAGGGCTTGGAACTCGGTAAGTGGAGGTTGCAAACCATGCCTGCAGCCATGCTGGGCTTATAGCAGTGTTTTGTCTACCCCCAACAATGTTTTGAAAGGTTTTTATTTAAATCATCAACACTAAAAATGCTTTAGATTTTGAATAAAGTAGTTGTGCATTTTTAAAAAGTAATCTCTACCCCCAACGTGGGGCTCAAACTCATGACCCTGAGATCAGGAGTCACATGCTCTACCTACTGAGCCAGCCAAGCGCCCCCGAATAAAATGGTTCTATAAAGGTCTTGGCCCTCATTTCAACATGGCAAACGTTCCCGAAAGCTGAATGGTAGCTGCTTTCTTTCTGGCAGGCTCTGTCCTCTACAGTGCGCCACGGTCCCCGCCACTCCTTCACTTATTGTGCCCATTTGCCTGGCCCCCTGAGATAAGTGAGTTTGAGACGCATGCTGTATGTTGGATGAGAGAAAGACACTCTGGAATCAGTTAGGAAACAGACTCAGGGGTGTTCTACTCCACGGGGACCAACCCACAGATTGTGGATACCTGGCCCAGGCTGGATGAGCTATAAATAATCTATTATTTAATAAGTGTTTACCACAAGGTGTTTGCATTATCTAATTTACCCCTCTTATCCCTAGAAAGCAGACTGGAGATTTACTCGCATTTTACAGGTGAAGAAACTGTGGCTCAGAGCTTGCTCAAGGTGGAACCCCTAGCAAGTGGTCCAGCTGTGAGGGACCCTAAGTTATTCTGACTTTTTATTTTTTTTATTTTTTATTTTTTTTTAGATTTTTATTTATTTATTTGACAGAGAGAGAGAGAGACAGCAAGAGAGGGAACACAAGCCAAGGGAGAAGCAGGCTTCCCGCAGAGCAGGGAGCCCAATGTGGGACTCGATCCCAGGACTCCAGGATCATGACCTGAGCCGAAGGCAGTCGCTTAACCAACTGAGCCACCCAGGCGCCCCTATTCTGACTTTTTAAAGTGAGACTGGGTACTACCATGTCCCAATCCAGTCGTTTATTCCCGCCCTTGCGCAGAGAAGCCCTTCTCCACTTACCCCACCTCAGTCGGCCTTCTGCACTCTATCACATCACCATGTTTGTTTCTTCCATGGTCAGAAATTAACTTGTGCTTGGTACTGCTCAGATTTTGTCTCTTCCCTCCCCCAGCACCGGGCTTTAAGCCAGATTTCCTGTCTGTTCAGTTCACCACCGAACCTCCAGGGTTTAGCACAGATCGGGACACAGACAAGTGCTCAGTACGTATTTATTGAATAAATACATCTAACCCAGTCCCTGGACTGGGGGACAGAGAGGTAAAAAGACAAGGACAGGGAGATCCAGTGGCCACCAAAAGGACATAAGCCCCGCAGGGTCACCAGCCTCCTCTGCTTTCAAGTTCTTCTACTTCACTGTCCTGAGCACATGGCGGGGGGGGGGACACAGTAGATGCTCAATAAATGCTTAGTACACCTGTCTTAGCCTGCTGATGTCTTAACATCAGTAAGAGAGTGCCTCCTTAGTGCTCCTGGCCCCGTCGGACCATGAGTCATGTTAGGGAGCCATCCGTGCCACCCTGTTGCCTCCATTCGCACTCCAGATCCTTGCAGGCGCTGTGTGACCTGAGCAGGGCTGGCATCACCCTTGGAGAGGAGGACTAGCCTGAGATGGTACAGCCGGTAGGGGCCAGGCCTGTCTGACTCGGAATCTGATGCTCCGTCCAGCCCAGGCTCTTCTTCCCAACCCCTCCTGAGTAGAGCCCAGGCTCGACTCATGCTTCCCACAGGGTCAGGAGGTGAAGGCTCAGCCTGCCCTGGGAAACAAACAAAGAGACCACCAAGAGAATCCCTCTCCTCCCACTGGGAAGCTTCTCAGGGATTCCCACAGCCCCGCCAGCCACCTCCTGCTTCCCTCCTCCCCATTTCCTTCCCCTGAGACTCGCTGGTGCTGAAGGTGAGCTGGAGTTAGATGACACAAGCGAGGCTGGGGGTGGAGAGCCTCTGTGTGCGCGTCTGTGCGCGTGCGTGCGTGTGTGCGCGCGTGTGGGGGGAGCAGGGAAAAGAATCAGAACTAATGCAAACCTTCTAAGGGAGAATAAGGAGAGCTTAGGGAGTGTCACCCCTGTGCCAGGTACTGGCTCTGCTGAGAGATTTACGGGCACTATGACTTGCTGTCCCCCAAAACTGCTTGACCACAGTAATCCCCTGGGAGGACTTATTAAAGGGAGCCCCCCCAAAGTCAGGGTGCACTTTTCGTGCCCTTTGAAATGTTAACCATGTCAAAAGTCCCAAGGACAGAAACCACCCTTTGACAGTGCAATTATATACATTCCTTTTGTACTGATTTAGTTTGTGAATTCTTTTTTTAAAGATTTTATTTATTTATTTGACAGAGAGAGAGAGACAACAAGAGCAGGAACACAAGCAGGGGGAGTGGGAGAGGGAGAAGCAGGCTTCCTGCTGAGCAAGGAGCCCGATGTGGGGCCCCAATCCCAGGACCCTGGGATCACGACCTGAGCTGAAGGCAGACGCTTAACCGATTGAGCCACCCAGGCGCCCCTAGTTTGTGAATTTTTAATAAGACATTTTTATTTACTTTTTTTTGGTTCCAGTCGACCTTTGCTGTCTTCCAAAAAACATTAAGTGAAAATTTCATTATTTGAAATTCAGAACAACCCGAGCGCCCATTCGTGGGTGACTGGACACACAAACTATAGTGTATCTGTACATTGGAATGCTGCTTGACAATTAACTGTTGATACACGCAGCGAGGGTGAACCTCAAAATAATGATGCTGAGTTAAAGAAGCCAGACAAAAGATAGGATATACTATATGGTTCTATTTCTATCAAATTTTAGAAAATGCAAACTAATGATTGCAGATAAGCAGTGCAGAATGTGGCTAAGTGGTTGTCTGGGAGGAGAGGGGAGAGGGAGATATTACAAAAGGGAACAAGGAGAGTTTTGGGGGTGATAAGTACATTTATTGTCTTGATTGTAACAATGGCTGTATAGTATGTCAAGGCTTACCGAAACACACACTTTAGGTATTTGCAGCTGATGTGTGTCAGTTATACCTTACTAAAGCTGTAACAATGGGGGCACCTGGCTGGCTCAGTTGGAAGACTGTGGGATTCTTTTTTTTTTTTTAATTAAAAAAAATTTTTTTTCAAAAGATGTTATTTATTTATTTGATAGAGAGAGAGCACAAGCAGGGGGAGTGGCCGGCAGAGGCAGAGGGAGAAGCAGGCTCCCCGCTGAGCAGGGAGCCTGACGCAGGACTTGATCCCAGGACCCTGGGATCATGACCTGAGCAGAAGGCAGTTGCTTAACCAAATGAGCCACCCAGGTGCCCGAGTGTGGGATTCTTGATCTCAGGTAGTAAGTTCAAGCCCCACGCTGGGTATAGTGATTACTTAAATAAGATCTTAAAAAAAAAAAAAAAAAGAAAAGAAATTTGTCACAATGAGTGTAACTATAACAAACCTTCGAAATACAAAAATTATTATTCAAAATCCATAAAACTAAATAAGCATAAAGAAATTTAGAGGGGCACCTGGGTGGCTCAGATGGTTAAGCGTCTGACTCTTGATTTCAGCTCAGGTCATGATCTCAGGGTCATGAGACTGAGCCCCACATCAGGCTCCCAGCTCAGCAGGGAGTCTGTTTGAGATTCTCTCCCTCTCCCTCTACCCCTCCCTGCTCTCTCTCTAAAATAAATAAGTCAATCTTTATTATTTATTTATTTATTTATTTTTACATATTTTATTTATTTATTTGACAGAGAGAGACACAGTGAGAGAGGGAACACAAGCAGGGGGAGTGGGAGAGGGAGCAGCAGGCTCCCCGCCGAGCAGGGAGCCCGACGCGGGACTCGATCCCAGAACCCTGGGATCATGCCCTGAGCTGAAGGCAGACGCTTAACGACTGAGCCACCCAGGTGCCCCAGTAAGTCAATCTTAAAAAAAAAAAAAAGAAATTTAGATAATTAAGCTTCAGTGTTCTTTGTAAATTTGTAGCTTTTATAGTTCTGAAATAGAAGTCCACTTAATAGACTATACTTCTGCTAAAGCTTCAAAGTGCACTAAAATTTGGAATACCAAAGCCTCCTAGGTCTGTAGACTCACTGGAGGAGTCTTACTAAGTACGATGGAAAACAGCATCATCTCTTTCTCTTTTTTCCTCTCTCTCCTGTCTTTCCACAAACCCACGAGGTAGGTGCTTCTGTCAGCTCTGTTCTATAGCTGAGGGGTTCAAGGCTCAGAGGGGCTGGGTGAATTGCCCCAGGTCACATAGGCAGTTAAAAGCAGTGCTAGAATCCGGGCCCCAGGCAGTCTGACGCAAAGCCTGCACTTGGGGTAACTCAGGCAGGGTGGGGGGACTTGTATTTCCAAACTCCACCAAGCCCTGTGCCCTGTTAGCTACTGACTACAAGGCTGGCAGGATCCCAGGCTGATGCATACCCCACTCACATCAAAGGGCCCCAGGCTTCAAAGGCAGGTTAAAGGGAGATGCACATAGCTGGCTGGGTATGCAGGAAAGGCCCAGGAGGGCTGATATGATTAACCAGAGACCCAGTGGGGCAGGAAGAGTCTTCATGGAGCAGATAATTCAATGGAAGGAACTTGAAAACATTCCCACCGCCCCCCCGCCCCCCAGCATCTTTCATTCTATTGCTACTAACAGACACTGTAGACACGTGGGAATTAGGGGTGAGGTGGGGGCCGTTCCATAGATGGAAAAACACTGTTGGAAACCAGTTGTTACCAATTTTATGCCAGGCATAGTGCTGAGTGCTTTGGACACAGGCCTCATGCACAACTCCCTTCACATTGTATTCTATAGGTATAATTATTCCCATTTTACTGATGAGAAAGCTGAGGCTTGGATTGCTTAAATACTTGCCCGAGGTCACATTGATACTAAGCTGCTGAGCTGGAATTGGAGCCTAGGTCCGTTTTGACTCTAACCCTCGTTCCACATCCTATCATTTGGAAGCGGACAATCAGCGAAGACCCCCGGGTGTTCTTCTGGTCTTTTCTTCACTCTGGTGTGAGTGTGGCAGGCACAGGAGGTGGTGGCCCTGGGCCTGGTTGCACACTTACCACATTTGCATCTTTGGGGCGCAGGGACTGGGTAATCCAGTGCTGAGATCAGGTCCCCAGGATTTGAGATATTATAGGTCTACAAGACCCCCCACACCCCCACTTTATCCTGCGGCTCCCATATCCAACCCCCACACCCCAATCACTCCCTTGACAGCTGACACTCAGAGCCAGGGGACCAGGTTTATGAGGTGTGGGAAAGGCTACCCTGGCTTCCCTCCAAGGAGACCCCGGCCCAGTTCCTACTCCTGGCTCACAGCACCCCTGCCCTTGCCTCTCCCACCTCATCCCTCCGCTCCCCTTTTCTGTCCTTCCTGTGGGCTGCACCCCCAAAACGCTGTCCTTTCCCCACTGGTAAGATTTAAGATCACGCAACCCTTTATCTGCCTGTAACTGCCTCAGGTCCTGAGCTGCTCTAGCAGAGCTGGAGGGACTGGTAATAGAAACTGACAGGCCCTGCCCCGCTGGGGCATCCAGCCAAGAAAACCCTCCTCCAGGCCCAGGTCAGGGAAGCCAAGAGGGGGAGATGGTATTGGTTTAAATTAGTACCAATTAGACTTGCAGTATGTTGGGGGGAGGTGAAGGGAGTTGGGACACCTGGGATCTCCTCTCAGCTCAATCCACACCAGCATGTGACCTTGGCCAGGGCACATGGCCTCAGGGCGCCTGTTTCCGCATTTGGCATGATTCCAGGGCCCTTACATCATGCCCCCTATGACCCACCTCCTCTTGGACTAGGAGCTTCCAGGGGGCAGAAGTCTCCTTTTGACCCCTGCACTCAGTGCCCTGTGTACAGTAGGTGCTAATAAATGAGGCGCAAAAGGGGCAGAGAGCCTGCGTTCCCCAGGAAGTTTGGTTGCTGTCACAGGGAGGTGGCCGAGGTGGAGGAAAGGAGCGTCGGCTGGCCCAGGAGTCCGACCTGTGCCCTTCAGCGTGTATGCCTGCCTCTGGTTCGCGTCCTTGTTTGTGGAGAAGGGTCGGAAAGGGATGTGAGCGGGCGGTGCCCAGTCCTCCTGGCGCACCCAGCACTGCGCTGGCCCAGCCCAGGCGCTCCGAGACTGTGGACCCGGCCGGACGGCAGCTGAGCGGCTGCAGAGCGTGAGGGGACAGGAAGCCCGAGGCGGTGGTGAGTGTCCCGGGGCCGGGAGGGCGGGGGCGCCCCCTTCCCAAGCCCCCCCCCCCCCCCCGGGGCCTGAACGCACTGCGGAGTCGCCCCAGTCCTGTCTTCTGCGCCCGCGACTTGGCGCCGCCCCACGGGCATCTCCCCAGCCCTGCGGGTCTCGCCGCCACGGGGTCCTGGACGTGAGCCCCGCCAAACGGGGGCACTCCGAGGTGAGCCCCCGCCTGGGCAGCAGGGTGGTCAGGGCTCTGGGGGCGGCTAGATGCGTCCCTCTCCCACCTGCTCCATCCCCACTCTGGGCCTCTGTCCAATAGCCTAATTCTCCTGTCACTCCCTGGAGGGGTGGCATGTGCCTGCTCTGTAAACCGGGAGCCCGAGGATAAAGTCATAATTCAGGGCCATCTGCAGAGCCTCCAGGAGGTGCCAGGCTAGCTCTGGGACGGGGCTGTGACAGGAGGGGTGGGTCACACCCACACACCACTACCCCCCCTTTGTCCTTCTCAGTGTTTCCTGCCCCCAGGAGTTGCTGCTGGTCCTGGGCTCACTGAGAGCAGGGCTGTCCCCACACCCTCCAGCCCCCAGGGAGCCCAGGCTACACCAGCAGCTGCTGCAGTGTACCACGGTGCAACGCGCACCCGAGCCAGACAATGGGAAACGCTGCGCACACTTGTCTCCTTTGGTGCTCACAGCTCTACGGAGTGGGCACTGAGAGGTCCTGTCACTTGCTTGAGGTCATGGCAACCACAGGTGGAATTACCCTGAAGCTAATGAAGTGTAAGTTTCAGACCTTTCCAAGGCCCCCCACCCTATTTTGTATGTGTACTTTTGTATTTTCTTTTAACGACTCCCTCCCCCTACAGTATGAGAGTCTCAGGCCCCACAACAAGTGATCTCTCTTGGGTACCTCCTCTCTCTGCAGTCCTCTGCCACACTGTCCAGGGGTGTGTGTGTGTGTGTGTGTGTGTGTGTGCGCGCGCGCGCGTGCGCGCGTGTGCGCGCAGGCCTGGCAGGGAGGGAAGGGCACCCAGACCTGGTCAAGGAGCTCCCATGACCACACCATGATTCTTGGCTTCCCAGGGCTCCAAACAGCCTGCCCCTTCCCCCATCACCCACCCCCTTTGTCTGCTGTGGAAAGAGCCAGCTTGAGTGGAGCCCTCCTGTGACCTGGGACCTCTCTGTGGGGCTCAGTTACGCTCATCAGTGGAAGGGGTGGTCATTGACTGCAGAAACCAGGGGGAAAGGGGATGGAGCAGAAGAGGCTCTGGAAAGCTGCTGGGTCCTACAGCCCGTCCAAAGTTCCTCTATTTGCCTCCCTGCCCCTAATCCCATCAGCACACACCACCACGGTGCCCTGACACCCCATCTTTACAGCTATGCACCCCAGTTCTCTTCCCGCTGCTGCATCTTCTCCTCACAGCCAGGTTGGTGGTGGGTTCCGCTTCCCCACAATCCCTGCCTTCACCCCCGAGAGCGCCTCCTGCTGTCCCAACCCACCGTGCTTGGGTTCTGGGACGCTGCTGCCAAATTGGTTCTAGCCCTGCCTGACCTCACACCAGCCTTTGACACAGTTGAAACACTTCCCTGTCCCTTGGGTTTCGTGCCACGCAGCTTCCCTTCCACCTCCCTGGCTGTTCCTGCTCAGTCCCTATCCTCTGCCTCTTCTTCCTTCGCTTGCCTCCACCCCACCTCTGCTCCGCTCAGATGGCTCTCCTGACTGCCCACTACTCGCTTCTCCTGGAGGCTTTGAACCCCACCTGATACCCATGGTGCCCTGCCTTTCTCTACCCCAGACCACTCCTCGGAGCCCGGGACCCTTGATCCACCACCCACCTGGGCATCTCCCCTGGGCTCCCTTGGGACATCTTGAGCCCCCCACCCCCACCCCATCTAGGACTGAGCTCTGTCTGTGTTCCTTGCTCACTGTTCCCATTACACTCAAGCCCCTCCCTCGACCCAGTTACTCAACCCTGATTCCCTCAACACTCCAACATCCAATCCAATACCAGCCCCGTTGATTTTGCTTCCCAAATCATTCTCTAGAACCTGTCTGTTCCTCTCCATCTCCTCTGTCACCACCCTGGCCCCAGCCACCACCATCTCTCGCCTGGACAACTGCAGTGGCCTTCTTGCTGGTCTTCCTCTGCCGCCCCCCATAAGCCACTCCTCTTGGGAGCTGCTATCATAGATGGGACTATAGTGCTTCCCTCATGAAGAGCCTTCAGAGCCTCCTACCACCTTTAGGATCAAATACAAGCTCCTGAAGCCCGCCTCCACCCCCCACCCCTCCGCAGGCCTTGGCACTCTCTGGCAACACGAGCCTTCTCTCAGTTCCTGGGCTTTGATGAGCTTCTTCCCACCTCAGGGTCTTTGTCCTTGCTGTACCGTCTGCCTGGAATGCCCTTTCTCCCACTCTGCCTGGCAGACACCTCTTCAGCCTTCAAGTCTTTGCTTAAATATGACTTCCCTAGGGAGGCCTCTCCCCACCACCTTGTCCAAAGATGACCTCCCCCCACACACACTCCTTCCAAATACCCCATATGTTTCCTTCAGAGGACTTATTGTCAGCTCTAGTTTCGTCTTTACCCGTGGGGGCTACTGGTTTATGTCAGCCTCCGCCACCAGACTGTAAGCACCCCCAGGGCTGTTCACTCTACTGTCTGTGTTGTTCTGCATCTCTACGTTTGTTACGGGGCTAAGCAGGCAGTGGGCACCCAGGAGCTACCTGTTCTGGGGGAGAGAGGCGAGGCTGTCCTGTTGCCATGTGGCCAGCAGGTGGCCTCCCAGGACAGAATTTCATGGGTCCTCCCATTCCAGACTGCTCCCCTGGTCTCCCGGCCCCTAGCTGCTGGAAATCCAAAAGGCAGGTATGGGAGCCAGCCTGCCCTCTGCACTTCTTTGAGACTTGTGGTTCCTCGTTGTGTGTGTGTGTGTGTGTGTGTGTGTGTGTGTGTGTGTGTGTGTGTTTAAGATTTATTTATTTGAGAGAGAGAGAGGGTGGGGGGAGAGGGGCAGAGGGGAGAGAGAGAGAATGTCAAGCCGACTCCCCGCTGAGTGAGGAGCCCTACATCAGCGCATCTCACGACCCTGAGATCGTGACCTGCACTGAAATCAAGAGCGGGGTGCCCAACTGACTGAGCCACCCATGCACCCAACCCCCTTTTTCTTTAAGTATTGGTTAAAGAGTATTGGTCAAAATATCATGGTTATTTTGGCCCACATCTCCTGCAGAGGTCTGGTGGCAGCTTAAGCCAGAGACTGGATCTAACCCAGTTTCCCCCTTGGTGACAGTGCAGAGCTCCGGAACCAATGACTAATGGGAAACAAGGTGACTTGGTCCTGTGGAAAGGCCGTCCTCCTGGTGGTCAGTGTGAAGGCTTTGGAGCCCAGTTGCCTGGGAAGCTCTGTTGCTTACTTGTTGTGAGATTTGGGGCAAGTCAGTTAACCAATCCATGGCTGCTTTTCTGTAAAGATGAGACTAGCCCTTGCCTCATAGGGTCATTGTGAGACCAGACTGAGGAAATACGTGGAAAGTATTTAGAATGGTGCCTGGTGTGGAGTGAATGCTCCGTGAAGGACAGCTCAGTGGAACAATTCTTTACCCCCTGCCGGAACCCCCAATCGCAGGTGTCAGAGAGATTGCCCACGGTGGCACCGGGCAGCCTCGCACGTGCACATAGGGATGAGCACAGGAACAGCACACGGTGCTCCCAGCCGCAGCTCAGGCGGGCCAAGGTGCTTCCCGTGCCAGGACGGGGGAGCCCAGCAGATGCCCTGTCACCTTCCTGGCACTGTGCTCAGTGCTTGACAGGACAGGTTGCCATGGCAGCCGGGGATGGGGCCGAGGGGGGGGGGACAGTGGCTGGCCTTGGCCGAGCTCTCTGGCTTTTTAGAAGGGACTGGCTTCCTGCCAAAGCCCAGGCCCTCCTGCTGCCCAGCTGCCCAGCTGGCTTGGGTAGCCATGGCCACACCCGGAGCGCACTCCAGCTTCCCTGCCCTGGGAACTGGGACGCTGAGCCAGCCCCGGGCACATGCCCCTTTTGCCCATTCCTCACACTCTACTAGAAAGGTCTGGCGTGGGCCTTTCTCCTCTGTTCCATGGTGAACCCCTCAGGAGTTCGGGTTGCGCCCAGCACATAGTGGCCTGTCTGGCATGTTTGTGGGGTGGCTGAAAACACAAAAAAATGAATTCCCTCTCACCACCTAGAAGAGAGTAACATTGCGAGACATAATCTGACCTGCTCTAGAGATGGCCTTTTCATCCCACAAAGACTTATTAAGTGGCTACTACTGTATACCAACCTTTGCTCTGGGTGGAGTCCAGATATGAACCCAGATGGACATGTCTCTGCTCTCATGGAGCTGACAGCCTTGGAGGTGGGGGAGACATAAACATCCGATGGTAATCCCCGTGCCGGGGATTATCCAGGGCTTGGCAACACTGAGGGAACGAGCGGTGGCTTCAGGTGGGGCAGCAGGGAAGACCACTCCAAGGAGGCCACACTTGAGCAAAGGTCTAAGCAGAAGGAAGGAAGGCCTGGAGGAAGAGCATTCTAGGAAGAGGGACCAGCCAGTGCAAAGGCCCTGAGGAGGTCCCACGGTTGGCCCGTTGGAAGAACTCAAGCAAGTTAGGCTGGAACTCGGTGGGTGAAGGGGCTGAGGAAGACAACACAGCCCCAAGCTGCTGGGCTTTCACATCAGGATGTGTGCGTCCCTGTAACCCCTACCTGGAGCAACACGTGGAACATGCTCAGCACCCCAGAAGGTTCCTTCCGGCCCCCCTGCCCCAGTCAGTGTCGCCCCTCACCCAGAGGTGGCCACTCTCTGACCTCGACCGTCACAGGCTAATGTGGTCTGTCCTAGGACTTTAGTTTGGTGGAGGACATCTTCTGCCGTCGTCTCATCTCTACCTGGCTTCTCTCCTGGTGTCCGTGGGACTCGCCCAGGATATTGTACGGGTAGGTCATTCATTTTAGTTGCTGGGGGTATTCCATTATGAGAGGACGCCACGATTTGTTTATCTCCTCTCCTCTCCGTGGATGTTTGAGTTGCTCCCAGGATTTTCTCAGCTGGGGTTGGGCGTGGGGGTCTGCTGGCCTTCACTGGCCTGACAGGGACCCCGTGCTCCAGGGCTGCTACCAGGGAGAAGGGAGGGGAGAGGGGGCTTTGGGACTTTAGGGTCACCCCCTCCCCCAGGGGCTGTGCGGGGTCTTTGCCTCCCGCACCCTAGTCTTCCTTCCTCAGAGCTGGACCTTGAGACCTTGGGGAGGCACTGGGTGTGGGTGTGGCTGACTATTGTCTCCCTTCCATGGGTTGTCCTTTTTAAAAAGTTGTGGTAAAATACACATAATCTAACATTGATCATTTTAACCACTTTTAAGTATACGGTACAGCGGCAGCAAATGCATCTTCATTGTGCAATCATCACGACCATCCATCTCCGGATTTCTCATTATCCCCCAGTGGAACTCTCTACCCATTAAACACTGACGCCGCGCAGAGGCTTTTGGAACAGCGGTTTTCCGAGGGGAGGCGGGAGGTGGCCTTCCCTGAGTGATCTGGGGGAAGCCGAGAGGAAGTGAGAGAGGGTGGAACAAAGGGATTTGTGGGGCACCCAGGGCCCCTGAGGGGAACACTCAGCATGCTCAGCTTCAAGACCCTGCTGGGGTTTTCCTGACTCCCGCACTGGGCTCTTCATTTCCTTCCTGCCCGCATCCTAGCTGCTCCCTCTCTCCCCCTACAGGCATGGAGGGCGTTTTAACCCCTTCACCGCCTCGTGCCCGCAGCACTTCAGCCCTGCACCTGCACAGGCTGGGAGGTGGCTGGTGGCCCCACAGGGAGATTTGTCTAGAGGTTTCTAAATGTCAGATGTCAGCTAGGTGTGAGGTCAGAGCCAGGAGACCAGCTTCCTGGGGGGTAGGAGGCGTGCTGAGTGGTGAGAGAAAGAAGGGCTTCATTCTCTTCTTAACCCCCTTGGGAAGGAGCCTCCTGGGGGCGTCTGGAGGTCCAATATAATTAAGGTTTCTCCTGGTTCTGGAGGTTCCCACCAGCTTTGAAAGCCCTGGGGGTGTTAACAGCTGAAGACATCTGGGGCTGGGGGTATGAGGTGGGTATTTCTCAAATATTTGAAAGAAAGAGGTACTTAGTGAAATGTGATCTGGTGCTCCCATAGGGTGGGGGGAACATGACCCGCTGAGGACCGAGGGGAGTGTCTGGGACGTGGGTGTCAGATTCATGTTAGGAAAAAGACGAAAGACGTCCTCATGCCAGTCACAGTTGATCAGGGAAGGCTCCCTAGGGAGCTCACTCCCTGTCCCTGGGAGGATTACAGTCAGGTAGCAGTTTACAGGCTGGACACAGGGCTCTGGAGTCAGAGAGGGCTGGGGGCCATTGGGTGAGTTCCTCAACCTCTCTGTGCCTCTGTTTCTTCATAAAATAGGAATAGTAATGGGATATACTTTCCAAAAAGTGAGGAATGAGGTTGTGGATATGAAGTTTAACACAGTGCGGAGCACTTAGAAAGCACCCTGTGAAGGACGGGGTATTTGTGGGGAGCACTCTTGGGTGAGGTGGGGGGGGTTCCATTAAATCCTCGCCAGGGATCCTTCAGCCCTGATGTTCCATGGAAGGGGAACCACAGGGGTTATTCTGACAGAGTTCAGAGTTGTCTGAGTTTGTCACCTGCCACCAGATGTCCCCCTACCCACCACAGATGGGATGTGAGGCGAGTACCTCGTGTTTCTGTGTAAGACAAGAGTTATTGATTCCATTTGACAGATGAGGCCAGAGAAGTCCCTTGACTTGCCCAGTGTGGACGTGGTGAGGCAGGAGCTGGGTTAGGGCCTTGGGTCTCCGGAAGTCCGGTCAGGGCCCTGAACACCTGACCTGTCTGGGCAGGGCCCCTTGGTTTTCCACTGAGCTAGAGGGGTTGCCTGACTGTCTTGCTGGGAATAAGGCTGGGTGAGGGGCACCAGGCACGGTTTTGAAGGAAGCTTCCTTCAGGTCTCAAGTGTGGAGTTCTCTGTCTTTGTCCCAGGAGGAGCCCCTGCCCAGGGCCTCTTGTGGACCCCCTGTAGTGGACAGAGCCCAGCAGGGTTTGGCCTCAGGAGAGCCATCCTCAGATGAGTGACGTCACCATCTGAGCCTCATTGCTTTGGGCGTGGGAGTGGTGGCTATGTCCCAATGTGGCTGAGAATAATCGACATGGTACATTCGAGAAAGCCCTTCCTTCGTAACCCAAAAATCCCATGGACCTTGGCCCCAAGCTTGGCATATGGTAACTACTCCCTGTTTTCTTCCTTGTTTTCGCTGCCGAAACCGCCTCTCACCGAGGAAGCCGCTGCCCTGCAGTGGTTGCTGGGGGTGGGGGGCTGGCCAGTTACTCATGAATTCAGGAAGCTGCTCGTACATGCCATGGCCCGGGCTGGCACACAGACATGAACACGGCACGTTCCCCGCCCTCCGGGAGCCCACTGCCTGGTGCTGGAAGGGACAGGCGAGCCACGACCCATGGGTCCCGCTGCGGGTGGCAGCCTTGCGGAGGGGCGCTCTGAGCTCCCTTCCAGAGAACTGGCTGCCCCCGGCGGCCCCACGCTTCAGGGTCCACTGCTGCCTTCACACGCAGGCCACCATCCGCCCGGGGCTGCTCCCGGACCATGGTCGAGCCCAGCTGAGGCACTAGCTGGGCCACGCTTGCCAGAAGCAGAAGCAGGACTGCTTTACTGGGTAGCCTTTGCTTTGGCCGCCCCCTTGGCCTGGCCACGATGTATTCGGGCCTGTGCCAGGTCTTGGGCTCTTCCTTCCCACCCTCCTTCCTGCAGCACCGCCCCCCCCACAGGTGTCAGGCCTGCAGGGCACTCTGAATGCTCTCCCTTCTACTCCTGCCTCTCTACCCAGTCTTTCACCTGCGTTCCCCCAGCAAGCCTCTGGCATGGCTAACTTTGCCTCGCAGTCTGCTTTCCAGGGGGTCATTACTGACATCCAGTATAAGGTGGCACCTTCCCGCTGGGTGGCAGGCCAGAAGGGACCTCAGATGTCTCTCTCGGATTGCTGGAGCGTGGGGGCTGCCAAGTGTTATGGATGGAGAAGGGTGAGCTCTGAAGTCAGGCTGCCTGGTGAGAATCCCTGCTCTGCCCCTTACCAGCTCTGTGCCCTGGGCAGGTTAGTTCCCCTCCCCAAGCCTCAGTTTCCTCGTCTGCTAAAGGAGATCAGGATGATTCCTGCCTCATCGGGATGGAGGCAGCCTTCCGTGATTTAACGCACAGGGACTGTGACGCAGAGGGAACGCTCGGTGTCTGTCCTTCCCTGTAGGAGGGAACGCGGTGCAGAGGAGGGAGCAAGATGCCATCTCTGAGTCTGCTGCGTCTAGCTCCAGAAAGCACTCCGGGTTTGGTGGAGGGGCTGCATGTACTTCTCTGAGCCTTGGCCAGCACATGTTTTTTTTTTTTTTAAGATTTTATTTATCTATTTGAGAGAGAGAACAAGAGCATGAGCACAGGCAGAGGGAGGAGCAGGCTCCCCACTGAACAGGGAGCCCCATGTGGGACTCGATCCCAGGACCCTGGTGCCCTGGCCGGCACACTCTTAAGAGGAGTTGGCACCACCCGGCGCCCTATCAGCTGCAGGTGGGAGTGTGGCATTGGTGCTAATCAGTGGGGGAGGCCAGAATCTTAGCACAAGGGCAGGTGGCTGAGAGTTGGAATGGCCGATTGCAGCTGGAAGAATGCTTCAAAATTATTGGCCCAGTGGTTCCCCAAACACCAGACGCGACTACAGCCTTAGAACCAGCCAGGGGGTTCTCCCAGTCTCCGGCCCTGGAGATCCTAGCTTAGGAGGACTGGAGTGGAGCCTAGGGGTCTGAGGCTGAACCTTTCTCGCTGGCAATTCAAATGGGCACACAGGCAGGCCGGGGAACAACTCTCCAGTCCTGGCCTGAGATTTACCCCTGACTGCCAGGACAGTGAATGCCTGTCTCAGATGGCCTGCGGGGGGTGCCTGGACGGGCCTCCCAAGCCAGCCGAGCTTCAGGGGCCTCCGGTTTCTGAGAATATGCATGGTGTGCCATTATGCTTCCGAGTTTGTTTTGGAGAGGAACAGCCTCTAATGAGCTGGCCTGTTTCCCTGTGGCTTTGAACTGCCCAGGCCCACTGCCGGGCGCCTCCAAGACCGCAAAGGGAGAGCGGGGTGGTGTCTGTCCTTTCTGAGAGGCCTAGTTCTAGGCCATCAAAGACAAAGAAGGAGACTGGGTCAGGTAGTGAGTTGCTGGTCTCTGGGAACAGTCAAGTGGAGGCAGGGACCACTACCTTTGGCGATTTCATACAGGGAATCCTTCCATGTCCGGCAGGGCGCACTGACTCGCCCCTCAGCCTTTGTTCCTGTAAACTGCCTTTATTACATCCATTGTATCCTGATGCAGGTGGGGGTAAAATGGTGTGATGTCGAGGGGTTGCCTTAAAATCCTCCAGCAAGAAAAGCAAAAGAGAAAAAGAGATAACAGGAGATGGAGCGGGGTTGGCAAAACTGTGATAGTTGTGCTATCTGGATGATGGACACATAGAATCGAGTGTACTCGTCTCTGTTTTGGTGTGAATATACAATGTTCAAAATAAAAACTAAAAATGGCTCAGTTATCAGAACGTGTCCCAGATGCATGGGGTAAAAAATTCTACTGTACAAAAGGATAATGAGTGGAAGGCCAGTCGGTTGCCCTTCCTCAGGCCCCATTTCCCCTGCGAGGGCTGAGCCCCCTTCCCAGCATCTTCCGTAGCCTGTAGACAATGAGCATGGGCATACAAATCTGTGAGCTCACTTTTAAAAATGATTTTAAAATAGATAACATATCCATGTGGAACAAAATTCAAATGCACGGGAAGGTGTACAGCAAAAAGCATCCCTCCTGTCCGAGGCCCCAGCCACCTGAGTTCCTGGAGGCAACTAAAGTTACTGGTTTCTTACCTGTCGTTCAGAGACAGTCAGTGCGTGTGTGTGTGCGTGCGTGTGTGCGTGCGTGTGTGTGTGCGCGCAGCTTCTCGAGTGTTAGAATATTAGAGAGTCTGTCCTATACTTTCTTCCCCTGGTTCCCTCCCATTGCCTCCTCTCCCTCCTTCGCCTCCAACTTCTGCAGAGTTGAGTGAATGATGTTCCTGAACCCGCAGCACCTTCTCATCATTGATATGTGTGAGGCTTTTCTCTTGTGTTCTCTTTATTTTCCCTTCATCTTATTCCTTTTTCTCATAAGCACCCATGGGAGTGTGTTTGACAGAAGTTTTCACATAATGTACATATCCTCACCCTGGTATTGTTCTGTGTGTAAGTACTGTTGCTTTCCGTCTATGGTATTATGTGGCCAGTCGAGCTCTGTTTCTTAGTGTATCCCAGAATACTGCATTTTCACGTTCGCTCCCCATTTCTGTGTGTACACCTGGACTGCTGAGTGTAACTCGCCCAGGATTCCATGGTTGGAATCCATGTGACTTACCCATTCCTCTGGAGACGGGCCCTGATGCTGACTCCAGCCCCGCATCGTCACGGACGACCCTGCCCTGACCGTCCGTGTCCATGTCCGTGTGTGGACGTTCTCCCAGCTCTAGACATCCTTTCCCGTCAGCCCACATACATCTGCCTCGTGTTTTAAGACCTTGGCGTGGTATTTCCTGTTTCTGGGTGCTGCAGTTTAGCTAGCCATCAGCTCTCTGTCCACAGACATTTTGCTTGATCCTAATCTTTCACCATGGCGAAGCGTGAGCACCCTTGCCAGTTGTCAATCTGTGCATGTGTACAAATGTAGGGGAAACTCCTGGAGGTGCAGCTGCTGAAGCAGAGTCTGTACAGTTGTCATTTGGACAGATGTTGTTGGAAAGTGTGACAGTGCCCCTTTCCTGCCGCACCCCCCCCCCAAAAAAAGCTGTCTTCTAGCCCTAAGGTTCTTTGAGGCTCAGACAGGGTGAGTGACTGGGCTGGGATGACACAGCTAGTGAGTGTTAATACTGAGACTAGAGCCCAGGAGGCTGAGCCTGGGCTAGTGATCTTTTCAAGGCATTTGGCTGGCTCCTGTGTGTCCCGGGCTGCTTGGAGCCTGGGACCTTCCCTGTAAATCTAGCGGGCTCAGTCTCTCCTGGAAAGGATCTGGTAAGCAAGCATTGCCCACTGATCTGCTGAGGGGTCAGCCCAGGAGCTTGCCACTCGGAGGTCCTGGGAAGACGCTGTGTCAGGCCTCTGTAGCTCCCTTCACCCCCGCGCTGCACCCACCTCCCCTACAGCATCTTCATTAACGGCTCTGTCAGAGTGAGGCATCCTTGGGAGCCTGAGTGATGTTGCTTGGAGACAACTGGGCAACAGATCTGGGTTATGTAAAGGAGAGAGAGGGAGGGAGGGAAGGGGTGACAGCCTGTTTATTCAGGAGTGGATGATCTCCCTGCCACAGGGTTTGGCGGACCCCCTCTCAAGCTCCCCCCACCTCCTGCCTCATTATTCCCAGTGTCCAGGGCCTGGGATTCTGCAGTGAGACCCAGCAGAAGGCCACTGGGAGCTCCCTCTTGATAGCAGTGGGGCAGGGGATTCGCTGAGTTTTCTAGGGAGGCACTAAGCAAGTGCTGGCTAAGGAAGGCAGAGGAGGGAGGACAGGGAGGCAGAGGAACAAGGCCTTGGAGGGAACCTTCTGATGATGTTAGTAGCCACAACAACTAGTATGTATTGAGCTTCCTCTCCGACAACTCATTTTTAAGAGCTTTAAAAAGCCCTGTCCAGGTAGATGTGACTATTTCCATTTTATAAATGTGGAAACAGAGGCTCAGAGGGGCTCAGAGGTCACATACCTAAGAAGTGGCAGAAACTGAATTTAAACTCAGGTGTGTCTGATGCCGAAACTGGAACGAATCTCTGTACATGGCTAGAGTTGGCAGGGCCCTGGCAGGGCACCCACTGCATCCTGACCTGGAAGGTCATGCTGAGTGCCCCCATCCCTGCTCCCCCAGCACCCGGGTCCCACCGCCCCTCTGCCGGAAACACCGCGCTGGGAAATGATCAATTTCCTTCTCTGCCTCTCCCACTGGTTGGTGAGCACCCAGGGCAGGGTGGGATCTTGCTTATCTCTGAGCCCGGGGTCAGGCATACTGTAGGTACTTAGAGAACACGGTCACACGGTGCTCAGATGCCTGAGACAGGGTCCTCGCTGTCACTCTGATGGCCCTGCAGAGCCCGAGGGACAGTGTCCTCCTCTGGGGTGTCCCTGCCCCAGCTGGACCGACCTGGGCCCTTCAGCATTTCGCTGGGGCTGGTTTCAGATCTGCACCCTCTTGCTGTCTTGCTGGGATCCAGCTCCCAGGTTCCTGGGCAGGCGTGGTCTGATCAGCTGGGAGCCCTTCAAAGCACAGGGTAGAGTGGTGAAGGCCTCTGGGTGTGGGAGCAGGGGGTATCTGGCCCTGTGTGGTCTGGGACGCCCCACTAGAAGGAAGTTAACTCTTCAGCGCCCCAGCTTTTAGAGAGAGGACAGCTCAAACTGAGCTAGGCTGAATGCTGGTGAGTGGGGTGGGAGAAGGGAGGTGGGGGTGGAATGGGGAAGGATAAGTCAATACATGCAGGAGTCCTGGGCTTGTGCTGTAACAAAAATAGCCCCACAAAAGCAGGACCTTGTTTGCCTCATTCCCTGCTCAGAGCCTACAACAGGGCTTAGCATAGAGAAGGAGCTCTGGAAATGTTTGTTGACTGACTGACTGACCGACTGACTGAAGGAATCAATGAAGGAAATATTTGTGGAATGAAAGAGCCAGGATTTCTTCTCCCTTTTCTCTCTTCTTCTGATGGAACACTCTCTCTGTCGTTCCTGAGGAATGTCCTGGAGACAGAATGACCCTCCTCTCATATATCCTGGGCATTCTTCCGTTAGGCACTGAGTGGTACTGGGGGGAGGGAGGGGAGGTCCCCCTGCCCTTGCAGATAGCATTTTCACACTGTAGATTATAGGTAAAATCAGTTTTGTGTACTGCAATTGGCAAAAACAGAACGGACGGGATAGACTAGAAAGGATCAGAATGCATCACACACAGAAGGCTAAGCATTTTGTTGTGGCACACACATTTTCATGGCTCTGGGTAGCTGGTGGTCCCGATATAAAACGTATTTCTTACTTCGAGTCTCAGTCACAAAAGTTGGAATCCCGTGTGTGAATTTCAGTCATGGGAGATGTTATTCTTGAACCTAGACCCGAAAGGGTACAAGCAATAAAATTAGTGATCCTGCTGATAAGTATGATGCCAATTATTGAACATGTGTTCCATGCCAGGTAGGGGTGCTCAGGTCTAGGGCCCTTGCACAGAGGTGAGGGGGAAAGAATCCAGAGCAGACAGAGACCCTGTTAGCAGGGAAGACTGCCTGGAGGAGGTAGAACGTGACCTCAGCCTTGAAGAACCCCTCTGCCCTGGCAGGTTCAGGGCTGGGTCAGAGTGCAAGCTCGGGTGGCACTAATAGGAACACTAGAAAGAGGTGCCATCAGTGAGCTCTGGCTGAGTGCCAGGCACCCCTTCACTCCTCCAGACACTCCTGGGAGGCAGGAACCACTCACATCATTTTACAAATGAGGAAAATGAGACTCGAAAAATGTGGGGGCTTTTAGGGTGGGAACGTTACGGAGGCCAGATCCCGGGCAAGTCTGCCCTGCTCAGAGCCCGTGTCTGTATAAGGCCTGGGCCATACGTGGGAGGGGCTTGAACAGAAGAGGGGTGCTGGGTCCTGGAGATGGGGCAGTGGGCCTGGAAGGCCAGACAGGTGCAGCAGGACCCCAGATAGCCAGGGCAGGTGGGAATTGGTCTGGGCTGGGACTCAGACAGCCGCTGTGATCACCCGAGGCTCAGAGGCTACCTGGCTCAGGGGAAAGACTGCAGACTCCAAGACACCCACGCAGCCTGGTGGGCCCATGTAGGTCCCAGGTCTCGACCAAAGCAGTGCCCCGGGGAGCAAGGCTAGGTTGGCTCCCTGCCCTGACTCTGTCCTTGCCTAGGGCCCAGCCTCCTGCGGCCTGTGGTGGGCTTGGCAGGGAGCAAGAAGCAGAGAAGTGCAGGAGGGCCTGTTTCTCATCTTTCGTCAAGTCTCATCTTTGCTGGTTTGAACTCAGCTCCTCTGCCTTCCGGCGAGTCATTTGTGCCTGTCAAGGAAATAAATTCTTGGCTCAAGTGTTCCCATGAGGGAACTGGGGTTCCCACAGCTTATGTTTCTGGGCAGGGACTGGACGTGGGAGTTCTCTTCCAAGAGTACCAGCACCTGGCTTGCTTGGGCAGAGGGAGCTGTGGAGGCCACAGAAAATTCTGGAAGCGTGAGTAGTGGGGTTATTGGCTCTTCTGTGTAGCTTTGGGCTGCGATAGGTTGGTTTGTGTGTGCTGCACATATTCACATATACACACATGCTCACTTCTATGTCCACCCTCACGCCCATTGGACACTTGGGCACACATGCCTACCCTTATTCACATCTCTTCAAACATGAGCTCACACATGAGAAACACAAGCCCCTATGTACGCACACACAAGTGCACACATTTGTACAGGGCCATCCGTGGGGCCCTGGCATTCTTTAGATGATGAAGTGATGTCTTGGGTGCCTGCATGTATGTGTCGAATGTGGGGTGGTCATAGTGCTGGTGGGGGTGCCCTAAGAGTAGGTGTAGGTCCCGAGCCTTCTAGTTTTTGAAGTCCTGTTCTGGGACCATTGATCCTTTCCCAGGGACTTTCGGGCTTCTGCTCTGAGCCTCCAGATTTCTCAGGAAGCTTCTGGGACAGTTTGGGCTGAAAGAGTTGGCACAAGGGATTCTTCTCTCCTGCTTCGGGCCAGGGAGAGAGCAGAGTGTCTTCTCTTGGTCATACTTAGGGCCGCTCTGTGTCCCTTCCTTCTTCTCTCCCTCAGTATTCAGCTCTCTCTCCCTCCCAGGCCCAGGGTGGGGCACATCTGGTCCCGAGGCTTTCTTGTGGCTGGGGGGAACCCCCAGCCCCAAGACCAGCAGGGACTTGGCAGAACTTCAGGAGCTGGGGGTGGGTTGGTGAGGCTGGGCACTGTGGTCTAGATGGAGTGTCTGGTGTGACCCTGCAACACCTTGAGGCCTCCAGTCCTTTACTTCTGGGGTCTACCAGCTGAGCCTTGGGGCTGTGTGTTGGAGCTAGAAGGGCTGCGATTACTGCCTTTCCTGGGGACACCTCTACCCTGGGCTTTTCTGCTTGATTCAACAAGAACACCTACTGTGTGCATGGTGACTACAAATGCGCCGGAGACCAAAAGACAGGTTCAGAGTCAGAATTTTGTCTTCCAGGAGCTCAGTCTAGAGGAATAGACACAGACACAGCCCCCGGCATCTGCTGGACAGTGAGGGAGGGGGAGCAGCATGTATGCACGCGTGTGTATTTGTGTGCGTGTGCATGCATGTGTGTGCGCACGCTCATGCTAGCACGGGGGCATGCACGCTTACTTTAGCCCCTGGCCTCAAGGGGGGCAGTACCCAGGAATGTAGCACCCTCAGGGGCATCAGTGGGGCATCTGGCAGGGGATGGGGTGAATTATGGGGTTGTGGCAAGAGGAGGAAGGAAGGGAATGGTGCCCAAGGATGGAGCCTACCATGGGTAGCCTTCTAGCCCCAGGCATTAGGCATCCCAGCTCTCTGGCTTCTCAGCACCTCCTTGAAGGCGGACAGGCCAGCTTATGGACGAGGAACTTGGGGATCAGAGAGCTTACGTCGCGTTTCCCACACCACACAGCCCATAGACTGCGAGCCAACCTGAGCCTTGCTTTGCCGGACTCTGAAGGCGGTCAGGAGTGCTTCCCCAGCGGCTCCTGGACTTCCTCTGCCCTTCTGGCACATGTTGGGTAGGGCAGAGGCAGGCCTGGAGCAGAAGGCAAGTCTTCCCTGGGCCTCAGTTTCCCCACCCACTAAAGTAGGGGTAATAACAGTACTTATTTCATAAACTCATCTAGGTGAATGAAGCATTTGAAACCTAGGTGCTGGAGACCTGATAAGAGAACCACAAACGACAACCATTCCTTTTGTCCTCATTTATTCCCAGGGCTGACGGCGGTGGGGGGGCTGGGTTGGGGGGAGTGGGGTGGGGTGGGGGGGCATGCGTGCCCTTCTTCCAGCCCGTCGACCTATGGCCAGCGCTGCCTCCTTCCTGGGGAGATCCGGCTCCCCCACCTCCCGCTCCAGCCCTGAGTGGGGGCGAGACAGGTAGTGACAGGTGAGGAGGAAGGATTTCCCGAGTGTGGGGAGAGGGAGGAAGTGACTCGCTAACCACAACAAAGCCGGGCCCAGGGAGAGGAAGCGGCTGCGAGAGAGCGAAGGCACGTGGGCGCCGGCGGGGGCGTGCGAGCCACGGACCCGCGTGGGCTGCCGCGGCGTGGGGACCGGGAGCCGGGCACCCAAGGGGCGGAGATTGTGCGTGTCACCGCCGGCACTCAGGGGATGGGGGCAGAGGGTCCCCTCCCCCTTCCGAAGTTTCTGCCTCGCGCTTCCCTTTAAGCCTCAGGGCTGAGGGGCGTCCAGGGCTTGGGAGGAGCCCACGACTGAGCGGACAGTCGGCTCTGTGCCCGTGGACACTGGAGTGGCTGAGGCCCAGACAGGGCAATCGCCCAGCTCAGGTTGCACAGCACACTGAGGCGTTTATTCGGGCTCCGACGCTCCTCAGGGTCCCGCCGAGGCACGGCCGGGCTTTTGAAAAGCAGAGACGAGCGAAGGAAGCCCTGGCCCGCGGATCTCCGGGGAAGCCGGAGTCTGGGAGGGGGTGTGGCGCCGAGAGCATTTGCTTCTTTCTCCAGCCAGGCTGGATGGAGGGTTTGGGCATCTTCCAGAAGGAGCCGAACTAATGACAAGGGAAGAGGAACTGGCTTCTCAGGCAGTCTCCCCCGCCCGAAACTTTTCCTCCCAGCGGAGGGTGGACGGGCAGAGGGAGGAAGCGGGGACGGAGAAGGTGGGGCCAGGCTTTCCCTCTCCGCCCCGGAGCCGCGGCTCTGGGATGCCAATCCGGACGGGGCTGGGGTGAGTGTGTCTTTAAATCCGAGCCCCCCGCCCCTCACCGGCTGGGGCGGGGGCTCAGGCTGGCCGGGGGCGGGCGCGGTGATTGGCGGCCCGGCCGGGTCCGCCCCTCGGCGTGGGGGGCGCGGGGCGCCGAGCTGCGCGCTGGGGTTGGGGCGCGCATCTTCCACCACCGGCGAGCGCGGGCTGCGGTTCTCCTGGCCTCGACTGGTTGCGCCTGGCCTGCCCGCCTCCGGAGTCGCCTCTGCCCACGGATGGGCTGGGGAAGTGGGGAGGAGCTAGCCGGAGCCCGCGCGGGGCGCGCCCAGCCGCTGCCTGACTCGGCGCTCTCAGTCCGGGCGCAGCGCGCCAGCCGCAGGAGCGTGGGTGCCCCCCGGAGCCGCGGGCTGGCAGGTATCGACGCGTCCGGACCCGGGGCTGGCGATGGGAGGGCAGCTCCGGAGTCCCCTGGGCACCCCCTTGCCCGGGGCGGCTCAGACCACCCACTCCCCATCCCCGGCTGTGCACGCCTCCTGGGCTCCGGGAGAGGAGAGGTTCTGGGCTCCCATCCAAACCCACACGGTATTGGTGCCTGGGAGAGAAGCGGGACCTCAATAAAGAGTGGGCGGTTATTGAGTCGTTTGCTGGGCGCTGGGCTATCTCCTCCCCCAAGGCTTCTGTCGCACTGGGGTAAACGTGGGCTGGCGGCACCTCCGCTCTTCGGGGCTAGGCCTGGGGCACGGCCCCCAGAGCCAGGCTCACTGCGCATTTGGGAGGAGGGAAGCCCTCTCATGATCCACACATGGGGTCCCTGGGCTCATCTTTAACGGGCTTGAGGCCCATGGGACTGGTGGGAGTTATGAGGTCCCAGTGGACTCAAGCTTTGATTCTGAGCCCCTCGGGCCCTGTTCCTTTGCAGACTTGGGTCTCCCGGGATAGTCCCTTTTCATTTTCAGAGTTTTTTCCTGAAGAGTCAGTGATTTGTCAGAAAGCAGAGTGGGGTGTGGGAGAGCCGCTGCACCTGCCTCTAAAGTGGCCAGGATGTTTGGAACCTGTTCTTATCTCCTGGGGAGTCAGAGATGGAAGAAAGTGTCCTGGCTTCAGGAAGCTTCTGGGATTTTTTTTACTCTGCCAACCAAAGGTCTAGGCACCAACTCCTTGGCTTCTGTGCAGAGCAGCTGGACCCAGTGACTGAGCACCTCTTAAATGTCAGGCCCCAGGCTCTGCTGGGGAGGATGGGACTGTGGGAGGACTCGGGGGTGCTGTCCTCAGGTGGCTCAGCCCTATGGGGAATGCAAGACAAACATACAGAAAGTTCGCTGATACAGGCTTTCCATACCAGTCCTGGACTAATAATAGTGGAAATGCCAAGAGGCTCCACGTGATTAATTGCTAAATGAGTGATGTAGGCTGCCATCGCCCGGGGGGGGGGGGCTGGAATCCCATTCTCAGGCAATCATATGCATACGTTTAAATCTATTTAAAATGTTCCAGCTCCATACCCCTCCCCTCCCTGTTACCCTGCTCCTAGTGAGGACCTCTCCACCTCCATGGGCCAGGAGCAGCAGGAGGATTCAGGAGATTCTCTTGCTTGTATGCGCCCCCAGCCCCACTCTCGGTTTTTTTTCCTGCTGGTAGATTTCTGAAGAAGCCCATTTGGTTTTTGGAGTGAGGCCAAGCACGGGACTCCCCCAGCTTCCTTGGGGCCTCTGAGGTTTGAGGTCTAGATCCAACCTTATGGGAGGTTCAGGGGCCAGCAGGGACGAAGTCCTCATTTCATTTCTGAAGAGCCTCTATTGCGGGGGGCTAGGGATGAGGTTGGAAGGCTGGAGGCCCTGAGCCAGGGTTTCCTGTGAGCACAGACAGGCGGGCGCTGTCTCCTTTGCCAGCCACCAGGTATTGAAGGTGGGGTGATGGAGGTTGGGGGGAGAGTAGGGCAGGGCTGGCTTGATGTGGATGGTCCCGGGGCAGCACTGACCTCACTCTGAGGCTCTGCCCCCTCCCCCACCGTCCCTGGCAGGTTTCTGCTTTTCCGGAACACTTTGTGGAGGCGGCGTTGTGCTCACGGCCTTGGGCGCTGTTCTGGGAGAGGGTGTTGCTGAGCTCACCCCCTGGCCCATGGCTGACATTGTGAGCACTTGTGTGAATACACCCACCCGCCTCCAAGCAGTTGGCACACACAGGGTCACCCGGGCACAGGTGGGGGTACTGGTGTGCACAGGGATGTGTGCATGCTTGGGTCTGCAGCTGTGTGGGCAGAGACAGAGAGGAACTGGATGCAGATGTGAATGAAGACAGACACGGGAAGGTGACAGACAGAGGTGGGCAGGCAACCCAGGGGTACAGATGTGTGAAGGGGCAGACAGCGTGGACACATAAACGTGGACCACACGTGGGCCACAGACTCTGCATAAGCAGATTACGCCTTCACGGGGACTCGAGCCTCCCCACACAAGAGGCAGATGTGTAAAGGGCAGGCATATGGATGACGAGCATGGATGTGAGCTGACATTCACAGACAGGAGGTGTGGAGTCACAAGGAAGTAGCTCGAGTACCAGGCAGATGTGGAGTTGGCTGTGGGCCTGCTGAGTCGCCTCACAGGAAGGCCAGGACATGGACAGAGGTGGGTTCCAAGATGGAGTCTGAGGTGTGCACTACTCAGTTATCCCTGTGACTCTGTGTGGCAGCAGGAAGTTGTCCCATTTAGGGTGGTGGTGATCACCCATTTAGGTGATCTGTGGTATGGCTTTGTTCCTAGGTCCCCACTGGGATTTGAAGCTCCCAAAAGGCTTAGTATTCTCTCTTTTACTCTGAGACTCATTTGACCTCCCTACTCCCTAAGTTACAGGGCTGGGTGCATGCCGTAAGCACCAGCAGGGGCTCCTTGAACCTTTAAGTCTCATCTTCCTTGGGTTTCCAGAAGTTTCCTGAAGTGAGGCTGTGTGGCCTGGGCAGGGAAGGAACCTGGCTGGGGACTCTCCTTTTGAGCCCACGCCTGAGCGTCTCTGGCAGGGAAGGGACCATTCTTTTTTTTTTTTTTTTTAAGTTTATTTTTTTTAATGGTAATCTCTACACCCAGCGTGGGGCTCGAACTCATGACCCTGAGATCAAGAGTCACAGGCTGTACGGACTGAGCCAGCCAGGTGCCTCAGGAAGAGCCAGGGGCCTCAGGAAGAGACCATTCTTAGGGAAGAGAAAAGGCAGACATGCGGGGGGGGGGGTCTTTGATGAGACTGTTGCCCTCAGGTGCCCCCTCCCCTAAACCCTGGGCTTGGCCAGGGAAGGGGACCCCCAGCTTCTGGCTGTCGTCACTTTGGTTCTGCCCAACCTGGAGATTGGGAGCCAGCCCAGAGTCTAGACACAGTTTGACACTAACCCACTGCATGACCCTGGGCAAGTTACTTAACGTCTGAATTGATTTACCTTTAGTGTAAAACTCCTCATCTTTAAAATGGGGCCAGTCCCCCCCCCCAGCCCCTGAGGGTGTTTTGAGGGTTAAATGGGAGAAAATCAGCGGAAGGCATGTGGCCCAGGGTAGGGTACAGAGTGAGTACTGTTGGTGCGGCTTTGATGACGAGCCTTCCGCTGTGGCCAGGACCCCCGAGAGCTGCAGCCAGGGGCCTGGCCAGGCAAGCGGGGCGGGCAGGCACCTCTCACTGGAAAGCTGGGAGGGCTTTGTCCTCAACCCTTGCCCACCGGCCACTCCATAATCCCGTGGGATCTCCACATGCAGGGTCAGGAAATGGCAGGCAGGGCGTATGGAGGCTTGGGCCTGCTGCCTGCCAGGACTCTGGGAGGGGAGCCAGTGGTTTGCTAAGAATAGCCCCAGATCATGGCTCTGCATCCCAGCGGGCAGCCGGGTGCCTCCCTGGTATGGGCCAAGGTGCTTGCCGGCCCTTTGACGTTTCTTAAAGCCGGCACTCAGCACAGGAGTGGGCCTGCGAGCAGCCTCCGTCTGGGAGGAGGCTCTGCTGCTCCTCTTGGGTCTTTGGCTGGGACCTGGGGAAAGAGAAGGCCTGGGAAGCACTGGCCATTCAAATCTCTGAGTTCCTCTTTTACGTAGAGCTTGTCAACTGCTCCCTGACCATCTTCCTACCCGCCAGTGGATCTGTAGTGGCTAAGAACACCGGTTCTGGAACCATACCACTAGGGTCTGAATTTCGGGTCCTGTTCTCGTTAGCTGTGCGCCCCTGGGCAGCTCACTTCCCCTCTCTGTGCCTGATTTCCTTGTGTAGCAGGGTGAATGATAGTAAATCCCTTAGAGGGATGTCTCAATGATGAAAGGAGGTGGTGCCTGGAGAGCCCCTGGGGTCACCTGCGGCTCTTAGTAAGTACTCAGTAAACATCAGGTGCTTCTGTGATTACCATGGTGACTGCCTTCTCCACAGAGGGACAGGTGCCTCATGGTCGAAAGGCACCACTATGCCTGCCTCTTGATTGGGGTTCCTGGCGCTCGGTTCAGTATGAGGTGCAGGGGACCAAAGGTGAGTGAGACCGAGTCCCTGCTGGGTGACAGAGGCACGTGCATACATTGTACCATACCCGATTGGCACCTTCCCGGTGCCTGCACTAGCTGTGATGGGAGTTGGAGGGAGGGGATGGCCTGCCTGGGGTAGGGTGATGCATCAGGTGGGCCTTGAAGGATGGACAAGAGTTTCCAAAGGTGAGGGAAGGCTTCCCAAGCAGAAAGAGCAGCCCGTGCAGAGGGGTGACAGCTTGCTGTGTTTAGGAACACGAGCAGATCCATGCACTTGGGGACGGGACCCACACTTAGCATCTCGCCCTGTCAGGAAAGCCCTTGCATGCTGGGACCTTCTGTCCTTCCCACTCTGGGCTCAGAGGCAGTCCTGGTTTCCCTCGGGACGCAAGCTGGAGGCCCACCACAATTCTGCCCCTCTCACTTCCCTTTTAGGAGTCACGTTTGCTGTCCCCCTCATTCTCCAGAGACCCTCCTGCCTCTTAGAAATGCCTGCCAGCCCTCCCTAGGGGCCCTTGTTTTTGAGATGGGGCTCCAGACTGCTCCTGCCCCAGGAACATGCCTATTTTTGCTCTTAGTTAAGATACCCACGGGTTAATAGGTCCCCCATCTTGGGAATGAACCGAAGCCTTTGAAAGCTCCTTAGCTTTTCCTAAGGAGTGAACGTCTAATGGTGGAATTCTGGGACCTTGGGGAAGTGTTTTTATATATTTCCTATAACTGACGTGTGGACTGGCTTTAGCTCCGAAGGGTGTCCCTTCTTGGCCGGGGTACTCTGATGAGAGAGACACGGGGCATCTGGGGTAACCTACATGCCCAAGGCAGGCAGCAGGGAGCATCTGGGAACTGGGTGTGTCATGCTGACCCTCTGGGCTCCCAGGGAGCTAGGGCTTTTGGAAATTCCAGGAGGGAGGGTGTGGTGCTGGGAGCGCTGTGGGTCCACTGCTCGGCCTCCCGCCCTCTCCCATGAGAAACGGCCCCACTGCCAAGAGACTGGGTTGGCCCCATGCAGGAGGAGAGAGGTGGGTGCCCTCAGATGACCTTGGCCTTGCCAACCTCTGTTGCCTGCTGAGCCACAGGGCCTCCCTGCCTGCAGGCTGTGCGGCCTCTGTCCAGACCTTCCCCAGAGTGTAGGACAGGGATGCTGGGATGTTTTGAAGATGGTTGGATGTTTAGAAAGCGGAGAGGGGGGTTTCCCTCCTCTTTCCTTTTCCTTTTCCGGGAACTGTAGACCCCATGACGAAGTTAACCCTCTCCTGCTGGTCACGGAGTGACTGCTGGACATGTCCCCTTTGACTGCTGCCCTGTAGTTACTGAGTCCTTCCTCCTGGGGTCCCTGAAGTGGGTGCCGACCTCTTAATTCTCCAGGGCAGCCCTCCATCAGAGCCCCAGGGCCCTGGTTGGCAGGGCCGTGAAGACCTCCTCCAGGCTAGATCTGATGGCGGCCCCCTTCCCGTCTGCATCCTGGCCCAGCAGTTCTTCAGCTTCAGTTTGACCACCTGCTTGGTGGGTGCACGCTCCCTGCCCCCATGGCAGCCCTGCCTTTGGATCGAGTCTCAGGGGCTTTGGAGGTCTCCTGCAGGGGTCGCTCTGCTGGCTCACTCCAAGGCCTGTTGGGAAGCTCTGGTTTCCAGATGCTTCAGAGAGAAGGCCCCCCCCCCCCCCGGAGATCGGGTGCCCCAGGTGCAGAGCCCTTGAGGGAGGTGAAGTGCAGGTCTTTCTACTAGGCCCTGAGCAGGGCCTGAGGTGGATAAGCCCTGGACTGGCATTTCACTGCTGCCTTGGAGCCCAATTTCCCATCTGCAAAATGGGCATAATTTTTTCCTTCCCTCCCTCCCTAAAAAAAACATCTTTTTTTTTGTTGAGGTGATATTCACTTGACATAAAATTAATTATTTTCAAGTATACATTTCAGTGGCCTGTACATCCACAATATCATTTGACCACTGCCTCTGTCAAGTTCCAAAACATTCATCACCCCAAAGGAAAACCCGAACCCACTGGGCAAATTCCTGTTCCCACCTCTGCCTTACTTTAAAAAAAGTTTTTTTAAAAGATTTTATTTATTTATTTGAGAGAAAGAGAGCATTTGGGGAGGGGCAGAGAGAGAGGGAGAAGCAGACTCCCCACAGAGCAGGGAGCCTGATGTGGACTCGATCCCAGAAGGCAGCCGAAGGCGGATGCTTGGGCGACTGAGCCACCAGGTGCCCCTAAAAAATTTTATGGAGGTATATGTACCATAAAATTCGTGCATTCTAAGTGCACAGCTGTGAGTGCTGGTAACTGCCAGGGACCACCTCCCTCAAGTCTGAGAGCACTTCACCATCTGGAAGGTTCCTCGAGCTCCGGTGTAGCCAGTCACCACTCCCACCCCTGGCACCTGGCCCACTTAGGTCCTTTCTGTCCCTCTGGGTTTGTTTTTCTTAGATTGTCACATAAATGGACTCACATCATAGGTAGTCTCCTGTCTGGCTTCTCTGCTCCACGTCTCCACGCATTGAGATGTGCCCATGTTGCTGGACGTTTCCCCTGTGCCTTCCTTTTTGACTGCGGAGTAGTATTCCAGGGTGTGGGGGGACTGCTTCTCAGGTTCCCAGGGGATGCCTGCCCAATGCCGTCAATTAAAAAAAGAATATAAGGTAATTATCTTTATGAAAGAATCAAGTAGCTTCCTACAGAGAGAGTAAGTGGAACCCCCCCACGCCCCAATTCCTGTCTCTGCCAGAGATAACGCCATCCGCAGTTTGCTGAGTATCCCTTGGTTGTTCTGTGCCTCCGTGTGAATTTGTGTAGTTTTGATTTGGGGATGTAAGTCACACTGGGGCCGTGGCCCTAGGGCTGCTTTCTCACTTATTAGCCGTTGGTCTTGGAGAGGGTCCCAGCACTGCCTTTGGAGCTCTGTGTCCCTTCCCTGGGATCGACGGGCCCAGAGATGGGGGCCTGGGCTACACGGGCAGGTGTCCCTCTCCCCCTGGCTCCGAGCTGGGGCTCGGCCAGGGTTTGGGGAGACAGAATGAAGGCTTCCTGGAGATAGGCCATTCAGATCAGGTTTCTGGAGGAGGGAGGCATTGGAACACAAGAGATCAGACTGTCCTCGGGGTGGGTGAGGGTAGCTGGGCATCTGGGTGGACGGGCGTTCCTGCCTCTGTCACTACTGCCTCCCACTGGCAGCTGGCTGCAGGGGCTTCCTCTTCCGGGCTCCATGACATGTTGCGGGAAGGGATAGGCCTAAGGAGAGAGTGATTTGTTGGACGACCAAAGGCGGACCCTGGAGGCCTCCCTTCCTGTTGCAGTCAAATTGCACCTTGTCAAGACAACAGAAACCCTGCCTTGGGTATGCGGGTGGAGGGTGGGGATGTCTGTGGCCTCCTGGGGAAGAGGGGCCTCCTGGGCTCAGGTTTGCATGGGCCTGGCTCTACCTGACCCCACCCGATGGGGTCATGGAGGCTCTGCGTCTGTATTGTCATGCTTTTTTCCTTGACCATTGCCATGCATGTATAAATGATTCACATTGTGTGCATACTTACTAACATCGGTTGTTTTCATTGTTTTCAAGTTTTTCCTAGTTTAATAATTCAAAACAGTATCTTGCTGTTGTTGTATGAAGTGAGCTCTGTGAGATGGGGATCCTGAGTTGTGTTCCAGGATGGGCTTGTCTTGTGGACTGGGTTTCATGTCAGCCTCCTTCTCTGAGCCCTTGGGGCTGGTTTAGGGAGAGGGAGAGGGGCGTGAGCCTGGGAGGGAAGCTAACAATAGGTGGGCTTTCTGATTTCCCTGTGATTTCTCCAGTTTAGTGCTGCTCAGACCTGGGTAACATATGGACCCTTCCCCTTTTAAAAATAGCTTAAATGCCTGCCTTCAGCTCAGGTCATGATCTCAGGGTCTTGGGATCCAGTCCTGCAACCGTCTCCCCACTCAGCAGGGAATTTCTCCCTTTCCCTCCACCCCTCCCCACCGTTTGTGCTCTCTTGCTTTCTCTCTCTCAAATAAATAAATAAAATCTTTAAAAAAAATAAATACAAAATAAAAATAGCATTTTGGGGGCGCCTGGGTGGCTCAGTTGGTTAAACGTCTGCTTCGGCTCAGGTCATGATCTCAGGGTCCTGGGATCGGGCCCCACGTCGGGCTCCCTGCTCAGTGGGGAGTCTGCTTCTCCCTTTCCCTCTGCCCCCCAGCTCATGTGCTCTCTCTCTCTCTCACTCTCTCAAATAAATAAAATCTTTTAAAAAAATAGCATTTTGAGATAGAATTTATATGCCATACAATTCACCAATTTAAAGTGTACAATTCAATAACTTTTAGTATATTTAGAGCCCTGCCTGTGTCACCAATATCTGATTACAACATTTTTATCAACCCCCGAAAAGATATTCTGTATCTATTAGTTGTCACTCCCCACCCCCAGCCCACTGATCTACTTTCTGTGTCTCTAAAGTCGCTTATTCGGGACATTTTGCATGGAGTTATGGAGCGCGCGCGTGTGTGTGTGTGTGTGTGTGTGTGTTTTATGGACTCCCTTTTAAAGTTTTTACTGTTTATTTATTTAAAGCTTTTATCTATCCATTTGAGAGAGCGCGAGCATGAATTGGGCGGAGGGGCAGAGAGAGGGAGAAGCAGACTCCCTGCTGAGCAGAGAGACCAAAGCCGGGTGCCCCTTGTGGACTCTCTTTTAAAAGAAGAAAATAGGGGGTGCCTTGGTGGCTCAGTCGGTTAAGCATCTGCCTTCAGCTCAGGTCATGATCCCAGGGTCCTGGGATGGAGCCCTGCATTGGCTCTCTGCCCAGTGGGGAGCCTGCTTCTCACTTTCTCTCTCTCTCTCTCAAATAAATAAATAAAATCTTTAAAAAAAAGAGAGAGAAAAACCTCACTCCATTGGTTTAAGGTTTCTTATTAGAATAATAACTTAAACGTGCACAAATATAGAACTAGATGTAAATGCCTTACATTTACATAGTTTCTCCATAACCATGAAATAAACATGAAATACCAATAAAACCAGAAAGCCAACCCATTGCAAATGAACAATGTTAATGTATTGGAAGGATGTAAGCTGCACCTAAATTGCCAGTGTTGGATTGATAGTAGAAAGCTGGGTCTCTTCTGTTTCCCCTGCCTCTGTCATCTGAACTTGCTGTACAGAGTGGCATTAATGATGTTGGCTGGTTGGCTGGTTTGGGGGTAATTCTGATCATTCACATTAGAGCCCAGACTGCCAGTGAGTAATCCCCAAATGTCTGTCTCAGTAGTGCACCACTTGATATCTGGGAAGCTGGCTTGTTTGATTGACGATAAGGGTGGAATAGTGGTGTTATTGAAATCTGTATATGTTGGCTCTTAAACCCACTTCCTGTGGGAATCAGGCATTTGGCATAAACAGAGGTGGATTTTGCTCAGTTCACACAGATGCTGTCAACACGAACATGGTCCCCACTCCTAAGAGGCAGGCCTTTGAACTGGGCATGTCCAGGCTGCCATGGGCTATGTATGGGGTGGCTCACTTCTCCAGCTCACCCCCTCCTCTGCTTGAACCACCACCTTTGTTTGTACCATGTGCAATGATGTGATTTGGCCTTCACAGAAAAGGACCTTGATTGTAAATACAGGGGCAGACTTCAGCCCCAAATTGCACGGCAGTGCTTGCTTATGAATAAGGTCATTCGGATGACCCAGGGGATGCGCTCATTACTTTTTTTTTTTTTTCCAAATTGAGGTGAAATTCACATGACACAGATTAACGGTTTAAAATGCGCAGTTAGTTCAGTGTATTTAGTACATTTACAGTATTGTACAACCAACCGTCACTTCTGTGTAATTCCAAAACATTTCTTAAAATTTTATTTTATTGTGGCAAGAGCACTTAGCATGGGATTGCCTTCTTAAGAAAATTTTAAGTGTGCAATAATGATGACTATAGAGACAATGTTGTTCAGCAGATCTCTAGAATGTATTCATATTGTTTCACTGAAACTGCATGCCCGTTGATTACTAACCCCCATTTCCCCTCCCTCTGGCCCCTGGCAGCCACGGTTCCACTTTGTGAGTGCATGAATTTGACTACTTTAGATACCTCATATAAATGGAATCTACAGTATTTGTCTTTCTGGGACTGGCTTATTTTACTTAGCATAACGTTCTCAAGGCTCATCTATGTTGTGGCATATCGCAGAATTTCCTTCTTTCTTAAGACTGAGCGCTATTCTATTGTACGGCTAGACCACATTTTCTTTATCCATTCATCTGTCAGTGGGCATTTCGGCTATTTTCGCCTCTTGGCTGTTGTGATTAGTGCCACAGCGAACACGAGTGTGCTAATAGTAATATCTCTTTGGGATCCTGATTTTAATTCTTTTGGGTGAATATCCACAGAAGCGTGATTGCTGGATCCCGTGGTAATTCTATTTTAAATTTTTTGAGGAACTTTGGTACTATTTCCCAGAGTGGCTGCAACATTTTACATTCCTGCCCACAGCATGCAAGGGTTCTCGTTTCTCTACATCCTTGCTAACACCTGTCTTTTTTTTTTTTTTTTAAATAGTAGCCCTCCTGATAGGCATGAGGTGATATCTCATCACGGTTTTGATTTGTATTTCCTTGATCAGTGATGTTGAACATCCAAAACATATTCATCGCCCCAAAAGGAAACCCCATATCTCTTAAGCAGTCACTTGGGATCCACCCCAGCCCTGCCCCTCTTCCCAGCTCCTGGTAACCACTAAGCTGTGTGCTGTCTCTGTGGATTTACCTATTGGATTATATAATATGTGCCTTTTTGTGTCTGGCTTGGAATCTTGTTATCAAGGTTCGAGTGTGTTGTAGCATGTAGCATGCTTCATTTTTTTTTTTTTTAATAGCTGAATAATAAGACCATTGTATGGAGAGACCACATTGTGTTTATCCATGTATCAGTTCAGGGACATTTGGAGTGTTTCCACCTTTTGGCTATTGTGAATGGTGCTGCTATGAACATGGGTGTACAAGCATTTGTTTGGATACCTAGTTCTCTTGGGTATCTACCTTAGGAATGGCATTTCTGGGTCAGATGGTAACCTTGCCTTTAACTTTTTGGGTTTGAAATTTTGCAGTTAGAGAGTGGTGATGGTTGCACAGCATTGGGAATGTTCCGAAATACTGCCGAATTGTACTTTAAAAGGGTGAATTTTATGGTATGTGAATTAAATCCCAATAAAAAAGAGAGCGAGAGAGCACTCATGGATCCCAGAGCAGCCATCCGTGGAGACTGGATTGAGCCATGTTGCCAGCGCTGGAAAAAGCCACCATCCTGCATTGCCTCGTGGGGTCCTGCAGACTTCCTGAGTGGTGGGGGCGCTGAGCCTCCACCCCATGGTCCTTGTTTGGGGTGGTGGGTGGGAGCCATAGGAACCAAATGGGCCAGCTTCCTGCCTGTCCACCTCCTTAGCTCATTCTGTGTCTCTCTGGCTTCTAAACGACAAGGTGTTCACTGTAGAACACAGTTCCCTCAGTTTCCCCAGCTGTGAGCAGCCAGCCTTGGCTGTGGCCCAGACTCTGGGCAGTGAAGCCTGTAGATGCGCCATGCTGACCTCTCCTCTGTCCTGTTTGTCCTTCTTCATGGGTCTCCAGGTCCCTCCCCAGTCTGTCTCATCTCAGTTGTTTGGGCCAAACACCTGAGTCATCCATGCTTCCTCTGGTTCTCTCACGCTTCCGGAACCACATGTGAGCAGGCCCCGTGGGCCTCACCCTCACAGCAGATCTGGGGTGAACCCTTTTCCCCTCACCTTCCCCACACCGCTTGGCCCAGCCCCCAGCAGCACTGGCACTCCCGTGGGATACCCCACACAGGTCTGTGGGCTTCCACCTTCGTTCCCCACCCTGTTCCCCAACACAGGGTGACCGCGTTAGAACGTGAACGTCCGATCAAGGCAATTCTCTGCCCCAGGGCCCCAGCAGCGCCCCACTAACTCACAATGAGAGCCAGTGTCCTTACCGTAGCCTCCAGGACACCCCGTCTAGTGCCCACCCCCTTGCTCACACTGAGCCATCCACACCGCCTCAGGGCACCTTTAGCACGCTGGGACCACCTCGCCTCAGGGCCTTTGCATGGGCTGTCACCTTGATCTGGGATGCTTTTCTTCAGAGAGCCACATAGCTTGCTGTGTTACTTCCTTCAGATCTTTACTCAGACGCCTCCCTTAGGTACTCTGTCTCAAATGTCATGCCTCCCCTCCATATCACTCTTACTTCCCCATACCCTATATGTTTTACTAATTTATAGGGTGTATTTCTGTGCCTCCAGCCAGCATGTATAAGGTGGGATTTTTGTCCTGTGTTGTTAGCTCCTAGAACAATTCCTGCCACATAGTAGGTGTCCCAGGAACATTCGTAGAATGAAGAGGGAATGAATTGGCCCATTTAATAGATGAGGAAGCTGAGTCTCAGGTTGACCTGAACCTAGTCTCTTGACTCCCCGCCCAGTTCACTGCTCTTATCCTGAGCCATGATTTCTACCTCCTTCGCCCTCTGTCCCTGTTTCCAGGGAACACCATGCTCCACCGTGTGGGTTTGAGCCTTCAAAGCTCCCCTTAGGGAGTTCGCCTGGTCAGTACGGTGATTATGGAAGGGACAGGTGTACCTCCTGGCATTTGTGCAGAAATGATGGTAACAGGCTAGCCCCGTTTGTTCAGTGCTCTGTGCAAGGCACTGAGCTTAGCAGATTAGATGAATTTATTTCTCACTTAAATCTCACAGCATCCTGAGGGGGAGAAACTGTCATTGACCCCACTTTACAGACAAGGAAGTTCAAAGATTTCATATGCGGCAGAAAGGACAAAGATCAACAACTTCTTGAACCAGTGAAGATGTGAGGAAACTGGCCCTCTTAAGCAATGCCAGTTGCTGGGCAAAATGCTATTGCCTTTTGGAAAAGTAAGACGGCAGAACCTATTATAGTTTTAAATGTACATGCTTTTTTATCTCAGCAGTGTGAATTTCGGTAGCCTGCTCTAAAGACGTAAACGATCAGCATGGAAGGCTGTGTGCACGGGGATTTTGTGGAAGTGCGTTGGAGACCAGTCTGTCTCCTTTCAGTTCTGTGTCCTTCTCCACCCCAGGGCATTTGCCCTCTGCCTGGCATGCTTTCTCACCTAGCCAAAGCCTTCCCTGTCTTCAGATGTCAGCATAGAACTTCTGTGACCATGGTCCTTTCCCTGTCGCCCTCATTTTCTGTCTGAGCTTCTCAGCCCCTTGGAGCCCACATCCCAATGTGTACAATGTGTCATTATTGTATTTCTTTGTTGACTCCCTTGTCACTCCGTCCCTCTCTCCCTCTCTTTGGTTTTTCTTGTTGGACTGTCTGTTCCATGAAGGGGCAGGTGTGTGCCCCTCTGGTTGATGTGGTTGATACTTAGTAGCTGTTAGTTGGATGAGTAGTACCTCAATGAAATGGCTTGCCGCCAGTAAACAGACAGGGTTGGGAGTCTGTGTATAAATGGGAGGGGTGTTTGTGTTGTCTAGTTAAGGGAAAAAGCCTTGTTGGAGAGGGAAGTTTTTAAGAGGTGGGCTCAGGTATCTCTCATTCTCTCTCTCTCAAATAAATAAATAAAATCTTAAAAAAAAAAAAAGGGGCGCCTGGGTGGCTCAGTTGGTTAAGCGACTGCCTTCGGCTCAGGTCATGATCCTGGAGTCCCGGGATCGAGTCCCGCATCGGGCTCCCTGCTCAGCGGGGAGTCTGCTTCTCCCTCTGACCCTCTTCCCTCTCGTGCTCTCTATCTCTCATTCTCTCTCTCTCAAATAAATAAACAAGATCTTAAAAAAAAAAAGAGGTGGGCTCAGAGGAGGATGGGAAGGGCGTAAGCCTTTTCATCATACACCTTCATCTGATTTGGACAGTAGGTACACATACTTATGTAATAAAAAATCTGGCGAACAACAGCAACAGTAAATCAAAAAAGGGAAAAAAATGGACCCAGTTAGAGGGAGCATCAGGATTTGAACCCTGGTCCTTCTGCCTCGCAGCCCACGTTCTTCCCACCACCCAACCCTTCCCGCGTGCAGACTCCCAGCAGACCCTCGCTGCCATCCTCAGAGGAAGACAGAGTAGGAGTTCTTAGCTGTTTGTATTTTATTCTGTAAATCGAGGTCTCTTTTACAGACAGTAAAGCAGGGCACAGTTTGATGGATGGTTGCAGAGGTATCACCTGACTGACCCCTACCCAGACCAAGATAGAGAAAATTTTCAGTGCCCCGGAAGGTTCCCTGGGGCCTCCTCCCGGTCAGTTACCTGACCCCCACTCTCAAGTGTCCATGCTTTGGAGTGCCTTCCCAAGGGGTTAGTCTTGCTGGCTCTTGAACTTTATGTAAATGGAAGCATAGAATAGGAGCTGTTTTTGTCTGGATTCTTCTGGCTTCTTTCTCTCAGCATCAGTAGTAAGAGTCATCTGTGAGGCTGCAGGCCTCAGCGGGTTATCCCTTTTCATTGCTCTGTCGTCTTCCACTATAGAAGCGTACCACCATGTGTCCGTTTTTCCATACAGATGGACTTTCGGCTTGTTTCCAGCTTTTGGTGATCGTGAGAAAAGCTGCTGAACACTCCTGCTTGTCTTGTGGTGGACACACATACTTCCTTCTGTAGGATGTAGAAGGCTCATTTTACCAAGAAGGAAGCTAGGGAGTCTTCAGAAGACCAGAAGGGGAAGTGACCTGCCCAAGGTCACACCGTGACTCATGGTGGAGCTCAGCCAATCTACCCCACCCCCAGGCCCTCTCACCCCGTGTTCCTACCCACCTCCCACCTCTGAGATGCAGCCTGCTTCTCAGCCTAGCCCTGTGGGTGGGGTTGTCAGGCTGAGGCTAGGGGGTTTCCGGAGGGCTGTATTTCCAGGTCTCCTTACACTGGGCAGGCCCCCTGAGCAGTTCTCGCTCACACACCTCCTTGCCCATCCCTGGCCCTGGACATGGTGGGCAGGCCACAGTTTGCTCTCCTTGTGGTAGGTGCTGGGATTGATGAGGAACTGCTGTTATTTATTGGATGTTGGTGCCTGGGCTGGCCAGGCACAGGCTGGGATTGGCGTGTGAGGGCTGATCTGGTGTCTTTGGCCTGGTAGCGTGTGTGTTGGGGGGCGGGGGCGGTGCACGTGTACACGTGCAGGCATGAGGTGTGAGTGGGGCCCTGCATCTCTCACACTCACTGCGCTCCTGGTAGGTGCAGGAGCATGGGGCTGCCTGGCTCAGATCCCATCTTGCACTAGAAGAAGCCTGGCAGAGTGGCTCAGTCTGAGTTGGTGCCCCGCCTGGCTCAAGGGCTGCCTCCTCCCAGCCCAGTTGGGCCCAGGAGGTAATGTGTGTGCCCCTTTCCTCAACACCCCCCGCCCAGGTCTCTGAGGGCGCCGGCTCCCCGGGAGGTGGTGCCTTCAGCAATTTCCATGCCTGCCCACCTCTTGACTCTGAACTGTCCAGAGGCAGGGATAGAAATTAATGTGGGCATCTAAAAACCTTTTTTTTGAACGAGCCTTTTCTTTTAATTGAGATAAAATATACATACCCTAAAAGGTACCCATTTTACCACTTTTAATTGTACAGGTCCGTAGCATTATGTATGTTCACACTGTGGTGTAGCTGTCACCACCATGTCCAGAGCTTTTTCCTCTTCTGAAACTGAAATTTTGTGCCCCTTAAACACTAACTCCCCATCACCCTCCTTCCCCTGACGCCTGGCAGCCATCCTTCTACTTCCTGTCTCTGTGAATTTGACTGCTCTAGGTCCCTCATGTAAGTGCACTCATACAGTATTTGTCCTTTCGTGTCTGGTTTATTTAAACATTTAGCCTAATAGCTTCAGGGTTCATCTATGTTGTAGCATGTGTCAGAATTTCATTCCTTTTTTGAAGCTATAATTGTTCTCTTGAGCTTATTTTATTTATTTATTTGAGTGAGAGAGAGCAGGAGCCGCGGGGGAGGGGCCGAGGCAGAGGGAGAAGCCGGCTTCCTTCTGAGCAGGGAGCCCGATGCAGGGCTCGATCCCAGGACCCCGGGATCATGACCTGAGCCGAAGGCAGACAGTGACCCAACTGAGCCACCCAGGTGCCCCTGAGCTTATTTTAAAGGTACCTCAGATCTTCAGGATTGAGCAAGAGTGTTAGCTTGATGGTGGGTGTGGGAATAAATAACGTTTATTCACATTTACGAGGGGCCAGCCCTTTCCCTGTGTTGTCTCATGTAATCCTCACCACATCCTTATGAAGTAGGTTCCAATATTATCCTCATTTTACTGATAAGGGGATTCGGCTCAGAGAAGCTCAGTGACTTGGCCAAGGTCACATAGCAAGTCATCGGTCGGTCAGCCAGGATTGGCTGCCAGGTCGGCCTGACCACACAGTCCATGCTCCGCGGTCCCACGCCCATTGCAGTGCCCAGGCCAGGCTCAGAATCCTTTCCTTAAATCCTTGTCCGTCATCTCTCTGCAGCTCAGCGTGGAGCTGATCGGTGCCAGCAGGTGCCGAGGAGATAGCAGCAGCGGCCCCTCCTCCCTGGCCGGGTCCCCGTTCCCGGGCCCCAGCTTCTGTCGAAAGCCCCTTTATGAAGCAGCCTTCCTGGCCTTGGCAGCGGGCTGGCAGGGATGTGGTTCTCAGTGCCCCCAGCCCAAGGCTGGCAGGGGCCGCTGGGTCCAGGGCAGCCGACGGCAGGATGTCACTCTTGGCAGAACTTTCCCTGCACAAACAGCTACCAGGAGCTGGATCAAGGGGATAGATAAACAGGAAGAGGGAGAAACTTCAAAATATTTTTCTTCCCCTGCTGTGCCCTGGTGTTTTCTCCCTGCCCTTCCCATGGTCACTGGAGGTTTGAGGTGGTGGATCTCTTCCCTGGCTGGAAGCCGCCCAGAGGCCTGGAGAGCCGCAGCAGGAGCGTTTTAGGTTTTAGGGTTTCAGGTTTTGTTTTGCCTGATGGGCTGGGATCAGCGTGGGTGTTAGGGAGCCTGACTTTGAATCCTGGCTCTGCTGTTTCTTTGCCATGTGATCCAGGCCAGTCCACTCAGCCTGTCCGTGGCTCAGCACGGCCACGAGACGTAGCCCATGGGGGAGTTTGGAAGGATAACGTGGCAGCGAATGTTGGCTGAACCCTGGCTGTGGATGCTCAGGTGGGCGTGCCCAGGAACTCTCTCAGTTAATCCTCAGAGCGCCATGGGCCTTGTCTTCATCTGACAGGTGTTGAAGCTGAGAGAGGTGAAGTGTTTCTGTCAAGATCACACAGCCGGTGGTCGTGGTGCTAAGGCTGGAACACAGTCTGTGTCCTCAGCGCCCTGCTATGCCATGGTCTGGCGTCTGATACATAGCTTGGCATGCACTATTATTGGTACTATGAATTTCTTTCCCTCTCCTTTGCAGAGAAACCCAGTGTAGTTGGGGATGCTGGGTGGTGGTGGTGGTGGTGGCGGTGAGGTCCGCCGAGCTTTGGGCCCCAGTGGTGCCAGAGTAGTAGCTAGCCCTTGCCAAGATGGTTTCTCCATGTGTTGCCTCTTCCATGCAGTCCTCTTAGGTTGACACAGGGCATCATCATGCAACTCTGCTATTGCCCCAGGGTGCGCAATAGTCACCCCACAGAGCAACATCCTGACTCTCTGGCACAGTCCGCAAGGCAACTGAGCTTCAGCCCAACCCCACCCTGTCCTGTATTCTGGCCTCACAAGTACCTCTGTACAGTGCCAAGCATTTCTTTCTCTGTGCTGTTTCCTCCATGTGGGATGCTTTTCTTGTCTGTCAAATGTTGCTCCTCCGTTAAGGCCCAGCTCAGTGGTCTCCTCTTCCAGGAAGCCTTCCCTGAGTTCCTGAGCCTGAATTAACATCTCCCTCCTCTGTGCAGCTCAGTGTAGAGAGAAAGGTCCTGGAGGTCCTGTCTTGTGGTCAGCCTCTCTGAGCTTCATTTTCCTTCTGTGTCGATTGGGGATCCCAGGAATGGGGGAGAGGAGAGAGCCTGGATTCTCTCCCCCCTGGCTTGTGTGGAGTTGGCTAGAGCCCAGCGGAGAATGGCCCTCTCAGGGTTAACTCCCTGCCATGTCAGGGACGGAAACAAGGGCGACAGAGTGTGAAATGAAGTCACTTCCCTGCCGGGGGGTCTGCCATGTGCCTGGCCTTCTGCAGTAAATCCTGTTTCCTCCTTGGCCTCCGTGTACCCGCCCACTCCTGGCTCCCATGACCCCGAAGGTCCCCAGCAGGTGGGGCTCACGGTGGAATGTTGGCCTGTCATTCATCCGGCGAGGTCACTTCCTGTCTGGATCAGCCACCCACCTTTCCTGCCTTGGTCTTCCACGTGGAGGTTTCATGGGGATGATGGGTGTGAGTTCCAGGGGAGGCTACCTGAGGTCAAGTCCAGTGTCCAGCCAGCACTGTATTCTGGGGGTGCGGATGGCCAGGGGGGCTATACAGGTGCCCCCAGGGCTGTCATTCAGCCCCCTGGGCCCCCATTTCTTCTGTGGAACCTGGGGGAGGCTGTGGATCACATATGCTCTGGGCACTGACTGGGTCAGGCCTGGACATCCATGACCTCATTTAACCCTTTCTCCACCACAGGGAAACTGAGGCTCAGGAGGTAGCCTAGGCCTCTGGTTGGGGGGCAGGGCTGGGGTCTACCCAGGTCTTTCTGATTCCGAGATCCTAATGATTTCTATGGGAAGGTGTTTAGCTTTCTGTCAGTGGCAACTCAGGAACACCTAGTCCTCTGAGCTTTTCCGGTGGGGTCAGGGGCTCTTTGGGCTGTAAGGTTGATGATACAGAACCAGGGTTGTTGCTGTCAGTGGCCATACTGTGTAGTTCTGTGGTTTTTCCCTCTTTTTTCTATCAATAGTTTATGTTCATCATAGAAACGTTAGAGACGGGTGCCTGGGTGGCGCCTTCGGTTAAGTGTCTGACTCTTGGTCTCAGGTCATGATCTCAGGGTCCTGGGATTGAGCCCCGTGGCAGATTCCCTGCAGAGAGTGGAGAGTCTGCTTGACACACTCTCTCTCTCTCTCTCTGTCCCTACACCCCCGCTGAGGGTGCGCCCCACTCTCTCTCTAAGAAATAAATCTTAAAAAAAAACAACAGAGAAAACAGAGATACGCAGGAAGATTAGAAGAACCATCTGTGACCCCACTTTCCAGTGATAACCATATCTCACCACGCATGTTTTGAGATTTATCCTTCCAGAAGTTTTTCCTGTGTGTGTGTATGTGTGGGCGCACCTGTGTATACTGTGTCTTTTTCTGGTAACTAAACACACAATAGATATTTTCCTATGTGAGTAAATAAACTGTTACTTCTTGCTTTTGAAACTTTTAAGTTAGAGTTTAACCCATGGTCAGAGAAGTAGGCACATCACAAGTACCCACCCTGATGATTATACAAAATGAGCACAGCCTGGGGCGCCTGGGTGGCTCAGTCGGTTAAGCGACTGCCTTCGGCTCGGGTCATGATCCCGGAGTCCCGGGATCGAGTCCCGCATCGGGCTCCCTGCTCGGCGGGGAGTCTGCCTCTCCCTCTGACCCTCTCCCCCTCTCATGTGCTCTCTCTCTCTCTCATTCTCTCTCTTTCAAATAGATAAATAAAAACAAAACAAAACGAGCACAGCCTTCGCAGCCTCCCCCAGGCCAAGGAACAGAAGCCCCCCAGCACCCCGGATCCCTGCACCTCATCATCATCCCTTCCTTCCTGCTCCAAATGGCACGTCTTGTCCGACTTCCAACACCACAGATTAGTTTGGCCTGTGTTTGAGTTTTAGACGAACAGAATCAGACAGTGTGTTGGCTTCTTTCCCTCCACATTCTGTTAAGTGATGGTCATCTGACACTGTGTCCATTTTAATGACTACACGATGACATACGCGATACAGCGGACTTTGACCACGGTTGATGTGAAAGATGTTTTCAGGCTTTGACTAAACTAAGCAAGGCTATGACGCACATTTTTGTGGCCATATCTCTGATTATTTCCTTGGAAGCAGCTGATAGGGAAATTGCCGGATCAAAGGGTTGTGTGTTGTTAAGGTATTTTAGAATGAGTGCCAGATTGGCCTCTAGGGAGTAGCGCAAGGTGCATCCTGCCAGGTGTTTCGGAGGGAGCCCGTCCCTGGCACCCACCTGGACGCTGGGTGTTTTCATGCTGTTGTATCTGATACCATGAGAGGCAAGATGGGGCATTTCATGCTTTCAAGTTTTTTTTTTTTTTAATTTTATTTATTTGTTAGAGAGAGAGCACAAGAGAGAGAAGGAGAGGCAGAGGGAGAAGCAGACTCCGCACTGAGCGGGGAGCCCGCTCAATCCCAGGACCCGGGGATCATGACCTGAGCTGAAGGCAGATGCTTCACCGACTGAGCCACCCAGGTGCCCCTCATGCTTTCAAGTTTTTATTTATTTATTTTTAATTTTTTTTAAAGATTTTTTAAATTTATTTTTTAACACAGAGAGAGAGAGACAGCGAGAGAGAGAACACAAGCAGGGGGAGTGGGAGAGGGAGAAGCAGGCCTCCCGCCGAGCAGGGAGCCCGATGCGGGGCTCGATCCCAGGACCCTGGGCTCATGACCTGAGCCGAAGGCAGACGCTTAACGACTGAGCCACCCACGCACCCTCAAGTTTTTAAATTACAAGTGAGGTTGAACGTCTTTTTCTCACATTTATTGTCCATTTGTATTTCTTGGCTGGGTTTTTGGGGTTTTTTGGGTCTATTATACTCTCAAGACATACTTGTTTTGCTGCTTGAAAAGAGCCATATCGAATATGATAAATGATAAAAAATATGTCAAAAATATCTTTATCCAGTTTATCATTTGCCTTTAAGCTTTGTGGTTTTTCTGTGTTGGTTAAAAGCTGACCATTTTTGTAAAAGATTTTTCTTTTTAAGGAATCTGTAAACCCAAATGGGGCTTGAACTCACAACCCTGAGGTCAAGGCTCCACCGACTTAGCCAGCTGGGCGGCCCAAAGCCTGTCTTCCTAGCATTGTATAGCAAGTTCTTTTCTGCCCCCAAATTCTCTTCTTTCACTTATGTGGTTTCCTTTCTACTATGTCAGTGGTCATCCTTCTGCACTTCCTTCAGGGGCATGATGTTAGGGGAGGGGTAGTTTGGAGGGTGAGAGTGTGCCCTTGGAAGGTTACCCAGACTCTCTGAACCTCGGGGTCTGTACCTGCAAGATGGGACTGATGCTAGCACATGTTAACCAAAGGGTTTATGGGAGTTAAATCATAGCTATTTGCAAACTCTTTAGCTTCAGGCCTCCTTCCTTTACACTATTAAAAATTGAAGACTCCAAAGAACTTCTGTTTATGTGGGTTATATACGTAAACTGATATTTACCGTATTAGCAATTAAAACTGAATATATTAAAAAAATACATGTGTAAATTTATTGAAAAATAATAGCAAATCCATTATATGTTAACATAGATAAGTTTTTTTTTTCCTGAAAACTGAACTATGTTTTCCAAAACAAAATACAATGGGAAGAGTGGCATTGTATTGCAAATACAGTGTGTTTGCAAATCACTTTAAAGATTAAAAAAAAAATTTTAAAGTAATCTCTACACTCAACGTGGGGCTCAAACTCATGACCCTGAGATCAAGAATCGCATGCTCTACGGACTGAGCCAGCCAGGCGCCCCTGCAGATCACTTTCATGTCTGGTTTAATAACAGACCCTTGGATTCTCATATCTGCTCCTGCATTCAACTGTTTGTGATACGTTGTTTTGATTGAAGTATATGAAACAAAATCCAGCTTCAAACAGATAAGTGGTTGGAAAAGGGAAGAATATTTTATTAGCCTCTGGATATTTTCTCTTGAGACTACATAACAATTCAACATGTTATAGTTTCTTAAAGGTCATTTGAAATGTAGAGTCTGCAATCATATTAATGAATTTTTCATAATTCGTTTCATTAAGAGCCATCAGACTCTCTTGCACCCTGAATGGATCTTTGACACAGGTGTGGTTTTGTAACATCACATATCAGCCATTGGGAAAATATTGGTTCACGGAGTTATACGGATCTTCTAAATGTGGACACATTTAATTTCAGCAACATCCAGAAATTACGTATGTTAACATCATCACCCGTGTCATTGCAAAGTCTTTGTGTTTGGGGAAGCTGTCAGACTCACGATGTCTGATGCAAATTTTCCAAAATTCAGTTGTTTCCCTTAAAGCTCAAACTTGATCATTGGCAACCGTGATCCTTGAAAGGACAGGCTCACCTTGTTCACTTTTGAGATAATCTCTGCCAGATACCCAATTCTGAATAACCGGTGTTTGGCTGGCTGTCGGCTGTCCTTTCTGTGAACAGAGAGGCTAGTTCAGCTGACAGCTCAGACAGGCTCACAGGTGCCTTTCCCCCAGACATCTGTCGTACCCCGGACCGGCCCCGGTACACGCTGTCATCACACAGAATAGTAAACAGACGTGTACTCAAGGGCTGAGCTTCAGTGAAATTAGTTTTGCTGCTTGATTAAATACTTTTGTTTGTTTGTTTGTTTAAAGATTTTATGTATTTATTTGACAGAGACAAAGCGAGAGAGGGAACACGAGCAGGGGCAGTGGGAGAGGGAGAAGCAGGCTTCCCGCTGAGCAGGGAGCCTGCTCTGGGCCTCGATCCCAGGATCTTGGGATCATGACTTGAGCCAAAGGCAGAGGCCTAACGACTGAGCCACCCAGGAGCCCCAAGACTTTTTTTTTAAGATTTTATTTTTAAGTAATCTCTACACCCAACATGGGGCTCAAACCCATAACACTTAGATCAAGAGTTGCACGCTCCATTGATTGAGCCAGCCAGGTGCCCCTCCTCAAAGACCTTCTGAAGTGACACTGGCATATTTTGTCACTGTGAGTGGCGGGCAGCCTGGTTGGGGGCCCGTGCCATGCCTCCTGCTGAGTCTCACCTCCTGCTGAGTTTCACCCGTAGCTTTTGCTCCATCAATGCCCTCACTCATGGTGAGAAGGCGATGATACTTGGTACTGTCCTGAGACTAGTCGTGACCTTGAGGACACCTGGAAGGCGTTGGGGACCCCAGCTCTGCGGAGCATATGGTGGGAGCTGTGGATCAGGTGGTAGGGGAATGGCTTCTGCACAGGGCCTGGGCCTCCCCTGGGCTCTGGGATGTCTTGCCCACTGCCACAATTATTCTCTCCCCCCTAACGAACCTGAAAGCGCACCCTGGGGTGGGAGGTGGAGGTGTAAGCCACTTGGGGGTTAGTTCATCATTTGTGATTTCAAATCCTGCTCAGTCTGCTAATGTGTTCAGTCCTTAGGAGTGAATGAGGAGTCCAGGGGACTTTTGAGGTGCCCCTTTCTTCTTGTTCCTCTGGGAGGCAAGGGGAGAGAGAGAGAGAGGCTAAAGGGGAGAGACCCAGGGGTCTCAGCCAGGCAAGTCTCCTGCAGGGGTGGGGTCTGTTTCTCAGACGGGGGCCCTGTTTCTCACCCTCCCCCATGCCGGGCTTGAAGGGCTCTCCACAGCCTCTGGCCTTCATGTCCCTTCCTCATTAACCTTCTCTGCCATGTGGGACCCAGGGGTCAGCGTCCTTCCCCGGGCCCCATTTTCTTATGCTGGTTCAAACAGGGCTGCGTTTACAGAGCGCCTGCTGTGCCCTGGGCCCTGGGCTAAAGTGCTGTCTCATGTGTGCTCACAGCATGGACGCCCACAGAGCTGGTCTTTTCTCGTTGTTCTTTAGACATCTGTCCAGTTTTGTTCATTCAAGGGGCTACTTTGTGCCAAGCACCGGGGTATGGTCGAAGGCCAGCCCCGGCCCCGGCCTGGTGGGCTTCATGGAGGCAATGGCCATGTGGGATGTGGCCTGGGGGACATGAAGGAGGCTCCCTGGCTGAGGGGATGGGGGTCTGCTAGGCAGAGGGAGCACGCGGGGCAGGAAGCTGTGGAGTGAATGAGCGTGAGGCCGTGTGTGGCTCTCAACCTCCTCTGCCGCTCAGCAGAACACACTGGCTTCTGTATCATCATCGCTAGAGGGAAAGCTGACTGCGTTGGACCCATGGAGAGCTGGCCCAGGCTTGTCCTTCATGGGTTATAGTGGGGATTTCCGAAGGCACGGTTCCTGCCTTACAGAGATTCTGGAACACCCCAACCTAATCCCCTGGCCTAGTAAGATGCACCTCCGCTTTATTATTATTTTTGTTATTGTGCCTAATTATTTGCAAAGGCCTGTTGAGATGTCTGTGCCTGGGACTGTAAGAGTTTCTTTGGCTAGAGTTGAGAGAACAAGGGTGGGGGCTGGGGAGTGGGAGGCTAGAAGGGGAGGCTGGGTCTGCTTGGCAGAAGTCATGGATCGCCCTGTAGTTCCTCCTTGAGTCTAAACTGAAGTCTTTTATGCTGATCTGTCTCCTCTGCTTGGCGTGCTTCATTCTGTGGGGCAGGAGAGCTCTTCCTCCCGGCCCTGCATGGACGTGCTAAGGGAGGCAGATGGGCCGGGACCTGCAGAGGCGAGGGTCAGAGACCCCCGGTCCTCGCCCTGCTGTCCAGCTGCCGCTGGGCAGTTGTCTGGCCTGCTCTGGACCTCAGTGTCCTCTTCTGTAAAATGAGAGGAACAGACTGGGGACTCGAAGGTGCATCTGACTCCGACCACGAGATACGTGTTGGTGCACAAGGTGGATTTACACTGTGTGTGTGTGTGTGTGTGTGTGTGTGTGTGTGTGTGTGGAGCCACAAGGCCCCTGCCCTGGGTGCAGACCTGCGGGTTTTACCCTCCCCTCCCCCGCCCCCAGCTGTCCCCTGCCCCACAGTAGGGGACCCCTCAGTGGTGACTTCCCTCATGTTTGTTCTGCAGCTGAGGCAGATGTTTCCGGCAGCTGGCCACTCAGCCTCCTGCCCTATTTTTAGCTCCATTGTTACCCTCCCCAGGCATCTGGCTGCCTGGGGTGCACATGACAGGCCGTGGCCCTGGAAGGGGGTCCTCTTCTCGGGGTCCAGCTTGTTCTCTGCCTTCCACTGGGTCCCTGGTTTAGGCTTCCCGTCGTCTCTTGGGAAAGTGAGGGTAGCGTCAGGGGAAGTGGGGGAGGGTGGGAGGCTGATGCGGAAGAACGAGCCCCGGCTGTGGAGCCAGAGGCCTGGTTCTGTTGTTCTGTCACGTAGTGAACTCTCTGAAGCCTCAGTGTTTCCATCTGCTGACTGGCACAGTGGCCGGTGCGTCTGCCTTTCTCAGAGGATTGTTCTGAAGCGGAAATGAGGTAGTGAACGTGAAATTTATTTAGGAAAAAGACATTTGGGACCTACAGCTATGGTGGGCTTGGCTCTGGGGGTGCCCTGGAGGAGCACTGGATCCAGAGCAGGGAGACGGAGCATGTGCTTACCAAACACCAGGCCAGGGAGCTCAGCCTGGGGTCGTGTGGGGCCCAGGCTGCCCGCTGGAAGGTTTGCAGGAAGAGGGGGCATTTCCACCGGGCGTTGGTGGAGGGCATGAGGGGGTGAGGGAATGGTTGGTGTTCCTGGCTCTGGGACCAGGGATGACAGATGCACAGGGGCAGGGAACCGCTGGATGTGTCCTGGGAGGTCTGAGCAGGAAGAGGCTTTGAGCATCTCTGGCCAGTAGCTCTGGAGCTTTCCTCCCTGGGAGCAGCCGCGTGGTGGGGCTGGGGGCAGGAGGCTCTGCATCTCCCTTCCTGAGCTGGCCGCCGGCAGAGTAGCCCTGCTTCTGGCTGTATCACACACTGGGCTGTGTTGCACGCTGGACTTTCATCAAGGATTGAAAGGGCTCAGCTGCTAAAATGTTTGAAAGCCTCCCATCCTGTCCAGCCCCCTCACTTTCCAGATGGCAATGAAGTATGGTCCAGAGAGGGCTGTGCTGAACTTGAGACCTCTCAGAAAGCCCAAGCTGGAGAGGAACGTCTCCTGGGGCTTTTGCTGCTCTGTACCGTAGGGCATCTGGGACCAGGATTTGCCTGGAAGGTTGGGGATGTGGAGGGCAATAGGGGGTGCTGAGGGTGGGAAGGGGGGGATCTTGACTACCAGGCAAGACTGAAAGCCACAGAAGTGGAGGGCTGGGGACAGGCCCCAGCACTGGGTCATGGATTTGCACAGCCTCTTGAAAGGATGCCTCAGGCCCTCATGACATTACTGGAGGTCAGAAGTGGGGGTCCAGCCTAAGGTCTCACTGGCCCTTTGGGGCCCAGTCCCTGGAAGTGGCCAGGTGAGTATCAGCAGGCCCAGAGCCCTGGGTGGGGTCTCAGGAAACTCTAGATTTCTGCTGACACTGAAATGCCCAGATGGCCAACTTCTTGGAGCTGGGCAGGTGAGCATGTCCACGTCCTCTTAACTCTGTTCTCCCGGGGTCTTCCCCACTGGCAGTTTTGGCTCCCCTTTCCCCCAATCCCAGGTGCATGGAACCTGGAGATGGACGGTGCCTCATACTCTTTCAGGAGAATGCCCTCCCGGAGCCGACTGGGCCCTCCTTGGGCAGTTTTACATCCCCTCCTCTCGCTCCTCCCTGAAAAATCCAACAGGCAGGGCACCTCCCATTCAGATAACACCTTTTTGTTTTCCAGAACAGCCCAGGAGGGCCAAAGAGAGACTCCAGATGGGGACACACCTGTAGTTAGTCTCTCTCTGCCTTTTTGGAGCAATGGAGGCCAAGCCTCTCTCTATAGGATGGAACAAACATTTAGCTGCTTGGAACTTTCTAAATCTCTGCGGCTGACTTGGGGAGAGCTGCTGCACCACACCGTCTAGCAATCTTTGGTGCTCTAATGGTGTCCTGTGTGCATCTCCTCAGCCACCCTGTGGGCCCTGGTGGCTAGAGACGTGTCACCTGTACTCTGTGAACCCCCACACCCCGGCACGGGCTGGGCTCACAGGATCCTGGTGTCGCTCTGCCTGACTCTTACGAGCAGGGAAACTTGACATTCTCCTGCGAGAGGGGAAAGAAGCAAGTTCTGTCTTGTTGCCATGTGGTGTGCGGTCACTGAGGGTCAAACCTAAAAATAATGGAGTGCATTAGTCAGGATTAGATTTGGCTGCGAATAATAGGACAAGCCAAATAACAATGGTTTATACAAGATGGAAGTTGATTTCTATGTCCTGTCCAAATCCAGAGCTTTGCAGCCCACGCCTGGGGTGGTGGTTCCACTCCTCCGATTCCTTGGGGGAACTTGACCTCTCCCGTTCCGAGGGTGTGGCTTCACGCGCTCGTGGTTCAAGATGGCTGTGAAACTTCAGTCATCACATCTGTGTTCCAGACAGCAGGATGGAGGAAGGGAGGAAAGGGGGGCTCATAGGGAAGAGTCTGGAACTTGCCACGTGACACTGCCCCTTATGTCCCATTAGCTGGGACTGGTCACAGGTACCCGAGGGGACGTAGGGAGGGGGCTCCTGCCCCTCATCTGGTTTGTTTACTACACATGGCAGGGAGGGAGGGGGTGGAGGCATGGTGGGCATTTTGGCCAAACCCGAGGACGGCCCCAGGCCGAGAAGTGGGGCCAGCACTTCCGGGACTGTGGAGTCTCCCCCAGGGAGATTCTCCCCGCCCCGGGGGAGGTCAGTCTTGACTTGGGACCAGAAAGCCCCATGCCCCAGGGCCAGCAAGAGGGAGCAGAGAAGCTCTCTGGGGGTTAGGAGGCAGCCCAGTGGCATCAGTCAGAACAAGGGAGGTGCACCAGCCTCTCCTGAGGGGGTCAGAGTCTGCCCGGCAAGTGTGGCCTGTGTCTGGGCTGCTGGGGCCACAGGGAGAAGACACGCTCCCCGCACCAGAGGGTGGCAGGGGGGCCAGGGGACTCACAGACTTGGGGGCTCGCAGAGGGGCTGCAGATGCTGTGACAGAGGTGGAGAGGATGCCGTGAATGCAGGGCTGCCCCAGGGAGTCCTTGCCCTCTCCCTCGAGGCCAGGGAGGGCCTCAGGACTGCCTCCCTGCCGCGGCGCCCTGGGCTTGCACACCACTTCGGGAGAAACCCGACATCTGCACTTGTATTCGAAACCCCTTGATTTTTAAGTACTGGCAGCTAATTAGAGTGGAAAATAAACCTGCAGGGATCAAGCAACCTCTTTGGCCTGCGGACTACGAACCTCCTCCCTCTAGATGAGATGCTTCCTGCGTCTTCAAGGGGGAGAACCTGGGGGAATGGGTGGAAGACTTGCTTCTTGTGAGGCAGCTTAACTTTTTAAAACTTTCATTTAAAAAATGTTTTCATCCCCAGTTTTGTATTTGGAAAACTTTCAAGCCTCCAGAAGAGTTGAGAGGAGCGTACAGTTAGGGTCTGTTCTCGTTGGTGGCTGATGTTCGCTCCATTTGCTTGTGCTGTCTGTCTGTCCCTGTCTCTCAACCACCTAAAACTGACAGACATCAAGGTGCTTCATCTCTAGACGCTTCATCTTGGGTCTCCCAGGAGCACAGTATCCACAATATCATCACACCCAAGGCGTTAACTTACTTATCCAACATGCAATCCATATTCAAAATTTCCCACTTGTTCCCCAGAATGTTCATTATAATCTTTCCTCCTTCCTTAATCCAGGCTCCCAGAGAGACAGAGCTTTCTGTCGGGCAGAGCTGACCTACAGGGGAGTTTCAGAGGTGGTGATGGGGCTCCCCAGGCTTGGAGGCAGGCAACTAGGGGTGCTGGAAAGGACCCTTTTCCTTCCTGAGGGTCCCAAATTCCAGGAGCCTCAGGGGCCATGCTGGAGCAGGCGGTGACAAGGGCCAAGGTGTTGGCTGGCCACAGAGCTGGCAGGAGCTGCTTCTCTGTCCTCCGCCTGTTAGGGGAGCCGGGAGGGAGGCTAGCCCCCACCCTGTGGCGTCTCCCAGCTCGGGCGCTCCATCTACAGTGGGACCTGCTGCCCCTTGCTGGCCCCCACTTGCCACAGCTCCTCAGTGGGCTGCCCAGGCCCTCTGCCCACTCTGTCCACTCCTGGCTCCAAGCCCACCCCAGTGTCATCTCAGGGGGTGACAGGGATGACTTCTCCCTGGCCAGAACCTGGACCCTCAGAGGCTCCCTGCTGCTTGCAGGCTGAAGCCCAGAACTCCAGGCCCGTCCCGTCCCGCAGTGACAGTCCACCTGCTGCATACGTGGTAATATTTCCAGACATTCCTCCACTTTCTGGTTTTAGCTTTTAGACCCTCGTGTTTTCAGTTTAGAAAAAAAGTGAAAACATTTTGGAAACACGCAGCTTAGCAGATGAAGTTCTCCTGCGATCTCAGACCCCTGGTGGCTTTATTTTATATTCTGATCTCATAGTTTTCAAAAGAAGGAGGCTGAGGGATGGAGGTGGCGGAGGGATAGGTTTGGGTGACCCTCAGAGATGTGAGACGATGGGCCATGCGGCAGAAGCCACGTGACTCTGCCTCTTCTGAGCTGTGAAGCCTGGGGAAATTCCCGTCGCTGGCCCTGCTTAGCTGCGTCCTCTGCTGTAAAGTTGGGGGGGTGGTCATAAGCCCTGTCTCACCTCCTTTTGAGGTTGTTGACATTAGCAAGGACAAAAACCCTGCAAAGACATGAGAAATCCCACCAGGCTGTATGAGTGGAGTGATTATCGTGGGCCCGTGGATGGCAATGGGCGGCGGGACTCGGGCGGGGGACAAAGACACAGAGCTGGAGGAGCACAGTTCGGGGGGGGGGCGAGGGGGCGCCCTAGGTGAGGGGCTGTGACAAATAACTAGGCTTTAACACAACGTTCCCAAAGTAATCTGTTCATCAGTGGAAATCGAGAAGCGATGGATAAGCAAAAGTAAAGTAAGTCAGTCACTCGGTGCCCCCACTCAGGAGTAAGTAAACATCCTTCCTGTCTTTTGTGCCTCCTTGTTGTGGGGTGCCGCCCTTGTTCCCATCACCGAGGAGCCAGGCGGGGTGAGGAGATAACGAGATGGAGCTGATTTGTTCCGTCATTATGTGTACAGCCCCTCCCCTGAGCCAGGCAGCTGACGGAGCCGGGAAGGACACAGGATGGCCCCTGCCAGGAAGAGCGTGCCATGGAAGGGAATGGAGTGTTCCATCTTGCGATGATCACAATGGGCTGTGGGTATGGGGGGGAGGGTGTGTGGGTGTGTCGTCAGGGAGGGCTTCCTGGAGGCACTGGGCTTTAACCTGGAGGGGGTGGGTGGAATGTGGGAGGGCGGGGGTAGGGTGGGGGAGGAGGGCAGTTCAGGGGAGAGGAGTATTGGGTGGGAGTGACTTCCCCCTCACCGTCTTGTGAAGCGCTGAGACCTGCTCCTCGGCGTCATTGCCCGCTCCTCTCGGAGGCCTAGAAGCTGCAGGTGCCTGAGGCTGGTCATATGCTCCTCTCATAAATATTTCCTGAGCATCTGCCAGCCGCTGTCCTGGTGCTAGGGCCGCTGTGTGGGCCAGGCAGGCGCTGCCGGAGAGGGACGGAGGGTGGAGGCGGTGGGGAGACTTGAGGTGACACGTATAACGCTGTCAGTGAGGCAACTGAGAAATAAAAGGGCTCGTGGATGGACAGGGACTGTGGTGTGGGGTGCTGTGGGCAGGGCGTCATCAGAGGCTCAGAGAGGCCTCCCTGAGCGGGGGCATTTGAGCCAAGACCACAGGAGGGGGCAGCCGTGTGAACAAGTTGCAGAAGGTTCCAGGCAGAGGGGTGGTAGGTGCGCAGCCTTTTTGAGGAGGTGTGGGCCGGGGGCGCTGGAAGAAGAAGGGCCCTGGGGCCTGTGGCTGGAGCGTGGAGGCAAAGGAGGACACGGAGTGAGTGAGGGCGGAGGGGCGGGGCCTCCTCAGCAGGGGACAGGCCTGGATGTTGCAGTGTGACCTGATTCCGGGTTTTAAAGGATCCTCTGGGTGCCGTGTGGGGGATGGATTGTGGGGGGAACGAGGGGAAGAGGAGCTGGGGGTCTGGCCCGGGTGGTGGCAGAGGTGGGACGGAGCAGGAGGGGGCAGACCCGTTCTTCTGTGGGGAGAGTTCCAGAGTGGGCAGAGGACTTGCCCAAAGCCACACAGAGCAGGGCTCTCCAGGTTCACGGTGACAGCCAAGAGCGGATGGAAACCTCCTTAGCGGCCTACCGGACCGAGTGGAATGGGGACTTGGAACTGTGTGTTAACCCCGCTCTGCCCTGTTGCTTGCTCAGGGTGGAAGCCAGCCGACCGCTGAGCCCGCTATTCCTCCCGACACTTCCATCTAATAGGCCTTGTCTGGGTGAGGCCCCCAGCCCCGTCAGGGAGGTTCATATCCAGTGGTGGCAGGGAGGGGACGTGGGAAGGAGGAGAGAGAAGTGCATGAGGACGGGACGGGGGTGGGGGGGTGATGAGTCGGAGCCCCTGCTGTGCATCAGGCTGGCCAGCTGTTGCTTTCCAGGCACTCACCGATTTCAGCCTCATACAGCCCAACTGAGGAGGCACAGGGACCCCCCTCCTAAACTGACACCCGGGGAAGGTAGCCACACACCCAGAGTCACTAAGGAGTGGTGGAGACATGAATCCTCCAGGCTTGGGCCCCAGAGCCCGCGCTTCCTGGAATCGGAGGCTCTGTGTCCCCAACTAGGTGCCAGGCCATTAGAGAGTCACTTGCAGCTTCCGCGAGTCCCCACTTCTCTGTCTGATAAGTGAGAATGCTGGCACGGGCTTCCCGGGGAGTCCCTGTGCCTGGAACAGGGTCATTAAGTTCTTACCAGCAGCAGGTGTGGGGCTCTACCCTGATGGCCCCCCGCTGCCCGAGGGGTGCCCGCTGGACCGAGGAGCATGGAGACTCAGTAGCACTGTCCCGGAGAAATGTCCCGTGGGCCACCTGTGGCATTTTAGTCACATTAAGAATGTGAAAAGAAATAGATGAATGTAAATTTAATAACGTTGTTTAACCCAATATATCCACATAGAATCATTTTGACCTGTATCAACATAAGAGATTGTTAATGGGATATTTTACTTTTTTTGGTACTAACTCCTTGAAATCTGTGTGCGTTTTACACCTCTGGCACATCCCGGTGACATTGCTGGATCGTTAGAAATGGTAAAGCCGTCTTCTAGAGTGGCCGTATGATCTTACACTTCAGTGACCACATCTGAGACCCACTTTGCTGCACATCCTCACCAGAGCTTACTGGTGTTAGTCTTTTTTTTTTTTTTTTTTTTAAGATTTTGTATTTATTTGCGAGAGAGAGAATGAGAGACAGAGAGCATGAGAGGGAGGAGGGTCAGAGGGAGAAGCAGACTCCCTGCTGAGCAGGGAGCCTGATGTGGGACTCGATCCCGGGACTCCAGGATCATGACCTGAGCCGAAGGCAGTCGCTTAACCAGCTGAGCCACCCAGGCACCCTGGTGTTAGTCTTTTAACATTTGTTAGTCTAGTGTGTTTCCCTGATGATGAATGCTGCCGGGTGTATATTTATATACTTATTTGGCATTTGCATATACCTTCAAATCTTTTGCTCATTTTTATTTTATTTATTTATTTACTTACTTACTTTTAAAGATTTCACTTGCTTATTTGACAGAGAGAGACACAGCGAGAGAGGGAGCACAAGCAGTGGAAGTGGGAGAGGGAGAAGCAGGCTCCCGGCGGAGCAGGGAGCCCGATGTAGGGCTTGATCCCAGGACCCTGGGATCATGAACTGAGCTGAAGGCAGATGCTTAACGACTGAGCCACCCAGGCGCCCCTTTTGCTCATTTTAAAAAAAGGGTTTTATTTTTAAGTAACCTTTACCCCCAACATGGGGCTCGAACCTACAACCCTGAGATTAAGAGTCGTACACTCCACTGGCCAAGCCAGCTAGGTGCCCCATCTTTTACTCATTTTTCATTGGATTTCTTGTTAATGTGGTACCAAGTTGTAAGAGTTGACACCTCTTTTTTTTTTTTTTTTTTTAGGGTCAGGATTAAATGAGATACTATATGTCAAGTGCTTTGCACCCAGAGATCCACCCATTGGCCTTCCCGGCATCCCGTCTCTGCAGTGAGGGCCACTGGCTATCTCAGGCAGGGTGACCACACACCCTGATTTGGCTGGCGTAATTACACACTCGTGCAATATCTGCTCAACACCATCTCCCTGTGCTCACAACAGAATCTTCCCCTTTGCTCAGGCTAGAGGGGGCGGGGCCCAGCCAGGGAGCCTCGGTGTGGGAGGCAGGAGCTCCGGGTTTCAATTCTGTCCTTGTGACTTGGAACACATTGTGTTCCCTCTCTGGGCCTCCGTTTCCTCATCTGTGGAAAGAGAGGGTTGGACTTGCTGGCCTCCTGGGGCGTAGCCCGCTCGGAAGCTGCTTTTGGGGGCCTGTGGTGACAGCTGGTTGTGGTGGTTCCTGGAGTCACATGCCCTGAGGTGGGACTTGGGATTTTGCAGGAGGGTCTGGGGTCCATCCCGGTGGGCAGGGAGGGAGGAGAAAGGAATGGGGCTGGGGTCAGTAGCTGATGTGCAGCTTTCCACTTCAGCCCCAAGAGCCAAACTCTGCTTTGGAAAAGCCCGCAGGGTTTGCCAAGCGTGGAGGTCAGGGCTGCTGCTTCGGGACAGGGACAAAGAAGGTGGGGACTTGTGAGCTTTGGATTACAGACGCGGAAACAGACCGTAACGGGGACGATTCAGTTCTTCAGAAACAGACTTAGACTCACGAGGTGTTTGGGCTGAGGCCTGAGGAGTCTGCTCTTGAACCTCCTCGGCTTGAATGCTGCCCCTGACCAGAAGCTCATCACTCTGTAGCCTGAGCATTTGTGCTGTAGCATCAGGCAGTCAGGTGATGAGCTGGAGCTCATGTTGAATTGTTCCTGGGGAAACAAGGTCACTTCCCTGCCACGGATTCCACAGGGCGGTTTCTTTTCTTTCAGGAATGACTGCGTGTGGAGGCAGGAGGACGCGTGTCCGTGTGGGGGGACTTCCTCAGACGTCATGATGGCTGTAGTCCAGATGATTCTGTGGCTCCTTAGCTGGTCGCTGAGGGCTTTTGTGGGTGAAATGGGGCCTGGAGTCCTCGATCCCTCCGTGGGAAACCGTGCACCTCTCTCCCTCTCTGGGAGGCTGTGTCTGGGGTGCTCTGGCAGAGAATGGAGTGGCTGAGTGAGGATCCAAGAGGGAGGGAGGGTGTGGGGCGTGCTCTGGTTCTCAGGGTCAGCTGTGAGGAGGCAGGAAGGCAAACTGATGAGGAACAGTGGTCAACCACTGCTGTCAGCCATCCCCCTCTGAAAATGGACATAGTGAGACCAGGACCTTATGGGTTTGTTGGGTGCCTACTGCTTTGTAGGGGCTTTGAAGTGTTAACAGGCAGACACAAGGAGAAGGTGAAGGAGGACCTACGTTTGGTGGAGAATGTTCTTCCTTGAATTTAGGGTTTTCTTTTTTCTTTCTTTCTTTCTTTTTTTTTTTTTTTGTGCCAAGAGCCCCTCTAGCAATCTGGCAGAAACTCATGGACCCCCTTTCCAGAATGTTTTCAAGTGCACAGACTATGCAGGCTTATAGAGGAAGCAAGTTGTATTCAGAGAGGTATCAAAACACTAAAAAACAAATTGGTGATGTAGTAATACATGTCGTCAGTTACTATTTTGTGAACAAGATAACCTATGCGGTAAACTAAGGCTAACTTTTTTTTATATACAATTATATATATTTTTTCATACATGCTTAGATTATTTACAGAAACATAGTTATATTAGCTTGCATATTATATGCTAATAGACAGATGCACATATAAAGTTAACTTTATTCACTTTAAGAACCAAGAAATATTTTATTTAACAGAAGTACATAGAGAAGGAAAGGATATAGCTAAGAGCTGTTTCCTTTTAAATTTAAGACAAAATTGATACTCAACATCCTTTTAAAATAATCTAGCCTGAAAAATTACATTTGTAATTGAAATAATTTACCACCATTATTGAAATTAAGAAAATACATTAAGGAGAGTCTTTACTCTTCAGTGATTGCTTTAGAACCACGAAAAGGCATCACAGAGGAGGAACAGAGATGGGCTCCATAGTCCAAAAGAAATAAATTGTTGAGCTTATCAGTCTGATACTTCTTCCTAAAATAACTGCATTCTTTTGAAGTAACTGAGTTCAATAAAAAAGGTGCAAATAGGAGGTAGCCTCCCATACAGAACATTTTGGTAGACTTACAGGAGATTTATGAATATCTCTCCACAACTAAGTAGGCAATAAATCAGAAAGACACTTGATATAAACATAAAAAAATAAAACTGAAACGTCAGAAGGCACATTCTAAAAAATATAATCCAGTGAATAAAAGAGAATGAAGGTTTACCAATAAAGTAAAATCCTCAAGAAACTGTTGAGACTTAGAAAATTATTTTAAAAATTAAACATTTAAATTTTATGCAAAAACAAAAATACTTTCTTATAAGGGCTTTTTATCACTTAGCTCTAAAAAAAGTTTTAAAAATTCACAACAGAAACAAGAGGAAATAAAATTTTCTCCCAACTAGAATATTCTATGAAGCACCTCATTTTCTCCTTAAGTTTTCCTTAAGCTAAAAAAACAAAAAACAAAACAAAAAACAACAGATGACATTAGTATGATACAGAGTTAACTCTAGATTCATTGCTATTTTCTTTATCCTGCTTTTCTTCTTCATGTGGTGATTCTAGTTATTTCTGCTATTTTCTTCCTCACTGGAATCACTGTCCAATCCATCTTCAACCCCGGCAGATTTCTTGTTATGCAAAGAACCTTCACAGGCTTTGTCTGTGGGAACAGCTCCTTTCTGTTGGGGTAAGACAGTAAAAAATGCTTCTTGCCTTTTTCTGGTTTCCAGATATTCCAGAATAATCTCAAACACATGATTAATTGCCAAAACCTTTCTACTATTCATCTTCACAAAAGTTCTAAGGGGGAGCTGTGCACGATCAATTCCATGATCTGATGCTTGTTTATATGTGAGTCCCTTGTGATGGGACTCACCTAACCCTCCAATCACATAGGCCGTTGATTCATCTAATTATTTCAGTACATTAGGTGAGTCTGATGTTGGATAAATCAGATCTTCTTTCTTTATGAATTCACTAAAAAACCTCTGGTTTGATGCGGATATCCTTCCAGTTGACCCATCCTTTGTCATTTTCATCCATGTTCTTTTTCAACTGACCTACATGGCTTGTCAAATAAAACTGCACGGGATGCAGTGCTCGTCGATTTTCTGCGTAACATTGCTGAATCTGCTTATGAAGTTTCTTTCTTTCTTTTTTTTTTTTTTTTTGCTTATGAAGTTTCTTAATGTCCTTTAATACCATCAAGCTGTCAAAACTGCAGTCGATAAGGCGGAGTGTACTGTGAACAACATCTCTTCGGATACGTTTTCTGTCATTTCCATCTGAGTTTGATTCCAGTTGACATTGTCCCTCTAATTGTTTTCTCTTGCGCTTTTCCTTCCGCTTTTGTTTGCGGAGTTCTCGTTGTTCTTCCCATTGTTTCTGTTTAATTAGCTTCTTCATCTGTCCTTTAGATAATGGTTCAAACCCTTCACCTAATCTTGGCTTCTGGCTCTTCTCTTGATCTTCACTTAAGCTTTGCTTTCTTTCAACATTAGAAGACTCAATAAATGCTGGCAACATTTCAGAGGTCATTATTTGATGCCTCTGAAAATACTGAAAGGCGAACTCTTCATACACTAGGGACCGGATCCCGACCCCCAAACAAATGTTGACCGTAGGCCAAGGCTTACTTTTATTTTGTAAAGACACATCCATGACAAGGCTCTTGTCGCTCAGCTTGGATGGGGACGTTCAGCTGGAGTGTGCCTTTGATGGGCGCACGTCCGCATGGCAGACCCCCAAGCGACTGTGATTGTCCTTTTGGTCTCTGGTGTTGAGAACCCCAGTTTGCAGATGGCACGGCAGCGTCTTTATAGCTCGCTTGGCACAGTGAGGCTAGGCTTCATTCTGGAATCCTTGGGATTCGCCTGCTCATAAGGTCACTTGTGAGAACCTGGGGGCTCAGACCGCCAGGCGCACAGTTGCCCAAAGTTGGCCAGTCACAGCACCCCAGCGCCTGTGGGCAGGGCCCCGGGTCCCTGTGGCTTTAAAGGAGGGATGAGTGCAAGCCGTGTTTCCAGACAACAGCACGGCGGCAGTGGGGTGTAAACCGCCCGCAAGGCTCCATGGCGACCACGTCCCAGTCTCGGCGGCACAGTGGGGATGACAGCCTTCACTCATGATCTGACAAAGTTCTGGACTAGCATAATTGTTTACAAACCATCCAGGCTCTACGGACCACGTCTTTCAGTCTGCCTACATTCCACCCTGCCCTCCCCATTCTCCCCCCAAGCAAAGGTTTGAGCACTAGGGACCCCACTAACACCCCGCCCCCCGCACCTTGCTGACCGCCTTCCCTGGTAGTGGGCAGTTGGGGCGTGACCTCCAATCTTAGGAGCCAGATCTGTTTGAATCTGGAAGAGGCTTTTGGACCACGCCATCCCTACTGCGTGATTTTAGGGCTGGGGACATGGGGAAGTTGCTCGGGGCCCTGCAGCACAGGGCCAGCAGGAGGAGGCCCCTGGGCTGGTGAGGCTCACTCCAGGCAGAGTGGAGAGAGGTTTCAGGAGGAGTTTTACAGAGTGGGAGGCCTGGAGATCCCGGGGCTTCACCCTCCTCTAGACAGTTCGGAAGCCAGTCAGCTTTCAAAGGATATTGTCCCTCCCCCAGCCCTCTGGCCTGCAGCTGTGCACATGTGTATGATGTCCCGGCTGCCCTGACAGGGCACCAGCTGGGGCCTGTTGTCGCCCGTGGAGCCCGTGAGACACGGGGCTGGCTGGAGCTGGAGCTGTGGGGGTGTCGGCTGCAGCTCAGCCCAAAGCGGGCAGGGCCTGGCCTGGCTAGGCAGCTGTGGGCAGCTGCTGCCTCCTGTAGGCCCTTCCCATTTCCTGTCCCTCATGCCCTCATTTGGGACAGTTACCCGTGCCCCTGTTCCTGGAGGAGACTGTTCCTATCCATGCCTCCTTGGCCCAGGCTGCTGGGAGGGGTCCAGGGAACTTTGGTGAGCTGGGTTGGGGGCCTGCCAAAGCAGGGGAAGTGGAGAGAAGTTTCTGGCTCCGCTCTTGGCAGGCTGGGGCCCACTTTGGAGCCCCTCATGCTCTCTGAGCAGCCCGTGTTTCTGTTTAGGAACAGAGGCTCATTCCATCCACGTTTGACGGAGACAGAGAGGGAAAGTGGGAGAGAGGGATGGAGGGAGGGAGAAATTGGACAGTGTGCAGTGGGGCTCTTATAAACACAAGTGTGCATGTTGACAGAGCTGTCACGTGGCTACTGGGAGTTGTCAGGGATGACAAGGCAGGGCTGGAGGGAGAGAGGGAGCCCTTTCCAGACCGCAGAGGGACAGGGACAGGTGGTGGTTTGGGAAGGTTTGAGGAGGGGTGGATGAGTCCAGTCATTCTGTCTAGGCGGCTCTGGGGATGGGGAGCCCGAGTACTCAGGGCCTGGGGGAGAGAAGGCTCAGTGAGCTCAGCCTTCACACTGACCCGCTGACCCGCTGCCTCCGCCACCCTCTTCCCCGGGTGCCACTGCTGGTTTCCAGAGGGCGGGGTGGCTGGAGCAGATTGTTCCCACCATGTGGAGCAGTTCACCCCGGGCTGAGGGCGGCTGAGGGAGTTGTTGTGTCTAGGGACGGCTCCTCACACCCTCCAGCAACTCCTCACCCGTCTCTGGCCGTTTCCCCAGACATTCTCTTATTTGTTAATTTGTATAACTTTATTACCCAGTGTTCAGAGGAGAAAAAGCAAAAGGAGAAGACACGAACGAACTCTCATCTCATCACTTGGTGGTAACTCACATTAGCATCTTGATGTGTATCTCCCAGGCTTTTCTCCTGATACACTTTCATGAACTGGAATGGGACTGTAGCCTGTTCTTGCCTTGCAACCTGCCCCTATCCCTGTGTCTCCATGTCTTTCCAGATCCATCAGTATGATATTTTCAATGGCTATTTAACCTTTGACCTTAGAGATGCCCCTACTTTATTCAGCAGAGCCGCTGTTGTTGGCTGGAGGTGGTTACCCGCGTTTTGCCGTTGTAAACAACACTTCCGGCAGCAACACATCCCAGAAGCCTGGTTTTTGCGAACATCCCTAAGTATTTCTCTGGGAGAGAGCCCCACCAGGGGAATTGCTGAGTCCACCAGGGCACCCAGCCTGCCTCGTGGGGGGCGGAATCTTTGGCTGTTGATGGGGACATTGATGATGGGTGATGTCAAGTTCAGGGGCCTGGTGCTTTCACTGAACCCTTGGATGTCCCCAGCCTCATTTCGTGATATTCATGGCTAGAGTGACCACCTGTATCCTGTGTCCATCCACATTCTCTCTCTCTCTCTTTTTAAAGATATATTTATTTTAGCACGCATGTGTTCGAGAGAGAGAGAGAGAGCACGCAGTGAACAGGGGCAGAGGCAGGGGGAGAAGAGAGAATCTCAAGCAGACTCCCTGCTGAGCACGGAGCCTGATGCTGAGCTTGATCTCATGACCTGTGCCGAAATCGAGTGGGATGCTTTTTTTTTTTAAGATTTTATTTATTTATTTGAGAGAGAGAATGAGATAGAGCATGAGAGGGGGGAGGGTCAGAGAGAGAAGCAGACTCCCCGCTGAGCAGGGAGCCGGATGCGGGACTCGATCCTGGGACTCCAGGATCATGACCTGAGCCGAAGGCAGTCGCTTAACCAACTGAGCCACCCAGATGTGCCCCATCCCCCCACATTCTTCAGAGCCAAGCTTGACTTCCTTCTGCACCTGCTCCAGGTCTTCCCACTTCTGTCCGTCTGCGGGGGGGGGCCCTGCCTCTGTGTGGCCTGACCCAATCACTTAGAGCCCGAGGTCCTGACCTGGTGTGGAGGGCTAACCCCTTCCTAACAGTCATATTTTTGCCAGAGGAGTGTAACCGTAAGGGTTCAGGGGCTGTGTCTTTATGTCTCTTCATGTCCGTAACCCCCCCAAAGCAGAAGCCAAGGGACAGGCGCAGGGTAGGCATTCAGGGAGCATTGGGAGGCGGCACACCTGCCCTCTGTCTCCCGCTGCAGGCTGAGCTGGCGCTTTCTGGGCCTCAGACTTGGCATCTGGGCGATGGGGGTGGAGGGGGAGCTGGGCTAGGTCCCTTCCCGCTGTGGATTTTCCCACCCCTTCCCCCCACTACATGCCTTCTCATCCCGCAGGTTTGGGGTCCTGAGGCTGCCAGCGGACTATGGGTACTACGGCCAGCACAGCCCAGCAGGCGGTTTCGGCGGGCGCCCCCTTCGAGGGCCTCCAGGGAGGCGGCACGATGGACAGTCAGCACTCACTCAGTGTCCACTCCTTCCAGACCACAGGCTTGCACAACAGTAAGGCCAAGTCCATCATCCCCAACAAAGTGGCCCCCGTCGTGATCACGTGAGTGGCGGGGTGGGTGCGTGCGTGTGTGCATGTGTGTGCGTGTGACCGTGTCCCTGGAAGACATGGTTGGGGCGGCTTCCCGGAGGAGTGGTGGCATAAAGCACTGAGTCTACAAACCGCTTTCATAGATGAAGATACTGAGGCCCAGAGAGGTTAAGCAGTTTGTCTGGAGTAACACAGCAAGCAAGTGCCTGAGTGGGTCTCCGTTGTGGGTCTCTTAGCTCATGTCCATAGGGCCGGAAGCATGGAGAAGGAGAAGTGGCTGGTGGGGGGACACCCTTTTGAAAATCATTTTTGGCCAAACATTTTCAAACAGAGTTTATATACTAAGATGCATAAAATTTAGATTTATTTTTCACAACTAGTAATTATGGTTCGAAACTGAGGTTAATACCAGGTCGTAAAAGAGCTGTGGGCTGAAAAAGCTGGAAGCTTTTGGTCACCTCTCTTAATTAGGTCCTTGAGGGACTTTCCTGGAGGAGGCTGAGGGTGGGTTCTGGCACCATATTTTGAGACACATGGATACACTACATACATGCGTCCAGAAGAAGAGGGTCCGGAAGGCGGCTCTGCAACCCTGTCTGCCCTGTGGGGTCAGTGAAGGAGTGGGTGCTGGGAGCCAGAGGCCAGGAAGACAAGAGAGGCATTGGCTCTGTCTCCCGGTGAATCGGGAAGCCTCGGCTCACGTCGAATCTGCCTCTGGGCCCCTCCAGCACGCAGGAAATAGGACACAGTGAGTTAAGAATGGACTGTGTGCCACACATAGAAGTTTGGCAGAGACCTAGCAGATGGGACTTTCTGTGTCAGGAGACCTGAGGGGTGGGAATGATAAATCGGCCTGCTGGCTTTGGGGCCTGACAGGAAAATTAGAATCCTCATCCATTACTGTGCTCCTGATAAGGGGAAGAGAAGAGACTTGATATTGTCTCTCTACCAGAGATGACACATCTAGGTTTGGCCCTTGAGGGCAGTGTCGGAGACACACATCCTGGGCTTTGCTCTGTCTGTGACCTCAGGCAAATCCTTTCCCCTCTCTGGGTCTTGTTTTTCTTTCTTTCTTTTTTAAGATTTTATTTATTTGACAGAGAGAGACACAGCGAGAGAGGGAACACAAGCACGGGGACGGGAGAGGGAGAAGCAGGCTTCCCGCTGAGCAGGGAGCCCGATGCGGGGCTCGATCCCAGGACCCTGGGATCATGACCTGAGCTGAAGGCAGACGCTTAATGACTGAGCCACCCAGGCGCCCCTGGGTCTTCTTTTTCTTATCAGATTACACGGTGATGATGTGCAGAATACTTAACCAAGTGGTGTGGCTCAGAACAGTCATGAGCCTGCTGTAAAGATCTGCCTCCTGGAGCGAGCGTGAGCGCGGCGACCCTGGGGCTGTAGCATGTTTGTGGGGAAGGGACCTTAGAGATCACCCAACAGAGGGCTTGGCAAACTGTATCCTGTGGACCGAATCCCACCTAGCATCTGCTTTTGTAAATAAAGTTTTATTGGAACACCGCCACGCCTATTCCTTTGTATGCTGTCTGTGGACGCTTAACACTTCAATTGCAGAGTTGTGGTTGCAAGAGAAACTGTATGGCTCTCAAAGCCAAAATTATTTACTGTCCAGTTCTTGATATAAAAGGTTTGCTGACTCCTGATTGAATACGTTTTAGATCAGATGTGAAGACTGGATCTAAATACCAAGCTTCCGGCGGTGGATGGATTTGTCCACCATGTGGTGAGATAGAGACTGAGCTGGGAGCAGGAGCCCAAGTCTCTCAGCTCCTCGCTTCAGGCTCCCCTGCCTCACTCCTTCCACTGCCCTGCCTTTCCTGGACGCAGTTCTTTTGTAAAGAGGAGTAGACACCAGGGTGCAAGTGTCTTATTCCCTGTTACAATCAGCATGGAAGCTTCCTGTGTCTTGAGCAGACAGACAGGCCCATCCTGGTTTAGCATCTGCAGAAATCTGTTTTTATACCTGTGGGTTTTGTTTGAAACGGCCCCGTGTGGAGGTAGCAGTGTGACTAGTAAAAATAATTATATTAATAAACACGGTGCCCAAGGCCCTTGGCTGAGCGCTTCCATTCAGCTGTGCCTTGAAATCTCACAGCGGCCCTAGGAAGTGAGAATTACTGGAAAGGGAACCACAGAGAGAGTGAGTCACTCCAAAGCCCCAAAGTTGCTGTGTGGTGAAGTTGGGTTCATGCCCAGGTCATGCAAACCCAAAGCCTCTGTCCTGAGCCCCCTCACTGTGCCATGGTGTTGTTCTCAGAGACAATCTGATGGAAGGGTCCCCTGGGACCCAGGTAACCCTCGAATAGGAGGCCTTAAACGGGACCGAAGCTTCTCTCTACACAAGAGTCTGGGAGGTGCACCAAGCTGGAATGGCCGCCCTGTGATCCGCCAGGCCCCTCCTCTCTCGTTTCCCCACCATCATCAGCTTCTGCTTCTTGCCATCACTTCTGGATGCTAGCCAGGGAGAAGGAGAGAAAGTAGAAGGCACCCACCTTCCCTTTAAGGGAATGGCCCAGAAGTTGTACGCCTGTCACTTGTCCTCATATCCCATTGGCCAAAACTTAATCACGTGACCACCCTAGCTGCAAGGGAGCCTGGGAAATACAGTCCTCCGGCAGATGGCCCAGTCGCGATTCCAGGGTTCTGTTGCTGAGGGAGGAGGGGAGGGTGGATATTGGGGAGAGCAGGCTGTCTCTGCCGTAGACGGGTAGCCGCGTGGGCGCAGGTGGGGTGGTCCTGTTGTGGAGTCTGGTGAGGGTGGAGGCTACCTTGATCATGAAAGTTTCCATTCTGCCCTGACAGGTACAACTGTAAGGAGGAGTTCCAGATCCATGAGGAGCTGCTCAAGGCCCATTACACGCTGGGCCGGCTCTCAGATGCCACCCCCGAGCACTACCTGGTGCAGGTGAGGGCAGCCCGGCCCCTCCTTCCCCCCTCCCCCCCCCCCCGCCCCCCTTCTGGTCCTCCTCCTTCACAGGGTTCCTCCCTCCTGCTTTCCCCACTGACCCCTTTTCGGAGTCACGTCCTCACCTCACCCTCTGGGCTCCTCCCCCACTTCCTGTCTCCCCCTGGTTTCCTGGGCCACGCCCCCTGCCCCGCAGAGCCCCCTGGTGGGCTCTTCTGGCACGTCCCTGCTGGCCCCAGTCTGCCCACACCCCGCCCTCGGGGCAGCCCGGAGAACAGAGCCAGGGCCCCAGCTGGGGGATCTCTCTCCCGTTCTCTACGCTCCAGAACTTCTCTGGCTTAGCTCTCTTCCCTTCACATATCCCCTAGAAAGCCAGGTCCACACGCCCAGATGACTTTCATTTTTCTTGTTCACTGCAGTAGCCCCCCGGCCCTGAACAGTGCTCCGGCACCATGTAGGTGCTCAGTAAATAGTTGGCGAAGGGATAATCATGCTGATGAAACTGTGTTTGTTGAAAGAGTAGCTGGGATTTTTCTGGTGTCTGGAAGAGCTGGTTCCATTTTGAATCTGTCAGGCAATGTGTGGGTCCTGTTGGAGGGGCATGGCCAGGTGATGTCCGAGCTCCTTTGTGCCCGGGAAGGAACTCCCCTGGCGCCTCGTGTTCTCACCCCTTTACTCTGTCCCTCATTGCATCCATCACCCCAGCCGGGGAAGGGAGAGCCCCATCCGTCCTCAGAGCTTCAGGACCTCAGGAGGGGACTAGTGCAGGTTTCCTCTGGCTGATTCCTGGGGCCCCAGCTGTGACTCCTTGCTTGGGCCCCTGCTCCAAGCCCTTCCTCTGGCTGCGGGAGACATTTGACTTCTTCCTGGAGAGCTTCGGGCCCCACCCTAGAGCCAGCCTCAGTTTCCTGCCCCTGGAGTGCCTCTCCCTACTTTCTTTCCTCAAGGCCTGCCCCCAATGCTGCCTCCTCCATGAAGCCTTCTCGGATTTCCCATCAGGAGGAGTTGTTTTTCCCTTTCCCATGCTAAATGACACTCTTCTTGGGATCACAGATGATCACATTTTTTTTTTTTCCAAAAGCCTGCAGACAACTTGAAGACCATGTCCCCTGCCCCACCTCTTGCTCCCCATCCTCTGGTGCCTGGGACAGAGCTCCACTGATAGAAGATATCCCCGAGCATCTGAGTAACCCCTTGTGGCTCTTCCCCTGCCAGGGACGCTACTTCCTGGTGCGGGATGTTGCTGAGAAGATGGATGTACTGGGCACTGTGCGGAGCTGTGGGGCCCCCAACTTCCGGCAAGTGCGGGGTGGCCTCACCGTGTTTGGCATGGGACAGCCCAGCCTCTCTGGTTTCAGGCAGGTCCTCCAGAAACTCCAGAAAGATGGACACAGGGTAAGCAGGGCTGCTTCCGGGCAGGGTCTCGCAGCCCCCCAAATCTGGCAAAGGGGCTCCTCCTGGGAGTGGCCTGGCCACATGATGGGGAGGCTGCCTGGGGACCCAGACCAGGCTCTGCAGGCCTTAAATGCCACAATGATCATTGTGGTCGGCATGGTTGGGAAATTTTGGGTCAATTTTTATTTCCCTGTCGTGTGTGGACATGGGGGCCCAGGTCAGAAGCCCCTTATACAGCCCACTTTGAGAACCTTGGAGAAGTGAGAAGGGGGACAGGGTGACAAGAGGATCCAGGTCATAGCAAGAAAGGCACAGCGTGATGACCACAGCAGACACAGGTCCTTGTGTCGGCCCTATGAAGGCAGGGCGGTTCCTCCCATTGCACAGAGGAGGAAACCAGGGCCCAGAGAGGACGGGTGACACAGCTTTGGAGTGGTGTCCTAAGACCCAAACTAGGCATCTGAACTCTAAATCCCTGTTTTTGTTTTTTTTTTTTTATAAAGATTTTATTTATTCATTTGAGAGAGAGAGAGCACAAATGAGGAGAGGGAGAAGCAGACCCCCCACTGAGCTGGGAGCCCGACGTGGGGCTCGATCCCAGGACCTGGAGATCATGACCTGAGCTGAAGGCACATGCTTTATCATCTGAACCACCCAGGCGCCCCTAAATGCCTGTTTTTAATGACTCCTCTTTTTTTGCCTGATGCTGAGGCGGGGTTTTGAGTGTCTGCAGGACAGAGGCTGAGGGTCCCATCTGGTTGCAGCCTGCATCTGGTTTGGCCTGGGGTTTAGCTGGAGAGTCCCTGAGTGAACCAGAGTGCGGTGGGTGTTAGTTCTGGGCGGATCCTCTCTTCCCAGCCTGACTTCAAGTTCCACGGGGAGGGGTCTGCCCACATCTCTCTGTGTGTAAGGTGCTCAGTGAATGAATGATTGCATGGTGGTGGCAGGCATTCATTTCTTCCCCCGGTGTTTATCAAGCACTTGATTTATCTGGCATTCCGTGCTTGCAATAATGGAGTTGTGAAAATGACTCGGACATGGTTCGCCCTGTAAGGAACCTGTAGTCCAGGAAGGGAGATGTAGTCACTGATCCTGTTAGGAAGAAGCAGGAATCAACACCATGAGCTTCAGACAAAGGGCTGTTGGCCCCGAGAAGAGGGAGAGTCAGGAGCAGGTGGTATTTGGACCGAGCTTTGCTTATTGGGTAGGATTCATGTTGCAGGGACAGGGTGGGGGTGACAGGCGCTCAAAGAGCAGGGACCGGTCTGTGCAAAGGCACAGAGGTGAGGCAGAAGGTCGGGTCTCCGTGCTGGGTAGTGGGCACAGTTTCTTCCTCCTTTGGCTCCTGGCAGGAGTGCATCATCTTCTGTGTGAGGGAGGAGCCCGTGCTGTTTCTGCGTGCTGAGGAGGACTTCGTGCCCTACACACCTCGAGATAAGCAGAATCTTCATGAGAACCTCCAGGGCCTGGGACCTGGGATCCAGGCAGAGAGCTTAGAGCTGGCCATCCGGAAAGAGGTGAGGGTCACTGGCGTAAGTGGAGGCCCCCCCCTCCCTGGCAAGCCGTGGGTGGCTGAGTTGGGACCCTAGCCCCCAGCCCAACTTTGCTCTCACCGGCCTGTACTCACCCACTCTTCTGCCTTGCTTGGGCGAGTAGCTGGATGCAAGGCCAGCTCACGGGAAGCTAGGGGAAGACCTTCCTGTTCCTGGCTCTGTTTGCTTCTGCCCCTTTCCCACCCTGCGCAGCTCCTCCGCACTCAGCATCCTTATTTAGCAGGTGCCTAGCAGAGTAAAAGGAGCATTAGACTAGAAGCCCCGACACCGAGGGTCAGCCCTCTGTGAGCTGTGAGGCCCGGGTGAGGCACTTCTCTCGATGGGCCTCTGTCTGTCTCTGAGGTGCCTCTGTTCCCCTCCGCCGCCTGGGGGCCTGTCAAGGTTTCTGAGGCTGTTGACACGCCATGGAGATGTGTGTGTGGAGGGTGCCGTCGCGGTGCCCCGAGAGACTCCCACGGGCAGGAGCCTGCTTGTCTCCCATCTCCCTTTGGGGCCTCGTCTCCTCTAGCACCCAGCTGACTGAGCTTCCCCCTGTCCCTGAGTCTGATGGCTTGGCTGACCCCTGCTGCCCACAGTGCAGGGTGCTTCCTCCCTGGCCCCAGTGTGGGCCATGTCATCTTGTGCATAGGTGGCCGCCTCGGGCCGCTGGCCACCTCCATCCCATCAGGACTCCCAGGGCACAGAGCACCCCTGGCCAGATGGTTCCCCCCTGGAGGAAGAGCAGCCTGTCCGTGGCCTCTTTGTGGTCTCCTCCCTCTAGAGCTCGGCCAGGAAGGCCAGGAGGGGCCTACAGGTCAGTCATGGTCCTCTGGCCCCCACTCCGCCATGCAGATCCATGACTTTGCCCAGCTGAGTGAGAACACGTACCACGTCTACCACAACATCGAGGACCTGCTGGGGGAGCCCCACGCTGTGGCCATCCGGGGCGAGGACGATGTGCACGTGACCGAGGAGGTGTACAAGCGGCCCCTCTTCCTGCAGCCTGCCTACAGGTACCAAGCGCCAGTCCGACCCGGCGACAGCAGATGACTTGGGCCGTGTGGATGCCAGTGTGCTGGGCAGGGGTGCTCTCTGGCCCTGCTCCCCAGCTGTGTGTTTCACCGTCTGCAGGTTGGGCTGAGCTCCCCACACCCATCTTTCCCACAGGAATGCAGGGGTGGGGGATGCCCGGGCTGCGTGGCCTGCCTGATGGGTCTCTCTGCCTCACCTGGCAGGTACCACCGCCTGCCCCTGCCAGAGCAAGGGGCCCCGCTGGAAGCCCAGTTTGATGTCTTTGTGAGTGTCCTCCGGGTAAGTCAGGGCAGGAGGTGGTGGGTGGTGGTGGGAGCACAGAGTAGGGACAGGAGCCTGGAGAGCGGGTCTGGGTGTAGTAGGCCCTGTCTCCAGGGTGATGCTCAGGGCGAGTGTGGCCTCTGGCTTTCCTCAGAGGAAGGTTTCCTTCTGTGTTGTGTAAGAGGTGGAGTGTGTGTGTGTGTGTGTGTGTGTGTGTGTGTGTGTGTGTGTGTTGGCGGGTGTATATTTGTACGTTCTCTAATGACAGAGCCCAGCATTGACTGTCTGACGGCCTGGACTCTGGGCAGGCTCAGCTGCTAATTTGCTGTGTGATCTTGGACAAATCACCTGACCTCTCTAGACATCAAGTTTACTGGGGCTAAAAATTTCTTATCCATAGCCTCTGGAGCTGCTGTTTCCTGAGGACTGGTGGTGTTTCTTTCTCAGCCCCTGTGGGAGGCCACCTTATTTAATTTGCATCTCACGGCGCTGTCAAATACAGGCCTGTCCCCTCAGAGCGGTCTCACTCCCAGGACCAGCTGGTTGGGCTCCCCCAGGGCCTGGGAAGGAGGCAGGGCCGTGCTCCTTGGGGCAGATGGAGCACATTTGGCTTTGAAGTTTGGCAAAAGCGGCTGAGCCACCTGTCTAGGCCCCCCCCCCCTTGCCAAAGACTGCGGGGTGCAGATGGGCCGATGTCATGACCCCCCTCCCCCGACTTGGTCCCGGCCGAGGGTTTCCAGGGCACGCTGTTGTTGACGGTCACGGTCTTTCCCAGGAAACCCCCAGCCTCCTGCAGCTCCGAGATGCCCACGGGCCTCCCCCTGCTCTCCTCTTCAGCTGCCAGACAGGCGTGGGCAGGACCAACCTGGGAATGACCCTGGGTACCCTCATCTTGTTTCACCACAGCGGGGCTGCCTCAAGGCCGGAGTGAGTGTCCCAAGGAACCGCAGGGATGAGGAGAGGAGGGGGTAGGGCTGCCAGAGTGCTGGGGACGTGTCAGGAGCCCAGGGCTGGAGCTGGAGGTGGAGCATGTGGGGTTCATTTCCTGGGTTGCCACAGATTTGCTGAGTAATGCGGAAAAAAGCCACTTGACCCTTCTGGGCCTCAGTTTTCCCGCGGGGAGAATACCCATTGCTTCCCCCAACCTGAATGGGAAGGAAGACTTGGAGACTGTAGTCCAGTGCCCCTCAGCGGCCATGTGAATGGAAATGTCAACAGGGGGGTGGTGGTAGAGGCCTTTGGGCATATTGCTTATGCTACTGACCCCTTCCTTGTCAGGGCTGTCCCCCTGCATACCAAGCCACTGCCCCTGGAGCAGCTCCAGCTGATCCAGAGTTTTCTCCACATGGTGCCTCAGGGGAGGAAGATGGTGGACGAGGTGAGCCAGGGGGCTGGGGGCAGGGGCCGTGGAGGGGCACGCACTCCTCCGCTGGTGGGGTCTCTTCCTCCCCTGCACTGCCCCCTTTTTGACAAACCATCCTTTCCCTTTCTCTTCCCTTCCGCCTCCGCCACCTTTGCTTGGCCTTGTGGCCCTCTCTCCCTCCCTTCCCTGCCCTGGTCGCGGGCACCAGGTGGACAGAGCCGTCACCGCCTGTGCCGAGCTGCAGGACCTGAAGGAGCTCATCTTGGAGCACCAGAGGAAGCTGGAAGGCCCCCGGCCAGAGAGCCCAGCCCAGGTGAGGCCTGCAGAGGGTCGGCTTTCTGAGGCCTGCGACCTCGTTTTGTTAAAACCTCTTGACTGGCTTCTTTCTGACTGACTCTTCCTGGTTGCTGCTTCTCCCAGAGAACAGAGGCGTTCAGAGGAAGGGGAGCTAGAGGAGCTGGGCCTGCAGGAAAGATGGACAAGGAAGAGGGAAAGTTTACTTTCCCTGGCCAGGTCCCCTTGCTACAGAATAAACAGGATGGAGGAAGGGGCTGCTGGCCAGGGTGCCGGGGGCCTCTGGATCCAGAGCCTTCCCAGACTGCTCCTGGTTCCCCTCCGCGAGTCAGTCCCTTGCTGTTTCCTTGGGTAGGCCAGGGTCTGGTCCAGCCTGCTGCTTCTGGAAGAGTGATGGGCTCTGGGCTGTCTCAGGAGCCCTGTCCCTCAGCTCTGGGGAGAGGCCTTGTCTTGAGAGTGTGCACAGTGCATGGAAGGAATCTAAGGCCTGCAGAGACTTTTTCTCCTGCGACACTTTATTTTCTATTTATTTATTTATTTATTTTAAGATTTTATTTATTTATTTGACAGAAAGAGACACAGCGAGAGAGGGAACACAAGCAGGGGGAGTGGGAGAGGGAGAAGCAGGCTTCCCACGGAGCAGGGAGCCCGATGCGGGGCTCGATCCCAGGACCCTGGGACCATGACCTGAGCCGAAGGCAGACGCTTAACGACTGAGCCACCCAGGCGCCCCTCTTCTTCGACACTTTAAAAAAACATCTTTTGAAAGCAAGAGTATAGTGTGGAAAATTGAGAAATTGGAGAAGGCAGAAAGTCACCCATCATGCCAGCACAGCCGCTGGGAGCATTTGGGGCCAGCTTCCTTCCTCCCACGTGCTTTGTCTGTGATGTTCTTGTTTCGGGCGCCCCAGGGCACGTTTGCAGCCTGCTTATAGCCCTTCTCCTCAGCATCCCTGTGCCAGCCTTGCTTTGCACATCGCCGTTCTTGCCGGCTGTGTGACTTCAGCCATCGTTGGCCTCTTAGGTTAAGAGCGTGGCCTCTGCCCTGACCACGTGGGGTCCAGGCCTGGCTCTGCCACCTACAGGTGTGTGGATGGTGGGCCACCTGCGTCACTGCTCCATGCCTCAGTTTCCCCGCTTGTAAAAAGGGAGCCACGAATAATAACCAACCCATAGAGTTGCGAGGATCAGCTGAGATAAGAGCCATGAAGCTCTTAGAAGGGAGTCTGCGTGGAGCAGATGTCCCTGGGATGTCACCTGTCATGGTTTACTAACCACGTCCCTCTGGTTGGACAGTTGAGTTGCTTCCAGTTCCTTATCAATGTAAATTCTTTTGCATCAAGATAACTTCATGAAAATGAAGTTGTTGCGTATTTAGGATTTTTTCCTCAGTCTGGATTAGAGGTTGGCAAACCGTGACCCATGGGCCAAACCTAACCCACCACCTTGTTTTCGTGAATAAGTTTTATCGGAACATGGTCTTGCCCATTCAGTCCAGCACCGTCCGGCTCTCTCACGCTGCAGTGGCCGAGTTGGACAGGTACAGCAGAGACCCCAGAATATTTACTGCCTTTTATAGAAATAGACGTTTGCTGACCTCTGGCCTAGATTCCCAAAGATGGGGTTCAGTGTAATCAAAGGGTATGACCTTTCTTTCGGGCCTCTCTGAATCTCACTTGCCCTCCAGAAGGTGGTACTGACCCAGCAGGTGAACCCTGAGATCCGAAGGTGGAGAGAGGGAGCTTGGGATTCTCTCTGACAGCTCCTTACCCGCAGAGCATGCTGGGCTGGGGTTAGGGCATTTGTTTGAGGATCCAGCTCTCCCTGCCATCAGCGTCATGATTGAGCAAGTCAGTTCATTTCTCAGAACCTTGGTAAAGGAAAGGTAAAAATCATGGCCCCCTTGGAGCACTGTTATGATGGTCTTTTTGTTTTCTTGTGGGGTGGGTCACACTTCTTAAGGGAGGGCCTCTGGCTTAGAGAAGGGTGTTTATGTACTTGCTTCCTCAACACGACTGTGCACGGCCCTGCATGTGTACGGCTTGGTGCAAAGAGGGGAGGTCCCAGCTTGTCTCTGGGCACAGGCCTGGAGGGCGAGGCGGTCCCTGGGTTGATAGCAGTGGCTCTGGGGTAGTCACCAACTGCTCCCCCTGGGCCACAGATTAATTGCAGCAATTCAGAGAGTGGTTAGACGCTCAGAAGAATATCCAGCCTGGCAGAAGTTACAAAGGGAGGGGATAGATGGTGTTCTGGGGATTTCTGAGCCTTAACTCCTGCCCTTCTGGGGATGAGGACAGGGTGGCCCCGAGCCCTGTCTTCACCACCCACCCCCTTCTGGGTCACCTCCTCTCAGGGAAGCTGCAGCCAGCACGGTGTCCGGCAGAGGGCGCTGCAGAGCCTGGAGCGATACTTCTACCTGATCCTGTTTAACTACTATCTCCACGAACAGGTGTGGCTGGGGGATGAGTGGACCCACAACCCCTCCTCCTGGAGTCCCTCCAGCCCTGTCTCCCACGGTGACTGGCAGGTGGAACTGGGGAGGAGAGGGGGCGGCGTGCGTGTTTGTTCCAGAGGAAGGTGGGTGTGGGGGACGTGGAGAGACCCCGATAGAGTGGTGGTCCTAGAGCAGGTCAGGCAGAGAGAGGGCCTACCTCTCTCTCTCTCCCCCCTGGGCCCCAGTCTCTGTACCCTTAGCTGGGGCATTGGGGCCTGGCAGGATCTTGCTTCGGACCTCCTGGTCCTGTCTCCTCACCCCCTCCTCCCTGCCCTGGACCATGATGGATGTCTCTTGGGGCTCCCCCACCACAGGGCCAGCTGGGAGAGTTTGGGATGGCCTTGTGCCCCTGAACTCCCATCTCTCTCTGCCTCGGGCTGCAGTATCCGCTGGCCTTTGCCCTCAGTTTCAGCCGCTGGCTCTGTGCCCATCCTGAGCTGTACCGCCTGCCTGTGACTCTGAGCTCAGCGGGGCCTGTGGCCCCCGGGGACCTCGTCACTAAGGGCTCTCTGGTGAGTGTGGCCGGCTGGCTGGGGAAGTGGGAATGGGTGTGGGCTGGCCCCGGGGCTGGTGGGCCCTTGATTCCTGAGGGCTTGGGTTAGACATTGCCGCCCTTCCCAGAAGACAAAGGGACGATGGCCTTTGGGGCGGCAGACTCTTCCTGTGAGTGACATGGGGTTGATCTCCGGTCTCAGGAAGTGTTTGCAGCTTTGGCCACTGCTGTCATTCCCTCTCCTCGTTCTCAAACCCACGTGCTCCAGGCGAGGAGGCAGGAGGCCTGGTTCTGATGTCTGCCACCAGCCTCTCCCTGTTGAGCCTCAGGTTCCTCATCTGGAGGGTGGGCACTATCGCCTTTCTCCTTGCCAGGGCGGTGATGAAGTGCCAAGTGTGCAGAAGTGCTTGGTAAACTGTAAAGAGCTGGTCCCTGCCCTGCCCTGCCCCACCTTGGGCTGGGCTCTGAATCTTAGTCAGCTGCTGTGGGTCCCAGGCTTGCTGCTCTCCCCACAGGGGGCGGATGACCTCATCTCTCCAGACGCACTCAGCACTGTCAGAGAGATGGATGTGGCCAACTTTCGACGGGTGCCCCGCATGCCCATCTATGGCACAGCCCAGCCCAGCGCCAAGGTGACCACCCCAGGGGCCCTACGTCCACTTGTGGGCTGAGTGGGGTTATGGTTGAGCCCTTTCACTGATGGCCCTCCTGTCTCGCCCCCAGGCCCTGGAGAGTATCCTGGCCTACCTAACTGATGCCAAGAGGAAGCTACGGCATGTCGTGTGGGTCAACCTGAGGGAGGAGGCCGTGCTGGAGTGTGATGGGCATACCCACAGCCTGCGGTGGCCTGGGCCCCCCATGGCCTCCGACCAGCTTGAGGTGAGGCCCTCCTGCCTTCCGCACACCCCTACCTTGGAGGCCTTCTGGGAAATTGGCTTGGGAGGGTCTTCAGAAGGTCCCATGCTCCTCTTGTAAGATGGAGAAACTGAGGCCCCAAGAGGAGCAGACTCAGGGAGTGGCTGATTCAGGACTCCCACGGTGGCCATCTCCCTGGATCTGGGTCTGGCTCTGATCCCTGAGGCTCAGGAAGGGGCAGGGGTGCCCCCAAAAGCCAGGACTGGTCCTGGCCATGGCAGACTCTGGCCCTCGGGGCTGGCCTGGAGGCTGCCTCAGTGGCCTGAGCCCTCTGCCCCACCCTCCTCTAGAACCTGGAGTCTCAGCTGAAGGCCCACCTGAGTATGCCTCTCCCAGGCACGGGGGCTGCACCGACCCGCAGGTTCCAGACATGCCTCACCATGCAGGAGGTCTTCACCCAACACCGTGGGGCCTACCCCGGCCTCACTTACCACCGCGTCCCCCTGCCAGACTTCTGCGCCCCCTGCGAGCAGGTGAGGGGGCTGTGTAGGCCTGGCCTCTAGGCAGCCAGGGGAGGCCCTCTCCCACCCCCGCTCTGGCCTGGGCCTTGGCTGTGGGTGCAACTCCCCCGAGGGACTGGGAGCATGTTCCACGAGCCTTCACATATGACCAAGTGGTTTATTCGCTCGGCGCCTGTGTGCTTATTACGTGTCGTAGGTGTGTGTGTGGGAGCACACCCATGGTGTTTGTGGTGAATGTGCGTCTGTGAGGGAGACGTGTCTGGAGTGTGTGTGGGTATCACTGTGGAGTGTGTACATGCATGTGATGGGTGTGTTGGTCTGGCATCTGTGATGTACGTCTTGTCTTTACCAGGGGGTATGTGGCAGGCGTGTTTGGAGAACTGTGGGGTGTGGAATGTGTATGGGGGTTTGTGGGTGCTTGTGTGTGGCCAAGGCTGTTTGTGTGTTCTCTGTAGGTTTGTGTCTTTGTAAGTCTGTGTAGTTTGTGTGTCTTAAGGTCCATGGACACGTCCGTGGTGCGTGTGCCCAGCTCTAACTGCATGCGGGTCGCTGCGTGCCTGTGTGATGCATCGGTTGTTTGGGTGACGTGTCTATGCGGGGGATGGTTCTGGGCCTGGGGTTTGTTGGGGGCCTCTGATGGGCAGCCTGTGAGAGGCAGCGACAGGGACTTGTAGTTCCTGCCTCTGTGGGTCTGGTTGCCTGTTGTTTGTCGCCCCCTGGTGGACCCATGCTGCAGTGATCTGTTGGGGTCGGACCCCTGCCCTCAGGCTGGGATCTGGGTTGGGTCCCTCTCAGGCAAGCAGCCAGGCCAGGGGTCCCTGCGCAGCCCCCAGGGACACAGCACGTGGGAGTGGCATACGCATGTTTCGAACCCTGCCTGGCGGAGGGTGTGTGTGTGTGTGTGTGTGTGTGTGTGTGTGTGTGTGTGTGTGTACGCACGCGCACCTGGGGGAAGGGGGGGCGTGGTAGCAGGGGCGTGGCTGTTTACAAGCATGTCATCTTGTGCCGGCTGCCCCAGGACCGCTGCTTTGGGGTTGCCATTTGAAGGGGCGGGCCACGTCGGGAGTCTGCAGCCTGGAGCCCCGGCCGCCTGACTCAGACCCTGGTCTCCCCACCCAGGATTTTGACCGACTGCTCGAGGCTCTGCAGGGTGCCCTCGCCAAGGGCCCGGGCACTGGCTTCGTGTTCAGCTGCCTCAGTGGCCAGGGCCGGACCACGACCGCCATGGTGGTGGCCGTGCTGGCCTTCTGGCACATCCAGGTATGTGTGGCCAGGGCAGGGTGGTACTCGGCCCCGGGGACCCTGGCTGTGGCAGGAGCGTGTGGGACGGGGATGGTGCATGGTGTGGAGCATCTCGCATCAGTCCTGGGCAGAGGGCCTGGGGGCCGGCAGAGCCCCGGCAAGGGCTTCCTCACGTGGGGGGGGGGGGCGCGGCCTGGGTGGACGTGCTCCCTGCCCCAGCAGCTGTCCTCCCCCAGGGCTTCCCCGAGGTGGGCGAGGAGGAGCTTGTGAGTGTGCCTGATGCCAAGTTCACCAAGGGCGAGTTTGAGGTGAGCGCACCCCACGGGGCCCCCCGGGGACACCTGGTGAGGGGAGAGGGCGAGTCTTGCTGGCAGGTCTGGGGGATCTTCAGAGCTTCTCTTAATTATATCACCTTCTGGCACCTCCTCATCTCAGTGCTCCCCTGCTCCCATTTCGCAGATGAGCAAACCAAAGCACAGGTCAGCTTGGCTCTGGGCCCTGACAGATGGCTCTTGGAGAAGAGGGGGCTAGACTGACCCCCGTCAGCCTGGCCCTGCTGTTGGGCTGCTCTGTGCCTTGGGGGAGCCCCTGGCCACATCTTGTCTGGGTGACACTGATGCCTGCTTCACCAGCTGGAGCTGGTGACCTTGCTGCTGGGCCATGGCCTGTCCCACCCCACCCCTATTTCAGTCCAGGGCACTGGGTGGATGGCCACTCACATTTCCGATTTAGTCACCCCTGTATTGTGCCCCTGCTACATGTCATCAGCCCAGACACCCTGTAAGTAGGCAGCAAAGTCCCTGTCTTCCAGGGGGTGGGGAACGTGGCGCTCAGAGCTGGCGTGTGGCTCCCTGGTGTCGGCGCTGTGGTCGGCTCCTGCCTCCTCGACTGGCCTCATCACGTTCCGCGCACCCCCCGCTGTCCCCGCTGTCTTGTCACCCTGGCCTCTGCGTGCTCCCTCAAACTTGCCAAACTCCCTCAGCTTCTCGGCCTTTGCATGTGCTCTTCCCTCTCCTGAAACTCCTCTCTTCCTTCTTGCTGATTCGCTGATTCTTAGATTTTTATTTTTTTCATTGCGGTAAAATGTACCTACCATGTAATTTGCCATTTCAACCGTGTTTAAACGTACGGTTCTGTGGCAGTGAGTACATTCACTTTGTCGTGCAACCAGTACCACCATCCGTCTCCAGAACTTTCTCTTCATCGCAAACTGACCATATCCATAAAAACAGTAACTCCCCATTCCTCCCTCCCCAGCTGCTAGTGACTGCTGTTCTCCTTTCTGCCTCTATGGATTTGACTGTTCCATATACCTCATACAAGTAGAATCACCCAGTATTTGTCCTTTTGTGTCTGGTCTATTTCATTTAACGTGATGTCCTCAAGATTCATCCATGTTGAGGGTCTATTAGCTTTCACTCCTTTTTCAGGCTGAGTATTATCCTATTGTACATATGGACCACATTTTGTTTATCCACTCATCTGTCGACGGACACTTGGGTTATTGTCACCCTTTGGTGATTGTGAGTCATGCTGCTATGAACTACAGGAGTACAAATACCTGTTCAGATATCTGCTTGCACTTTCAGAAGTGGAATTGCTGGGTCATGTGGTAACCTGTTTAGTTTTTAAACAACGGCCATATTGTTGTCTGTGGCAACATATCCACCAGCAAAGCACAAGAGGTTTAGTTTCTCCACGTTTTTGCCAACACTTGTTGTTTTCTGTTCTGATAGTTTGCCATCCTGGGGGATGTGAGGTGGCATCTTATTGTGGTTTTGAGTCCCCTTTCCCTGATGATGAGTGATGCTGAGCATCTTTCCATGTGCTCGTTGGCCACCTGCATGTCTTCTATGAGGAAATGTCTGTTCAAGTTCTTTGCCCATTTTTGATTTGGTTTGCTTTGTTGTTGAGTGATGGGAATTTTTCAATATATTCTGGATATCAATCCCTTAGCAGATTTGCGATTTGCAAATATTTCCTTTCATTCTGTTGGTTGCCTTTTTACGCTGTTGTTGGTGTCCTTTCTTTTATCGCCTGTGCTTCTGATGTCCTGTCCAAGAAGTCATTGCCACATGCAAGGTCATGATGTTTTCCTCTCTATTTTCTTCCCAGAGTTTTATGGTTTTAGCTCTGTGTTTCTGTCTTTGATCTGTTTTGAGTTACATTTGCAAGTGAATATCTAATTTTCCCAGCAGCACTTGTTGAGATGGGCCTTGAGGTTGTCCTTCGTGTGGGGTGAGCCTGTTGCTGGGGCTGGTGGGCCCACCTACCCCCCTTGGTTTTCTCTGTGTTCCCCGGGCCCCAGGTGGTGATGAAGGTGGTGCAGCTGCTACCCGACGGGCACCGCGTGAAGAAGGAGGTAGATGCGGCCCTGGACACAGTCAGTGAGACCATGACGCCCATGCACTACCACCTGCGGGAGATCATCATCTGCACCTACCGCCAGGTGGGCCTCGCTCTGACCCAGGTGTCCCTCCCCCAGTGCACAGAGACGTTGTGGCTGACTGGATGTGACGTGGCTAGGGCTGCCGTGGGGCCCTCATCGGTTCTGTTACTTCCTCATCTTCTGGATGTGACCTGTGAAATGGAAACACGCCCAGCCCCAACTCACCCTGGCTTGATTCGGGGGTGCTTGACGAGGTGTATGTGCCGGTGATGTTCAGAGTATTTGACAGCTGTTGGCATTCCTGGGACCAGTCAAGGATGTGGCAGTCAGAACCAATGCCCTGTCCTGACCCCTGTGGTGTCAGATGTTAACCCTTCAGGTTCTGGGTCGTGGGAGGTGCTGAGGGTCCCGGGCAGGAGTCAGGTTGGTAGATGGGGCCACTCCAGGGGCTTGGCAGGTGGCCATTTAATGACCAGCAGGGCAGCCGTTCAGTGTTTTAATGGCTGATGCCGCATGACTGCCCACTCAGGACCTATGTATGTCTGTGCTGCCCGCGGGCTGGGGCCGGCCCCCAGATTGACCTCCTCAGTTAAAAATTGTGTTTGGATGACTCATGAAATGATAAAAATGAAATGGTTTCCATAAAGGTACAAATTTTATGTAAAAATCCAGGATTTCAGCCTATTTAGAAAAAAAAATGTGCCTTTCCATTAGCTGTCTGTGGGGCTCTGGCCTACACAGCTCTTCTGGCCCAGTCAGATGACTTGACATTATCTTCTGATTACCACGTTCACCCACCCCCATTCCAGAGGCCAGGCTGCTGCTGACCTCAGCAGTGGGAGGGTAGGGATCCCTGAACCCCATCCCAGGGCTCCTTGCTGGCGGATTGGTGGGGTGGGGTGGGGGTGGAGCAGAAGCAAGATAGAGAGTCATTCCCCAGTGTGGCCACTAGGTGGTCTTAGTGAGCTGGGCCTGGGCCAGACTCTTCCAAGAGGCTGAAGAGCAGAAGGCCTTCACTCTCTAATTCAGTCCTTTTCACCCTGGTGGCGGCATACTAGTTTCACACGGGAGCTTTGAAACATTCCCATGCCTGAGTTCCATCCATAGAGAGTCTAATTTACTAGGTCTGGGGAGGGGGCCAGCATGTGAGTGTTTTTTTGTACAGTTCCCTGGGTGATTGCAATGCATAGTCAAGGTTGAGGACCACGTCGTCTAAGCGGGAGTCCCCAGCTGCAGTGAGTTTCAAGATCACCTGGAGAACCCGTTGCTGGGCTCCAGTTCTGAGTTTCTGATTCCGTAGGTCTGGAAAGCTCTTAGGTGATGCTGATGCTCCTGGTGGGGGGGGGGCCACACTGGGGGATCTGCTGCAGTCGAGTCTCACCCTCTTGCTGTCTTCTTAATAACAGCTTTATGGAGATAGAATTCACATAGCATACGATCCAGTTATTTAAAGTGTGCAATTCAATGGTTTTTAGTACTTTCACAGAGCTGTGTGGCCATCACTACAACCAGATACAGAACATTTTCATCACCCCATTTCGCCCTTCCCCAACCCTAGGCAACCGTGAATCTACTTTCTGCCTCTTGGGATTTGCCTATTCTGGACATTTGATAAAAATGGAATCATACAGATGTGGTCCTTGTGACCAGCGTCTTTCACTCAGCATGATGTTTTCAAGTTTCATCCGTGTTCTAGCATGGATCATTACTTTGTTCCTTTTTGTGATCAATATTCTATTGTATGGATACATCACATTCTGTTTTTGGTGTCATGCCTCATCTAAGGTCATGAGAATTTACCTCGAAGAGGTAAGTAGATTTCTTCTAAGATTTTATAGTTGTAGCTCTTACATTTAGTCTTTGATGCATCTTAATTTTTATATATGGTGTGAGGTAGAGATCCAGCTTCATTCTCTTGCTTGGAGATATCCAGTTGTCCCAGCACATGTGTTGAAAAAACAATTCTTTCCCCATTGAATTGTTTTGACATCTCTAAAAAAATCCAATGACTCTAAATGTGAGGGCTTATTTCTGAGATTTCAGTCCTGTTCCATTGATTGCCTGTTCTATGCCAGTACTATACTACCTTAATTACCATAGTATGGTAGTGAATTTTGAAATTAGGAAATGAGTTCTCTAAGTATGACTTCTTTTTCAGAACTTATTTTGGCTATTCTGGGTCCCTTGTATTTCCATATGAATTTTAGGATTAGCTTGTTAATTTCTGAAAGAAAAAAAAAGCCAACTGAGATTTTGATAGGAATTTTGATGCAGATCAATTTGGGAAGTACTGCTATCTTAACAATAGTTACTCTTTTGATGCATAACGTGAGATGTCTTTCCACTTATGTAGGACTTCTTTGTTTTTTTACAAGATATTTTATAGTTTCTAGAGTGTGAGTTTTACACTTTTTATATTAAATTTATTCATAAGTAGCTTATTGTTTTTGTGTTATTGTAAATGGAGTTAATTTCTCAATTTCATTTTTTAGTTTTTTAATTGTTACTATGTAGAGAGACAATTGATATTTGTATATTGATCTTCTATCTTGCAAACTTGCTAAACTAATTCATTAGTTTTGATACTTTCTTTAGTGAATTTCTTAGAATCTTCTGTTTACAAGATCATGTCCTATGCAGATAGAGATAGTTTTGCTTCTTCCTTTCTAATTTGGATGTCTTTTATTTAATTTTCTTCCTTAATTGCCCTGGCTAGATCCTCCAGTAGAATGTTAAGTAAAAGTAGCTAGCACAGACACCCTCTCTTGTTCCTGATCTTAGGGGGAAAGCTTTCAGCCTTTCACATTAAATCTGATGTTAACTGTAGCTTTTTCATAGACACTCTTTGTCAGCTTGAGAAAGTTCCCTTCCGTTCTTAGTTTACTGAGTGTTTTTTTTTTTTTCATGAGGAGATGTTGAATATTGTTAAATGCTTTTTCCGTGTCTGTTGAGATGATTATCTTGTTTTTTGCCCTTTATTCTATTGATACGGTATGATATTTTAATTGAAGGTATTAAACCAACCTTGTATTCTGGGATAAATCCTGCTCGGTCATGGTGTGTCTTTTATATTGCTAGATTTGGTTTGTTGAGGATTTTTGCATCAGATTCATGAGAGATCTTGGTCTCTTATGTCTTTGTTCGGTTTGGCGTTAGGATCCTGCTGGCCTCACAGAATGTGACTGTCTCACTTTTGCAGATGAGACCGGAACCTCAAGAAGGGAGAGGCCATCATATGTGCATTAGTCAGCTGGGGCCGCCACAACAAAATACCACAACCGCATGGCTTAAACAACAGAAATTTGTTTTTTCACATTGTGGAGGCTGGAAAGTCCAAGATGAAGGTTCTTACCAATTTGTTTCCACTGAGCACTCTCATCCTGCTTGCATATGGCTGCCTTCTCACCTTGTCTTCCCACGAAGAGCTCTCGGGTTCCTCCAGACTCAGATGAGCCTGGAGTCTGTGATGAGGGTCTGGGTGACCAGGGTGGGCTGGGAGAAGGAAGATGGAGGGGTTCCTGAGGGGAGGTTAGGAGTTGCTAGAGGCCAGTGCTGGAGGCCAGGGGACCAAGACCCCATACGTCCCGACTCAGAAACAGCATGGGAGGTACCCCCCCCCCACCCAAGGCTCACTGTGCATTTTCACATCCACGGTCTGGCTCAGTCCTTACTCTGTATCTGTGCCTGAGGAAGGGCAGGCTGTACCATCACATCCATGTTTGCATTTGAGGAAGGGAGGCACTGGGCTTGCCCAAGAACCTACAGCTGGTGGTTGGCAGGAGGAGAGCGAGACCCCAGACCCGGATTCCCAGATCGGGCCCTCTCCGCCCTGCCATCCTGCCGCCCAAGTTGGAGGAGGCAGTTTCACCTTCCTCCCACCTCAAGCCCTGCTGCTGGGGGCAGTGGGGGAATCAGAACTAGAAGCCACGACCCGTGCCCTTGTGTTCCCAGCCTGAGAAGGCTAGAGGACAAGAGCACATTGCAGACTCAGGTCATAGGCACGGAGCAGGGATGGGACTAAAACTGTACACACATTTTCCACAGAGACAGGCCTTCCCTGGTCTGACAGCCTTGACTCCCTCTCTGCCTGGCCCTGTCCTAGGCTGCCTGGCCTCTGCAGGTTGCAGCCCAGCGATGTGTCCTCCACTCTGCAGAGTGTCAGTGAGCCTGGGCTGGGACGTGACCGACGCTATGTGTGTGAGGGGGCCAGAAGGCTAGGGCATTTTAAAAAAACCACCTCAAAAGGAAAAAAGAAAGAGAGAGCTCTTTGAACTAAGCTACTCTGTGAGGTTGTGATAGAGGTGACAAAGCTGGGCCCCAGGCTGAGGAGAATCCAGGATGACCACCAGCCCGCGGTGGGAACACCATCTGGTGAATTAGTTGTTTCCTGCTGGGCCTGGAAAGGGAAAAATATCTGTGACAGAAACCAAGGTCAGTTCTCCTGGAGGAAGCCCTGCTAGAATCATTAATGCCAGGGGCCTCTTCCTTAGCCTTGGCTGGTGACGTTAATTCTTAGTGTTCTGTGTTTAAAATAGTCTAATGTGTCTCCCGTCTGTCCCTTCAGAAAGAGTTTGAAGAAGAACTGAGATAAAAGTAGCCACACAGAGAGAAATAAGATGTCCTTTGGTCTCGAATTGAGATTTCGTCTGTAAATCTCTAACTTTGAGCAGTGCTTTTTGTTTTCTAAGAACTTACTCTTTTGTCTCGTTTGGTCCTCAGAGTAGCTGGTAAGGAGGTGACGGCGGGTTTTACTAGACCATTTTACTGAGGAAGACAGGCCTAATGACACCGTGATCAGCTTGAGGCAGGACCAGAACCTATCTCCCAACTCCTCGGCCTGTGTTCCTTTCCTCCCCGATGGCCATGACACTTGGGGCAGTTTTGTTGTGGGGGGAAGAAGGAAGGGTCCGGTGAGGAAGCCACCAGGGCCTATTGAACGTGCTGCCCTGGGTTGGTGCAGAGTTGCCAAAAGGTCAGAGGTTCAGCTTGGTGCCCGCAAAGACAAAGGGTATTCGGAAAAATACAGAGTGAGACAACTCTGGCTCTGAGCCCCAGGTGCGGTCCTTCTCAGTCCCTCCCCGACTCTGGCTTGGCCAAAGTTGTTCCCTGGAGACCTCATTCCAGTAGGTAATGTGTTTCCAGGGCCCGGGCTGTGCAACTAGCGCGGCCCTGGAACTGAGCTATCACATAAAATATGATGGAAGGAAAGGGTTGCTTCCCAAGGCTCTTTCACACCCAGCCCAAAATCCAGCCCGTGGGTGGACGAGCGGCTGCTCGGAGTGCGTGTGGGTGTGTGCGCGCGTGTGCATGCGTGTTGTGAGCATGGGTGTGTAGGGCACATGCTCTCAGAGCTGAGACCTCTCCTGCTTTCCCGTCCTTCCCATGGTGTGGCTGAGCCGGAACAGTCTCCACCCTCCAGGGGGACTTCCTGCTTTATCCTACAGCAAACATGCCCTGAGCACCTGCTGTGAGCCGGGCTTGTTCCTACGTGTGCACCATCAGGCTTGGAGCTTTCAGGGGGTCGGGAGGGGTCTCAATCTCAGCCCGTAAGGAGACCCTGCCTCTGTGCTCACTGCTGCCATTGTTAGCCTTGTGGTTGTCACCAGGGGCACCTCTCTCTGCTGCTCATCTCTCTTCTGCTGGGCCAGGGCTTGTCTCTGACCCCCTGGCCCCCAGACTCTGCCTGGCACAAGTAGGGCTCCACAGATGTCTTGTCTAGTGAGCAGACGAATGGGCGGAAGGTTGAATAGGTCACCGTGTGATTAAATAGGAAAACTGACTCCTACCCTTGTACCTTTTTGTTCTTTGTCCACATTGTTGGCTCACCAGGAGAGGGCGCTCTTCTCCAGCCACCCAAAAATGCCCTGAGTCTAGGTTGGAAGCCCAGAGTTCTAGCCTGGGCTCTGCTAGGAACTCCCTGCACTCCCCTGGGTGAATTGCTTTGGCCTGCCTGGGCCTCTCCTTTCCCATCTGTCACCTGGGGTCACCGTTGCTTTTCTACCTGCCTGGAAGGGTGGGGCGGTGAGCATAGCCTGGGTACAAGATGAAGTGGGGGTGGGGTATATAGGGTGCGGTGGGCAGGGAGGTTGGGACACCTGGCCAACTCACTAGCTTATGTGCAGAGCTGTGGGATCCTGAGGGCCATTTCTTGGCACCGCATCCCAGAGCCTGACCTAGGGGTAAACGACGTTTGTGGAATGAATGGCACACCGAGAAGCCCGTGGTGTCAGGTTTAGTCCCTTCCTGCTTTGGAAGTACTGAATAAAATGTGTTCTTTGGGGGCGCTTGGGTGGCTCAGTCGGTTAAGCATCTGCCTTCGGCTCAGGTCATGATCCCAGGGTCCTGGGATCGAGTCCCACTTCGGGCTCCCTGCTCCGCGGGAGGCCTGCTTCTCCCTCTCCCACTCCCCCTGCTCGTGCTCTCTCTCGCTCTCATGCTCTCTCTCAAATAAATGAATAAAATCTTAAAAAAAAATGTTTTCTTTGGAAAACTGGTTGCTTGTCTATGGGCCAAGGGCCATTTTCTCTCTTCTGGGGACTAGGTAGAAAAAGCTTCCTTGTGCTCGAGGCCCCAGGGGAGTTTGCAGGGACTCATAGAAAGCCCCTGGAAGCGGCCGACACTGCTTGGGGCCAGTGTCTGACAAGGAGTGGGTGGCACTGAGCTTTGAGAAGGATGATGGGGTCGGCGCTCTGGGACCTCGCCCCTTAGAGACTAGCTGTCTTTGAGGGCTGTCAGCTGCCTGCCCAGCCGGACGGTAGAGGCCATCAGGCCTTCCATGCTCCTTCCTATTGAGTGGGTCAGGGAAAGGGCAGCAGGCAGACTCCAGTAATGGGGGTGTCATCTGGCTTGGATTGACTTAGGCCCTGAGCCTGGCCTCGCTTGTTGTTGTTCTTTTTTTTTTTTTTTTTTTAAGATTTTATTCATTTATTTGCGAGAGAGAGAATGAGAGTACAAGCAAGGGGAGTGGCAGGCAGAGGGAGAAGCAGGCTCCCCGCTAAGCAAGGAGCCCGATGCGGGACTCGATCCCAGGACCCTGAGATCATGACCTGAGCCAAAGGCAGACGCTCAACCATCTAAGCCACCCAGGCGCCCCTCACTTGTTCTTCTTGTTTCTCTCCTTGGGCTCTGTTTTCCCATGGCCTGGGTTGCATCCAGCTCTCCATGTGACCCCGGCAGGTCAGTTCACCTCTTTGACCTCGGTCTCCGCTTCTGGAAAGCAGAAGGGTTGATCTCGGTAACCCAGGGCAGTCAGTGATGCAGGGCTTAATAAAAATGGGAGATAGAAGAAGTATTCGTTGATCCCCGATTCGGCAGACATTTCTCGTAGGATTCCTGAGTGCCAGGCACTGTGCTAGTTCTGGAGACGCCTCATGAACAGCACAGGGAAGTTCCTGCCCTCATGGAACCCATACTCCAGGGAGGAGACACACAAGGAACAAGACACAAGTCAAAGTCACATTGTATCAGGTCATGATACGTCTGTGGGGCTGGGGGGTTGCAGTTTTACATGGGGTCTGGGTCAGGAAGGGGCTTGATGAAAAGGTAGCGTTTGAACACAGACCTGAGGGGGTGAGTGGGGGAGCCATGCCAACACCCAGACAGAGGGATACGCCAAGTGCAAAGGCCTTGAGGTGGGGGCTTCCTGGTATGTTTGAGGGGCAGGAAAGGAGGTCAGAGGTTACAGGGGCAGGTGGGATGGGGCCTGCTCTGGGATTGCACAGATGATTACACAGACGTTGGCTTCTACTCTTGAGTGCCAGTGGGGGCCTGTGCAGCGGGTTGAGCAGAGGTGCCCACTTAAGGTTCTAGCAGGCTCACTCTGGGGCTGTGTTGGGACTAGGCTGCAGGAGTGGGGCTGGGGGGGGCCAGGGAGGCCAGTCAGCCGCTGTCACTGAGGTGAGGCGGCTTGGCCTGAGGTGGTAAGAGGCGAGCAGCAGCTGGGAGGTTGCTCTGACTGGTTGGATGTGGGGCTGAGAAAAGGCGAAGTTAGGGAGGAAGGGCAGGTTTTGGCCTGAGCGGCAGGAAGGATAGACATTAAGATGTGCAGACATGTGGACGGGCAGGTTTTGGGAGAGCTCAGGAGTTCGCGTGGGACGTGTTTTGTGAGTTGGAGAAGCTGGATCGATACCTACCTGGAGCCCTCAAGCATGGCAGAGTGCTTGGAGTCTCCATTCAGCATGGAATTTGGATCCCCGGGGGTGGAGGCGTGTATGTGGGGTCCCCAGTGTCCCCCATCTGGACTCTAGATTCCAGAGGGCATTGGAAGCATGAGACTGGCTGAGAGGGCCTGGGGAGTCAGTGCTCATCCATCAGCTGGGTGCCTACTGCATGCCTAGTCTGTGTCCTGACACTGACATTCAGGGTGGTGGGGAGCAGGGAAGATGTAAACCTCGTTCGAATCTGGTGCTTGCCCCCAGGCTTGTTTCCCAGACTGACCATTCCTTGGGGAGGAGAGGAGGCCGAGAAGAGGCTGGAGGCTGTAGCACTCAGAGCAGGCTTCAGGAGAGCAGGGGCTCGGCCTGGGCCTGGAGAGATGAGTGGAACAGGGCCAGGCCTGGTGGAGGGGAAGGGCTTTCCAGGTAGGAGAAAGGCGGGGCGGGGGGTGGGGGGTGGTGTCAAGGTATAGAGGCAAACGTGAGGGAGGGTGTGGTTGAGCTTGACGATGGCGAAAGGACCCAGGGTGGTCAGACAGCTGGGCGTTTGGAATTTGTGTCCCAGCTGGGAACTCTGACATTGGGCAGTTACTTGGTCTTGCCCAGCCTCATCTGCAAAATGCGTGTCCCTCTAGGAGACATTTTAGGATCTAACACGCCGCTCTGGATGTGACATGCTCAGCCTGGCATGTGGTGTGTGGTAGACCCTGGACATGCCTGGGGAGGGGCATCAGCCCTGCCTCGGTGGGTCTCTTCCACGTGGCCCAGCAAAGGGCGGAGCTTCAAGAGGGCCACCGCTGGCGACGCCGGGCCCACGTGGGTGCCGGCTGACCGCTGGCCTGAGAGAGCTGAAGTGCCCAGCGCCCTGGCCACCTTTCTTAGCCCCTTCTATTTTAGGGCTCAGTCCCAATGGATGAGGAAGCCTTGTCCAGCTTCACCACAGCTAATGACAGCCTGGCCTGCCAGGCCATTTAAAAACAGCTCCACTATTTTTATCAACAGGAGGAGGCTGGCCTATCCTCCTCTCCAGACAGTGCCCACATAGGCTGATTTTAAGGAAACCAGGGCCTTGATAGGAAGATGGGTCATTGTCTCAAGTCACAGACTATGATCTTGCAAGATGTGCCCACGGAACCTCCTGGGGGGGTGTCAGGTGTCACCTTTACTTGCGGTCCGAATTTAGGGATAATTCTACCCTACGTTGCCAGTAGGTCTCAGAAGGAATCACCCAACCTCTCCACCCTGAATGTTGCTCGGACTCAGTCCTCTCTGGTGTCTCTGGGAGCAGCAGGCCCCTGTCCCCATGGGAGCGGGGGCTTGGAGAAGACAGGGCTGAGGTGGCTGTACTGTAGGGCCAGCCCCAGAGCCGTGGGCTTCTCATGCCCAAAGGATGTTTCCTGAGCACTCTCTAATTGAAAGTAATTTAAAATGGTTCTTGTCTGGTGGAACTGTGGGTGATTTTCTCTCCTTCAATAAGCTCCAGGGATGGAGACGGGGAAGGCAGTGGGAGGGATGGGGTGGGGAGTGCCCTGTGCCGGGCAGCGTGGGATGATCCTCCTCAGGGAGAGCGGAGTGGTGGTGGTGGTGTATTGGCCATACTTTGTCTCTAGGTAAAATTGTTTTTTGTTTTTTTTTTTTGGTCTACTGCCTAATTTTTAAAAAAAATTGGATTTTTTTTTTTTTTTTTTTTTTTTTTTTGAGCACCTGGTTGGTTGATCCTTAAAACAAGAGGCACCCTGCTCTCCCTTGCTCCAGTCAGCTCCTGCAGCAGCTGGGGCCATTTCCACCCTCACCTCCACCAGAAGCCGTCGGTGGCCCCGTTGTCTGTAGGATCAGGGCCTGGCTGACCTTCCATACCCTCTTCTGGGCCCCGGTTGTCCCCCATTGCCTGCTCCTCTGCGCCCCCTGCCCTGTCATCTACCTTGGATACACCTCACCCTCCGGCCCCTTTCCTCCCCTTCTCGGGGTACCTTTCTGCCCCCCCAACCCACCTCAGATACCGCCGCCTCTTTGACGCCCTGCGTGGTCCGGCCGCCCCCCTCCCTGTCTTGATCCCCTGGTGTGGCTGCTCTGTCGCCGTCCGCTGCCGCCGCCCCAGCCCACGAGGGTCGCTGCAGGCGGAGCCTGTGCACGCCTCACCCCCGCGTTGTAGCTTTGTCTTCTGTGCCATGACTTGCTGTGGCCCCTCATGGTTTACAGGCGCTTCCTCGCACCTTACGTATCTGAGCAGTCCTACCTCCAGAAACCTGGGAGCCAAGAGTTTCAATGGCAGCACCGAGCCTAGAGCCGTGTCTTGCAGGGAGTCAGGGCAGTGGCTGTGGGCCCCTCGCCCGTCCAGGGCCCCACCCCTGCCCACCTCCCGCCCCTGCCCCATCCCCAGTGCCCCAGAACTCCTTCCTACTGAGTGCTCACTCGCCCCTGGGAAGGCTGTTAGCTGAGGCAGCGGTGAGGGGTGGGGGAACCACAGGCCCTGCAGATGGTCCCACTCCGGCTCCTGGTTCTTGGGGCTGTGGGTCATGTCGTGTCAGGGGCGGGGTCCCGCCCTGGAGCCTTCCAGAGGAGACCCACTGGGCTGAGGTGTGCCGAGCAGGAAGGCTTTCAGCTGCGGCCCAGCTGTGGGGAGGCCGCCCTTCCTGTTTCCCCAGGGGCCTGGGGCTGGCTGTGCCCTCCGAGGATGTTCCTGGTGCCTGAGGGGACAGCCCCTGGGCTCTGTCTTCCTCCTGGTGCACAGAGAGCTGCTGTGGGTCCGGATGGACGCCTGGAGGGGGGTGAGGTGTGGCGTTCCCTCTCCCGGGCTTCCCCTCCAGGGCGGGCTGCACGTCCGTCGGGCTGCACGTCCGTGGTGGGTCACAGGAGCAACTCAGGCATGGCGGCAAGGACACCGTGCCACAGGGAAGCTGACTCTGTGTGCCCTGGGATGCCCACCGATGCCCACGCTGAGAAGGCCTCAAGAAGACCCCATTTAAGTCCCCTTCCTCCTGAGCATTAGCCTCCTGTGAGTCTTCCGTTCAGAGGTCACTCCTGCCCCTGCACCTTCAGTGACTCCGCTGAGCTAAAGCCACGGGGCTCCACCCTGGCTGCAGAGTCCCCGGGGAGCTTCTCAGGATTGCGTAGGCCTGTGTCTCACAGGCTCTGCTCTGATGGGTCTGGGCTGGGGCTCCGGCGTCCGCCTGCCGGGGTGGGAAGCTGGACTAGAGTGGAGCGTGGGCTTCCACGGTTGCCTGCCAGCCCAGTTCCCCTTCTTGTCCCTTCACACCCTCGATCCAGTCAGGCCAGTGCCTTCCGGGTCCCGCCTGCTGGTCCCCGTCCACACCTCTGTGCCGCCCCATGGGCTGCTTGCTCTCTCCACCCCAGCCCTGCCGGCCCACATGGCCCAGCCACATCCCACACTCTCTGGGAAACCTATCTCCGGTCACGTGGTGTGGCAGTTCCTTCTCCCCCCAGCACGTGGCCTGGTGCCGTTCTTGGAAGGTGCTCAGGATGGCTTGTTGAAAGCACTGATGCCCCCTGACCCAACACACGCACCACCTCTTTCTCTCCTCAGCCTTTGTCTCTCTCATTGCCCCCCAGCCCTGGTGGCCTTTCTAGGATCTGTTCCAGCCTTGGGGAGGGTGGGGCCGGGGCCGGAGGGTTGGATTCACCCCCTTCTGCCCCTGATCCGGAGCTATTTGAGAAGTGGGCAAGGAGGTCCGTTAAGGACCAGTCGGGGTCAGAGGCCACGATGGGGGTCTCCCTCCCAGGCAGAGACGCACTCACCTGCCTGGGAGCCACTGGAGGCCGCAGAGCCCAGGCCACGGGGGGCCGAGGGGAGGCCGTGCTGCGTCCACCGTCAGAGCCCCGATGGCTTCGCCTTGCCATCCATTGGCCTCCCGTGGAACCTGAGCCGGGGCCATGCCGTGGGCCTCGCTGTGCAAATCCCTCCCGTCCCGGCCCCAATGCTGTGTGTCTGTGTGTCTGTGTGTGTGGTGTGTCCGTGCCTGGGGGTGGGGGGCGAGGCCCCACTGGACTCTCACCCTCTGCCGTCATCCTCCAGGCAAAAGCGGCCAAATCAGAGCTGGAGGCTGGGAGGTTGCGGCTGCGGAGCCTGCAGTACCTGGAGCGCTACGTGTACCTGGTGCTCTTCAACGCTTACCTCCACCTGGAGAAGGCTGACTCCTGGCACAGGCCCTTCAGCTCGTGGATGCAGCAGGTGAGAGGCCGCCCCGCGCAGCCCCCGCGGGCCCAGCAGCAGGCTCCCCCATGGGCAGAGCTGTCATTTGGCTCTATGGGAAGCTTCCACGATCAGGACTGTGTCTCGTTCAGCGTTGGGTGTCTGGCCTGGTGTGTGCACGTGGCCGGCCGTTGGGCAAAGTCGGAGGCACGAATCAGTGAGAACTGTTCCCCAAGGAACAGCACAGGGCAGTGTGCTAGGCACGGCCCTGCTCTGGGCATGCCCAGGGCTGAGGTGACCTGGGTGCTTCGTGCCCATTCTTGTGTTCCCTCCTCCCCTGTGCCCCACGAGGGGCAGGATGGCTTGGTGGCCTGGCCCCTGCCACCTTCCAGCCATGACCTTGGACAGGTGGGCCCTTCCTTCTGGCTGTCCTCAGCATGAAGGCAGAGATCGTCTTGATGCCGTCTCTGCCACCTGAGAACGTCGTGGTGGGGATGCCACGAGATACATCTGGTGCCATGGGCTAGGCCCTGTGTGAGGTCTGCCTTGCGTGATGACTGGTACTCTCCCGTTGTACAGAGGAGACCGAGCACAGCCCGGGAAGTACTTGCTCAGGGTCAGCCGCGGAGCCGGTTGGCTGGCTCCAGCGCCCACCATGTCTGGCCCTAGGCGCCGCCCTCTCATTCCGCCTCCACTGTCCCTCTCTCTGCTTGGCCTCCCAGTTCCTCTGGTTCTTCCTCCGGCTTGTCTGGTTTTAGGGGCAAGCTGTTGCCTCGGCACCTCTAGGTCAGGAGAGAGACCTTCTTCCCCTCTTGGCAAAGTGGCCTATAATTATCCCCGCTCCAGGATACAGGCCTCTCCTGGCCTTGCCAGCCTGCCCTGACGGTTCTCATCCGGATGGAGGTGGGACCTAGCACCCATGGGGCAGGTGGGCGGGAGAGTGCTCGGTGACCCCAGCGCTGGGCTCAGGTAGGTGTGCGGGTGGGGTCAGAGCTGCCAGGGAATAGAGGCAGCGGGCCACTGCACAGCCTGGTGGCTGCTGGGGGCTTGTGCTGAAGACAGCCTTAAGGGTGGTCCTTTCGAGGATGAGCGTTGAGTCAGGGGACCCAAGGCCACATTGGGGCCATCCTCTTGAGCAGGCCTGGACTTGGCTTGCTCTTTGGACCCCTGGGTGGGATGGAGGTCGTGGGGGACCTAGGACACTTCTGCTTGGGTTCTGCTTGGAGAGTGGACATTGGGGGAACCAGGGGCTGGGCAGGAGATTGAACCAGCTGAAACTAGGTGGTGCATGTTGGGAGTTGTCTAGGAAGGAGAGAGTTCTTCCAGCTAGGAGTGTGGGCTCCCGCCTCAGGGTCCCTCACTCCCTCCTGGGGAGGCATGGAGGGTGGGGGTGAAGGTTGCCTCGGGACCTCTGGTCTGAGTGGAGCCTACATCCTCCCCATCTCCTAGGACGGCGGAGAGAGAGGGGGGCTGGTCACTGAATGGGTCGCGTCTCCCAGGCCCTGGGCCACAGGGTTGTATGGAGAATGTCCAGGAAGGCCCCCGCCTGCCCACCTGAGGGGAGGCCTGTGGTAGACCTGCCTGGTCTACGGCCGGAACACACAGCCACGGGGTTGCTTGCTGGCTCCCACACCCACACCGCTTTCTCTAGCCCCCCGTGGGGGCCCCGGCTGTAATGCCCAGAGCCACTGGGCCCATGACCCCTAGTGTCTCAGCGGGAACAGCAGGGCCGCGTGGGCAGAGGGCACTTGGCTTCCTGCGCCGCTCTCCTCTTCCTTACTTATCTGCTGGGTGCTTTCCGTGTTTCTGGAGCCCTCCAGCATCGTCCTGGAAGGTAGAGACAGTTGTCCCCGTGATGAGGAAGCTGAAGCTCGTGGTAGTGAAAACACAAACTTGCTCAGGTTGCTGAGCTGGTGGAAGGCAGTGCTGGGCCCCAGGCTCAGCTGTGTGATCTAGAGCCCGTCGAGGGGAGGAGGGCGTGGTGATGTGGAGGGGGTGGGTGGACCTGGATGACAGCCTCTCTCCCTGGGACTACGGCCCCCAGTTCTGCTGTCTCCCCCAGGTGGCATCGAAGGCCGGAGTCTATGAGATCCTCAACCAGCTGGGCTTCCCCGAGCTCGAGAGCGGGCAGGACCAGCCCTTCTCCAGGCTGCGCTGCCGGTGGCAGGAGCAGAGCCGCAGGCCCGAGCCCTCCACCGCTGGGGACTTCCTGTAGGATGGGCTCCCCCCACCCCTGCCCGCCCCCTCCCCGCCCGCCCCCCTCCTACGGGGCTCCATGCAGGCTGAGGATGCTCCAGGTGCTCTTCACGGGGAGCGGTCCCGAGGAACCCAGGCCCCAGGAGAGACTGGGGCGGGGTTGGGACCCTGTTTTAAAAAGAGCTTTTTATAGGACAAGTAGTGCACAGTTACACTTGTGAACAACAGGCGTGTGTGCTTTGCAGACCGCGGACAGCTTCCAGGGAGCTCGGTCCCCAAGTAGCCGAGCAAAGCTACTCACTGCGGCCACGCGCACCCTCCTCGGCCACCTCACAGCGGTCCTGACAGCCTGGGGTGCGGAGCCGGTTTCCCGCTTGCTTTCTCTTGCTGCCCTCCCTGCTTGGCCTCTCCCCTAGTGCTGCCTGAGCACTGCCCTGGGGAGTGGACAGGGCTCTGGTGGATTTGTCACCTCAACGGCAGCTTCACCCAGTTTCCTTGCCTCTCGTGCCCCATCTCCAACCTGGAGACCCCGAGAAGCACGACAGCAGGGCCTGCTGGACCTGGCAGAGGCTCTGCCTCTCCTTCCTTCCCCTCCCCCTCCCCTGGGGCTGGCGGGACTGTGGAGGTCCCCGAGGAGCTAGAAGGGAGGAGTCCCTCTCGGGAGGAAGGAACTTCTAGAAGATGGATGCAGCCCTATGGAAGAGGTCTGCCCCATTTCCCAGGGAGCCAGGGCAGGCAGTGCTGAGGAAGCCCAGGCTCCCAGCAGCGGGTCCTGCCACACTTTCCCTGCCTTGGCTGCCCAGGTGGCCCCAGGTTCCCCTCTGTTGCAGCAGGAGTCCTGAGGACTGCTGGGGGGTGGGCTGAGTGAACAGTGGAGCATGTGAGTGGGCTAAGGGGGTTCCAGGCCATCCTGGCTGAGGACCCCTGAGCTTCCCTCCAGAGGGAGCAGAGGGGCCAAGGGTTGGGGAGGGGGAGGCCTCAGGAGCAGCTCTGTCCCCACCGTGGGAAGGCTGCTGGAAGGGCCGGCCCTGTGAAGGTGAGTTGTGCAGCTCTTCCTCTGGGGACCACTGTCCGCCGAAGCCCCGGGGGCTGACCGGTGTGGAGGCTGCCCCCCTGGGCCTGGCTCATGGCGGCCTGGGAGCCCTCCCTGGTTGGACGCATGCACTTCTGCAGAAAACCAGTGGACACGTCTCTGGTCTCAGGAGGAGAGGCCAGAGCTGTTCACATCTACCTAGTAGTGGAAAATATTTGGCCGTCTTGGCTGAAATCTTCTGCAAAACTGCTGTATGTCTGTTCACTACCTTTTCGGATTTGTTTTTGTTTTTATTTTTGCATGAATTAAAAAGTTTTCATTTCTTTGCAGACAAGGTCTAGATGAGGGGTCACAGATCAGGCTGAACTGGGAGGGATCCTCTGTGTTCTCACGGTGGCCCTGACTTTCAGCTGTGCTGGGACCATGGGCTGGTCACTTTGCCTCTCTGCCTCAGTTTCCCCATTTGTAAAATGGGAGAATAATACTTGCCTACCTACCTCACAGGGGTGTTGTGAGGACTCATTTGTGACTTTATTTTGTACAGAGCTTTTGAGCATTAAAAATGGCTAAATGTGAAGTGTGCCTGCCTGCTGATGTCTGTAGTATGTTCTAGAACTGATGTGAGCTGTGGTCCTGGCTCCTTCAGAGTAGTGGTGGGTGGGCAAGGTGAGTTGAAAGCACTGATTCTTAGAGAAGGTAGGTTTTTCCAGACATCCCTCTCCTTCCTTCACATCCTGCATGCATGACCATCTCACTTTGGATGCCTGGGGCTGTCATGCTGATCCCCTCCTTGAAGAAAGCCACACAATAGGCTAATTCATGCTTTAGTGTGAAGGACTGTTGTGTTCAGGGACATGGAGCAAAATGGAATTTCAGGGGTTATGATGGAGGACAGACTTCAGCCTCTGCTTCTTTCTCTCACTCCCGCAGGCTTCGCTTGGCCCCTTCCGGCCCCCAAATACTTGGACACAATGGCCTAGAGTGGTTGGCGTGTCAAGAGGCAGTGAGGGGAGTGAGGCAGAGGGCATAGATCCCAGGCTCCTCCCCATGCTCTCCCAGCGTTAGGGGAATGAGACCCTCTGGGTTGTATTTCTGAGGTCAGCTTGAACCCAGAGCCCCGCGGGCTAGGGGTGGTGGTCTTCTCAGCCTGGGAGGGAAGGCCTCCTGGGGTTATTTCCCAGCTCGGCAGAGTCCAAGGATGCTCCCTGTGGCTCCTGAATGTGAATGTAGAGACATGCATAGTGGGGTGTGTGTGTGCGCATGCGCGCATGCGTGGGCAGTTCTCGGCCTGGGGGTATGCAGGAGAGGATGGTGTGTTCACGGGTGTGTCCCCTCAGGCTCCCTGGGCCTGTCCCGCCTGTGGGAGGGCATCTGGCAGTTGCATGGACGGTGCTGGCTCCCAGGTCAGCAGCTCCTCTGGTGCAGGGCATCTGCAGACTCTGTTCGCTGAGTGAAGACGTGCGAAACCTTCGAACAGCCCCTAATGCATTGTAAGCGTGAGGTCAGTTTTAGCCAGCTTCGCAAAGTCTCTCCGCCAGCCCTTTTGGGGTGCTCAGGAGTAGCCCCCTCACTTATCCCATGTCTGGTCACCGCTGTGGGGGCATCCCTGCGCCTTCCAGAACTTCAGACATCATGGAGGCTCTCCCGCACTCAAGTGCCCAGGCTGGGAGGTGTCATTTGGGTTAGGACCTGGGGTCTGCGTTTACTTGCAGTCGAGGAGCCCGATGAGGTCACTTGGTTGAGCTGCCACCCTATTTTCCCACTGCCCCCTGGGGGCCTGGCGCCTAGGCCAGTGGCCTCGATATGCCTGGCTCCCACTCCCGTACCCTGCGTTCTTTCCCAAAGGCTTCTGGTTCTTCTGGGGGTCCTGCCACGCCAGTTTGCCCCAGTGCCCAAGCCAGACGGGCCTTTGCTGGGACCCTGCCTGCCTTAAGGGTGTAAGCGTGGGTGCTAATGAGCACGTGCGGGCTTCTGTATATAAGGGTGACTGTGGAAGGTGGAGATGCCTGTATGTGGGCTGTGGGCAGTGATTCAGCAGTCACACACAGGGCTGTGACAGGGACAGCCCACCTTCCAGAGCCCGTGGTATTTCGGGGAAGAGAATGAACAAGTCATTCGCACTGGGTATGGTGAGAACTGGGATGCCGCGGGCTGCCCGTAGACAGGAGCAGTGAGGTTGAATACCAGGTCCAGAGTTCAGACTGGGGCCCTGGCTTCCATTGCTTCCTTCTTCTTTTTTTTTTTTTTAATTTTTTTATTGTTATGTTAATCACCATACATTACATCATTAGTTTTTGATGTAGTGTTCCATGATTCATTGTTTGTGCATAACAGCCAGTGCTCCACGCAGAACGTGCCCTCTTTAATACCCATCACCAGGCTAACCCATCCCCCACCCCCCTCCCCTCTAGAACCCTCAGTTTGTTTTTCAGAGTCCATCGTCTCTCATGGTTCGTCTCCCCTTCCAACTTACTCCCCTTCATTCTTCCCCTCCTGCTATCTTCTTCTTTTTCTTTTTTCTTGACATATGTTGCATTATTTGTTTCAGAGGTACAGATCTGTGATTCAAAAGTCTTGCACAATTCACAGTGCTCACCATAGCACGTACCCTCCCCAATGTCTATCACCCAGCCACCCCTCCCTCCCACCCCCCACCACTCCAGCAACACTCAGTTTGTTTCCTGAGATTAAGAAGTCCTCATATCAGTGAGGTCATATGATACATGTCTTTCTCTGATTGACTTATTTCACTCAGCGTAACACCCTCCAGTTCCATCCACGTC